>NC_091293.1:60456654-60551654 GCF_038502225.1 Cherax quadricarinatus
GCAACAGCAAAGAACTACAGACCGATAGCACTAACATCCCATATCATAAAAATCTTTGAAAGGGTCCTAAGAAGCAAGATCACCACCCATCTAGAAACCCATCAGTTACACAACCCAGGGCAACATGGGTTTATTATTATTATAATCAAGGGGGAAGCGCTAAACCCGGAGGATTATACAGCGCCTGGGGGGGGATGTGGAAGGCATTCAGGCTTAATTCGGGGAACTGGAGCACAGATCCAATTCCCTAAATCAAGAGCCCCTCACCAACATCAAGGAACCTTCCTTGAGGGGAACATGGGTTTAGAACAGGTCGCTCCTGTCTGTCTCAACTATTGGATCACTACGACAAGGTCCTAGATGCACTAGAAGACAAAAAGAATGCAGATGTAATATATACAGACTTTGCAAAAGCCTTCGACAAGTGTGACCATGGCGTAATAGCACACAAAATGCGTGCTAAAGGAATAACAGGAAAAGTCGGTCGATGGATCTATAATTTCCTCACTAACAGAACACAGAGTAGTCGTCAACAGAGTAAAGTCTGAGGCAGCTACGGTGAAAAGCTCTGTTCCACAAGGCACAGTACTCGCGCCCATCTTGTTCCTCATCCTCATATCCGACATAGACAAGGATGTCAGCCACAGCACCGTGTCTTCCTTTGCAGATGACACCCGAATCTGCATGACAGTGTCTTCCATTGCAGACACTGCAAGGCTCCAGGCGGACATCAACCAAATCTTTCAGTGGGCTGCAGAAAACAATATGAAGTTCAACGATGAGAAATTTCAATTACTCAGATATGGTAAACACGAGGAAATTAAATCTTCATCAGAGTACAAAACAAATTCTGGCCACAAAATAGAGCGAAACATCAACGTCATAGACCTGGGAGTGATCATGTCGGAGGATCTCACCTTCAAGGACCATAACATTGTATCAATCCCATCTGCTAGAAAAATGACAGGATGGATAATGAGAACCTTCAAAACTAGGAAGGCCAAGCCCATGATGACACTCTTCAGGTCACTTGTTCTATCTAGGCTGGAATATTGCTGCACACTAACAGCACCTTTCAAGGCAGGTGAAATTGCTGGCCTAGAAAATGTACAGAGAACCTTCACAGCGCGCATAACGGAGATAAAACACCTCAATTACTGGGAGCGCTTGAGGTTCCTAAACCTGCATTCCCTGGAACACAGGCGGGAGAGATACATGATTATATACACCTGGAAAATCCTAGAGGGACTAGTACCGAACTTGCACACGAAAATCACTCACTACGAAAGCAAAAGACTTGGCAGACGATGCAACATCCCCCCAATGAAAAGCAGGGGTGTCACTAACACGTTAAGAGACCATACAATAAGTGTCAGGGGCCCGAGACTGTTCAACTGCCTCCCAGCATTCATAAGGGGGATTACCAACAGACCCCTGGCAGTCTTCAAGCTGGCACTGGACAAGCACCTAAAGTCGGTTCCTGACCAGCCGGGCTGTGGCTAGTACGTTGGTTTGCATGCAGCCAGCACTAACAGCCTGGTTGATCAGGCTGTGATCCACCAGGCCTGGTCACAGACCGGGTCGCGGGCGCGATGACCCCCGGAACTCTCTCCAGGTAAACTCCAGGTGGTGCAACATCCCCCCCCCCAAGCCCCAGTGAGAAGCAGGAGTGCCATGAGTGCGCTACGAGACAGCACAATAAGTGTCAGGGGCCTAAGACTGTTTAGCTGCCTCCTAGCATACATAAGGGGGACTACCAGTAGACTCCTGGCTGTCTTGAAGAGGAATCTGGACAGGCACCTAAAGTCAGTACCTGACCAGCCAGGCTGTGGTTCGTACGTCGGTATGTGTGCAACCAGCAGTAACCACCTGGTTTATCAGGCCCTGATTCACCGTAAGACCTGGTCATGGATCGAACCACGGGGGAGTTGACCCCCCGAAACACTCTCCAGGTATACGACAGTAGCCTTTTTTGTTTCCACAAGACTTTACAATTAGATTTTCTTGGTTGTCACAAGACTTTGTCACCAAGGGCTCTGGTGGTGGGGCTCTTGTGGCCTGTCATGCAGGAGCCATATGTCTATGATACATCCAACAAAATCAGCAGACAGACTCTTAGATGTCACTACTGCCCGGCTCCGGTGACATGTAATTATCTCTGGGAAGTTGCACCAGCATCGCTAGATGATGGAGATATAACCAAGAGGGACTATTGTCGCACAATACGTCATTATGTGTTGAAATGTGATAAAATTAATGAATTCTGAGACAATTCACCTACAAATGTTAAGAAATATCAGAGTATTTTATACCCAAAGCGGCGTGTTACCAGCCATTTTGGAAAAATACTCTGCCTTTGTAAACAACTCATAACCACTGAAACTTGTTTAAATTCAGCTATACCTTCTTGAAATATAAGGTAACATAAATAATTTAAAACCGCATTTAAGCTACACCGTAATGTTTTCGTGAATGAATTCTTATCTGCATAAGTAACCCATTCGATTGTAACCAGATGATAAACATGTTAGTTCATCACTACTTTAATTTACTAACTAAACTGTCTAGTAAACTAATGCCACAAGGAGGACTACTAGAATTAATAGGTGTCCTACATGTCAACCCAGAAAATGATCCCGGCGGGGTGGAAACATTTCGACATGTTTCCTTACACCTGTTGTCTTGTTCACCTAGCAGCAAATAGGTACCTGGGTGTTAGTCGGCTGGTGTGGGTCGCATCCTGGGGGACAATATTGACGACCCCAATGGAAATAAGACAAACAGTCCTTGATGACGCACTGCCTTTCTTGGGTTATCCTGTGATAACTTATCTTGGGGAACGACTCGGTGGTGGCAGAGGAGGGTGAGGGAGATACATGTAAACAGAAATGTAATTAAGACGATCCGACTTTTTTTATACAAGTAAATAAAATGAGGGTGGACATTGACATGGAGGAAGAATACCTAGCCAGTGAAAATGTGATATAATAATGATTAAATAACCCTACTGTGTTGCATTATAGAGGAACTGTTCTGTAAACTATATAGTTTAGTGGAATAACACTGTCAACGTCTAAGGAACAGAGACCTGACAGGAAGCGGGTGCAATATATAATACGGAGGATAACTTTTGCAATAAAAGTAGAGATTATATAAATAAGTTCATAAATAACTTAAATTAACTGAATATAAGTAGCATAAATACTAACTGAATCAGAGTTTAATTAAGTTGCATAGGTGTTCATTGTGCCACCAGGCCCGGTGGCTGGTGAGCTCCCGCTTCACACACGGAGGGCCCGGGTTCGATTCTCGGCGGGTGGAAACATTTCGATACGTTTCCTTACACCTATTGTCCTGTTCACCTAGCAGCAAATAGGTACCTGGGTGTTAGTCGACTGGTGTGGGTGGCATCCTGGGGGACAAGATTTGAGGACCCCAATGGAAATAAGTTAGACAGACCTCGATGACGCACTGACTTTCTTGGGTTATCCTGGGTGGCTAACCCTCCGGGGTTAAAAATCCAAACGAAATCTCTCTCTTATAACTTAAATATTACAAAACCTGGTCGCACACCTACTTAAACTTGATAATATGAAAGATAATGAAAGGAGTTTAATGACAGTAGACTGCAGACAGCTGAGAGGAGTTTAATGACAGTATTAAAGGACCCCAATGGAAATTAGTCACCCTGTCTGACTTATTTTGGGTTATCCTAGGTTCTTTAAACATATGCTGTTATGTATGATAAGCTATGTAACTATATCTATGTATACCTGAATAAACTTACACTGCAGACAGCTGAAAGGAGTTTAATAGCAGTACACTGCAGACAGCTGAAGGCAGTGTAGCTTCACACTAACATATATATATTTGTGAGAATGGCAAGAGTATATGGACTGTATTTTATAGAACACAATATAAACTTGTACCTGCCTATGTATATGTAGTCAGTATAAATTTTTTTTTTTTTTTTTTTTTATATTTTATTTAAAACCAATACAGTTTAACATAAAAATAAAGAAACAGTATGGAACCTAATCAAATTAACTGACAAACGGATTGTACTTACATGCTCGCAAGATATTACAACAAAAACTTACATCAAGAACATAACTAAAAACAAAATTACATGTCACAGGGTCATGAATTGACATATATACAAAACCTTGCATATATATAAATTGTACATATAAATGACATCTGACAAAGGTTCAATACACTTGAACATAAAATATACAAAGAAGTTATATCAGTTAAATCCCATCCTTCACATTAATCAAAAACCCAAAACCTAACATCATAATCTGACTAGATAATCTACATACTTATCCCTAACAATACAGCTGAACATATCCCAAAACAGAAAAGAATACAGCTTAGAACACAATAACAAGCTCTATACTGTTACAATACACCCATATAAAACTTTCAGACAAAGGACTACGTCACTAAACTGTCTAGATATGTCTGTATACCATACAGACTAAAACTTAACATCAAGAACTTGCATGAACACCAAACCGGTATCAGGGTACAGACCTTAATTATAAACTTTAAAAAGAATCAATCATGCGTATATAAAGTATTACATAACGTCTGACCCATGACAAAGGCTCAATACAATAGAAAGAGATATATATTTATATATATATATATATACATACACACCCACACACCCACACCCACATCCACACACACACCCACACGTACACAAAAATTTTCACAAAATCACATTAATCATATGCACTGTATGCACAATGCACAAGAGGATATAAGTATCTCTCATCGTGCAAAAACCCAGCACGTAACATAAATACAAACTAAAACACACTGCATGTCGCAAATAACTTATTTCTCAAGAATCATGTTATACAAGACTGATACACATCATAATTATACATAAAAAATCTACTATATTATACCTACATTCTGAAAAGTGTTATATCTACCATAACGAGACCTTGAGCTCTACATCCACACTTGGATGCCATAAAGTCCCAATGAAAACCAGGAAACCATTCCAAACCCACATTCACAACACTCTCACGACCCCCCCCCCCCCAGGGAGGCGAGCCCGCTGTTGCCCCCTGACTCCCTCCAACCTATGAAAACCCCTTCATTCACTCATATCCAATCACAGATTTACGAGAATCCCTAACGTTAGCATTCTATACCCCTCTGAGAAAGCCTGATCCCACCTCCTCCCATACAAATCTCTGTTACGACACCTCGTACTATAGAACGTTACCGCAAGAACCTTTCTTCTCTCCTCACTATCCCCTCTCCCCCTCATCACCCACGACATATATATATAATCTACCATGATATAATCTAAAGCTCTTATGACACCCTCGTCTAACCCACCCATATCTAGACTTAGAGCACGCAAAACCGACACCCCACGGCCCCCCACCCTCTGTACCAACCTACTTAACCAGCACCTAACCTCCTCTAGCCCTTCACAAAAGTAAACTACATGGTACGCTGTCTCATCCCCTCCACAGATACCACACCCCCCACCCTCTACAACCTGTCTGTTTCGTAATATCTCACCAGACGGAAGGATCCCATGCAGAAAACGAAACATCACCTCACGCGCCCGAGGTTTTAACTTCAATTTACTAAATCTAAACCAAATACTCTTCCACGCATACATGGGGAACAAACCCTCAACTGGGACAACGCACCTACCTACAAGTAACCTACACAAAACCCTTATACGAACCTTTCTCAGTTCCCTAACCAACATAACAGCCCTCAAAACTATTTCACATTCCCTCAACTCCATTCCTCGATACCACATACCCAGCCTGTCGTGTATCCTTCCCAAACGCCCCGCGTTCACACCCTCACGCAACACTTCCCATTTAATGAACACACATTTAACCCTCCGTCTCAAATCCAACAACCCCAACCCACCCTGACTTACAGGTAACATTACAACCTCCCTCCGTAACCAATCACAACGTGAACCCCATAAAAATTTGTACACCCGTCTTAGTATCCCCGCAATCGCTGTCCCTGTAATTGGGAACACAGCTGCAACATACCAAACCTTACTATACAATAAAATGTTCACGACTATCACTCGCTGTATCAGAGTTAGGTGCTGGGGTCTCAGAACACCTAGACGCCCCACGATCCTTTCCAATAACCTATCCGAATTTTCCTCCCGCGCCGCAACCATGTCATCCCTATAAATAATACCACAAATCTTTAAAGACACCGCCCATTCTTTAACAACATTACATCTCCCCCCCACACCCCCCGCCCAAGAACCCAACCCCATGCACCTTGACTTCGCACTATTTACCTGCATACCCGTGGCACTTCCAAATAATTGCACCACCTCGTCCAACACACTCATTGACATCCCTGCACGAAAGAGAAGAGTGGTGTCGTCAACATATCCAATTAACCCCGGCCAGGCCCTCCCACCCCCCACACTTCCCGCACATGGCGTACATAAGCTACGGTCAACCATTCTATAAAAGGGGTCCTGGAAACACGCAAACAATATTTGGGACATGGGGCATCCCTGTCTAAGGCCTCTTCCCATTGCAATTTCCCTCCCCATACACCCATTAATCTGTATCCTCATTTTCGCCCCCTTGTACAACGTATTTACCCACTCGACTATTTCCTCCCCAAAACCCTGTCTCCTAAGTATAACCTGCAAAGCTCCCCTTTCCACTCTATCATATGCTCCTTGCCAGTCTAGAGCCAACAAAGCCGCCCCTCCACCCCCACCCTTAGCTTCCACAAAACTTCTCAGTATCCCATGTCCTTCAATCATCGACCTTCCCGGCAACCCGAACTGAGATTTTGACACCACCCTCTCCACTACACATTTGAACCTATTACCTAAAATTTTTGCAAACACCTTATAGTCTGCACACATCAGTGATATGGCTCGGTACTCCCGAAGGGTGGGCTGCCCCTTGACCTTCGGGACCAGCACTACTACTGCTGTTTCCTGCTTCTCCCCCAACTTACCCTTCTCCTTCATACTATTAAATAACCTAACTATAAATTCCTTTATCAACGCCCAATGTTGTAAATAAAATTCTACCGGGAGACCATCAATACCGGGAGCTTTCCCCTTCCTCATTCCCCTTAACGCATTCTCTATTTCCTCTGCCGTAATCGTCCCACCTAAAGCCTTTCGATCACTATTTCCTAAATTACACGTCACATACGTACACACCTTGTCCAATGCCCCGTCACCCACCCCCCCACTGTTCCAGTATTTCTCGTACCAAGCCTCCGCATATGCACACATCCCCTTCGTGGTTCGTATCTCCTGCCCTACTCTATAATTCCCAACCATCTCCGTTACCTCTAAACATGGTATAGCCGTCAGCGCCTGCCTTTGCTTTTGATGCCGCAAAACACACGCTGACGGCTTGTCGCCCCAAAGCACTTCCTCCACCCCTGCCTGCATCCTTACAGCTTGAAACCTTTCATTTTGCAACACCCTCAACCTCCCCTTTATTTCAGCTATTTCATCCATAGGAAAATTATTCCCACCCACCCCCCTCCCATAGCAAGCTCTTAACCTATCCTCTAAATAGTTAGCCAGTCCATATTTTAAATTATTAATACGTTTTCCTTCTCTCACATAAAACTTTCTAATCCTTTCCTTTGCGACACTATCCCACCATGTCACAATGTCATCCACTCCCTGTTCTTCCACACTAAGCTCCCTCCATAGGACTGAAAACCCCTCCAACCCCTCCTCATCTCCTAACACACTTATATTCAATTTCCAATAACTTCTATATATGTCCGCGAGCGTCCCCCACCCAACCTCCACCACCACTGCCCTATGATCTGACATTGTAGTCTCAACAGTACTGAAAGATTTCACGTTCACTCCCTGAGAAAGGTACACTCTATCTAGTCTCGCAGCATAACCACTCCTAACAAACGTATATTCAGTCTCCCACACCGCTCCCCCAAAGGCATCACGTAACCTAACATCCCTTAATAAATCCCTAAGAGCCACAGACATATATCCAGCTCCTCTTGGGTCCACATCAGCCACCCTGATTACACTATTCCAGTCCCCACCAACTATCGCCACCTCTGGCAGTGCACTTAAGAAAAACACAAGATCCTCACACACAAAATCATTCTTTACCTTTATGTTATTTTCTGCCGGCGCATACACACTCACAAAAGACACACGCTTACCCATCCACCACCCATCCACACGCAACACCCTCCCTCCCCCTCCTCCCTCGCTCCTCTGCAAAACAAACGGGCTCGTCTCCCTTATTAAAATTCCCACACCACCTTTTAGACGGGGAGATGGCAGGGTAACTACCCGAAATCCTGCCACCTCCAACACCCTACCCTCTTTGAAATTGTGCTCCTGCAGGAACACAACATCCACTCTAGATTTATTCAGAAAATTACGAAACCAATCTCTCTTCATACCGCTACATAACCCATTAACATTTACAGACATACACCTAAGGCCTATTAAAGTTTCCACCCCTGCTTCCTCTCATCACTCTTTACAACTCCAGAGCTTGAATTTACGTTCAACACCTTCAGAGTGCTCTCTTTCCCTCCCCCCTTCTTCCGGTGCCTCCTATCATGGCTACCACCACCTACACCACTACCTTCACACTTGACCTCAGTCTTTTTCCCAGGCCTTTGTGCAGGCGTAAGGACGTCATCAGAATCTGATGTAGCCGCCCTCTTTCTCGTGACAGTCATGTTACACATATCTTGATCAGATGTTACCTCTCGATGAACCTCCACCTCCACCTGAGAATGGTGTAATGAGTCAATGGATGACTCCAAACCACCATCACGTCCCAAATTATCATGTCTCAGACTTTCTGGAAGCGACGATTCTCCAATGACACCACGCTCAGATGTAACATCCCTCTCTGGTGGTGACAACGTCTTCAACACCTCCACCAATTCCTCCTCAATCTCATGAACCTTCTCTTGTACTTGCTGCTCCTCCTTATCCACAGGAGACGACACCTGATCAGGCAGTTGGGGGCGGGACTCCAACTCACCACCAGTCCTGTGTGCCCGATCCACTATCTCGCTCCACAAAACACCACGCCCTCCATCCGATGTTTGTTCCTCACCTGCCACCTTTGAAGCAGGGGCTGCGACGTCCACCACAGGTCCAGGCACATGTCTTCGCTTGTCACAGGTCGCCGCTATGTGATCATACTCACCACATAGGCGGCACGTACGTCGTTGTCCTGGGTACATTACCATTACCTGCGTCCTGAAATCTTGTAGGTACACATAGGATGGTATTTGGTGCCTCAAAGTCATTTTGAGGTTGAAAGAACCCTCTGGAAAACCAGCATAGGCTCCTGCCGCCCACGTACCATGTTGAGCATAATGCACCGTCCCATACTTCTCAAAAACTTTCCTTATATCTGCCTCGTCCGCCTCAAAGGGAACGTTGCGTAACTTGATCCACGTATAATACCGTGAAACATCTATCATTCTTACAGTGACAGCTGGTGTGACGTTAAGACTCACGTCCTGAAACCTGGTGATTAACGATTCATAAACCGTTGCAGATAGCAGTTTGACGAAAATTCGTTGTCCTCCGTTCAATGCTACACCATACAAGTCATTATCTTGTACTCCATAAGTCTCCCGTATGATCTTTGGCAATAAGACTTGCGCAGAACTGGTCGTTATCGTTCCTTTAAGTAGCTCGATGCCTACAGTATTTATCCTTCGTCTCAGACTAACCGCCATCTTGACGATCACAGTGCACCTAAGTTGTTAGCCGAGGTGTGACAGCACCACTTCACACCACTGCAGCCAGGTAACTGACAAGGGCGCTCGCCTACACACAGCAGAGGGGTGCAGAGCACTACCGCACACTACCGTGGTCAGGCAGCGTGTGTGTAAATTACACAGAAGATGGAGGAGGGAAAGTGTAATAATAATTGTAAATCATTGAATAGCAGAAGTCTGCCAGTACAGGCTGGCAAACTTCACTAATGTCCCCATGAAACTCTTAATATATTGGAATATACTAACTACTCAGAATTTATTTTTATTTTATGATGTAATATAGACCACGGTAGTTGCACAACCCTGGTGTGCCAAAGCTTGAGAAATAATAATCATAATTGGTAAACTATTTAAGAGCTCACACTTAATAAAAACTAGTAATGTTACCACCTCTGCCTAGCGTGTTAGGTGTCCTTATATAGAATAATAAACTTATATCAAAGGGATTCAGCCATATAATAGAGATTCCAGGTGAAACAGTGGTTACATGCAGGCAGATAGTTCTATAATGAATTAAATGTGTCAGAGAGAGGAGTATGGAAGTGGTAATGAGAGACGCATGCGTACTAACATGGTGGTCGCTGCTGCCGCCGCTGGCGCCGCCGCCGCCGTGCCGCCGCTGCTGCCGCCGCCGCCGCCGCCGCCGCTGCTACCGCCACCATCGCCGCCGCCGCCGCCGCCGCCGCCGCCGTCGTCGTCAATACTCGCCGCCATATTGTTGTCATCTCCGCCCTCATTACATATTACGGGAGGCTGTGGTAGCACTCTTACCTGGGTAAGTAACACTTGTGGACACTGTGACATTATAGTTACCATGGTAGTGGATGGTGATGGTAGTGAGGTGTGGCTACCATCACTATCATAACATCATCATCATCACTCAGCCTGTAAACAAAAGCCTCTCCACTTACAAATTTTAATTAAGTCAATTAATTTTGAAAATAAAGTTTGAAAATACCCGTGAGATGGATACATGTTTGGCTGAGAGAGAGATCAACATATATTACTGAAGAGTGGTAATATATTCAAGTTTGAAGGGGACGGTGGGTCGTCTTATTACCTCATAATAAATACCAGAATAAAAAGCTACAACACCATGGCTACAACACTTGATCAAAAACTCACACTTAGAAAACTTAAGACAATGTTTGGACCAGTTCTTGAATACTGGTGTTATTATATAGAGGAGGTAAAGCTAGGTCATGACACCACCAGTGATCAACCTGGTTTATCTCACCTCTACCATTTCTATTTATTTATTTATTTATTAATTTTAACATACATACAGAGGTACAAAAAATACAGGTAAGAGCAGCATGCCAAAGCCACTTATATGCATAGCATTACGGGCTGGATTAAAATTAACTTAAGATTAACTAAGCAATGATGTAATCAGTGATAAAACATTAATGTAAACAGATAACAATAAAGCACAAATGAGTATTACAAAGACAGGTCATATGGTTGCATGCATTGTTGTACATTCAGTAGAATGGAGTATTCTGTTAGGTAGTGTATTTAAAAAAATAATAAAGTTAGATTGGGTCTTAGGTTTAACATTTGTGTGATATAATTGTGAGTAACATTTAGGATATACAATTTATAAGGTTCAGTTATTCAGTATTTATTTGGTTTTGGGTGAGTAAGTGATCTTTGAGAAGAGACTTGAATTTATAAACAGGTAGTGTTTCTTTTATATTTACAGGTAATGAATTCCAGATTTTAGGGCCTTTTATGTGCATTGAGTTTTTGCATAGCGTGAGATGGACACGAGGAACATCAAAGAGTGATCTGTGCCTTGTGTTATGGTCATGTGTTCTGTTGAGGTTGGCAAGGAGATGTTTGAGGGGAGGGTTAATATCAGAGTTAAGTGTTCTATGTATGTAATAGGTGCAGTAATAAGTATGGATGTTTTGTATGGTGAGTAGGTTGAGTGTTTTGAATATTGGTGGAGTGTGTTGCCTGTAGTGGGAATTTGTTATCATTCTAACTGCAGCCTTTTGTTGGGTTATTAGTGGTCTGAGATGGTTAATTGTTGTTGAGCCCCATGCACAAATTCCATAGGTGAGATAGGGGTAAATAAGAGAGTGATAAAGGGCCAGGAGGGCTGACTGTGGAACATAGTACCGTATCTTCGATAGTATGCCTACAGTCTTGGGAATTTTCTTAGAAATTTGTTGTATATGTGTATGAAATTTGAGTCTATTATCAAGGTGGATTCCTAAGAATTTTCCCTCTGTTAGCTTTGTGATAGGTGATCTGTTTATCGTTATGTTAAGAGGTACATCTGTAGCTCTGTTACCAAACTGAATGAAGTAAGTTTTGTCAATGTTTAGTGTAAGTTTGTTAGTCCTCATCCAGGTAGATATTTTCTGTAATTCGGTGTTTACAGTATTGGCTAGCGTGACTGGGCTCGGGTGAGAGAAGACGTATGTAGTGCCATCTGCAAAAAGTGTGGGTTTGAGTAATTGCGAAGCATTTGGTAGGTCATTTATGTATAGGAGAAAGAGAAGAGGGACAAGGACACTTCCCTGTGGGACACCAACTGTAATTGGTTGAGCGGAAGAGCTTGCCCCACTTGCGTACACATATTGGCTTCTGTTGCTGAGGTATGACTTCTGATAGTTGAGGGAGTGCCCTCTAATACCATAGTGTGACAATTTTACGTGGAGCAAGTCATGGTCAACTGTATCAAAAGCTTTACGTAAGTCAATGAAGATCCCCAGTGGGACTTCTTTTTTCTCTATTGCAGTGTATATATGTTCTAGCATGTGTATAATAGCATCATTAGTATTTTTATTAGGCCTGAATCCAAATTGGCAGGGGTTGAGAATGTTTTGGGAGATGAGGTAGGAGTAGATTCGTTTATGAATTAATTTTTCGAAGATTTTTGAGAGAGGGTGTAAATTGGATATTGGCCTATAGTTATTCAACTCTGTTTGGTCTCCTCCTTTATGGATCGGGGTGACCCTTGCTATTTTGAGAGCTGTAGGGAAGGTGGAGGATTCAGTGGATTTGTTAAAGAGTGTTGCAATGATTGGTGATAGTACTTGTGACACTTTTTTGTATATAAAGGGTGGTAAGGTATTTAAATCTCCTGCCTTGTTTTTTAGTGCGTTGATAATAAGGGAGACTTCGTATGGGTTAGTCGGAGGTAGGAACAGTGTGTTCGGGTAGTTGCCAGTGAGGTAGTCATTTGGTGGGGTATCTGAGCTTGGGATTTTATTGGCAAGGTTTTGTCCTGTAGTGGAGAAGAAATCATTAAGTCTGTTTGCTGTTTCTGTTGGTGGGAGTTGGGGTTCATCTGATTTTGCTAATTTTATTTCGCTATTTCGTGATATCTTTTTTGTTCCCAGAATTTCTGATAGGGTCTTCCAGGTCTTTTTTATATCACCTCGTAAGTTGGATAATCTGTTCTCATAATACAATTTTTTTTGCCCTTCTTATCAGGCTGGTTAGGATTGACGAGTAACGTTTTGTTTGGTCTCTGGTTATGTGACCCATTCTGTAATGTTTTTCATATCGGTGTTTTTTATTAATGGATTTGAGAATGCTGGGTGTTAGCCAGGGACTGTTCAGTCTCTTAGCTGTCATCTGTTTAGTTTTTTTAGGGCAGTGCTTGTTATAGAGGTATTGGGTCTTTTTTAGAAAATTATTAAAACATTCGTCAATATCTGTATAGATTTCTAGCTCAGTGTGCCAGTCAATGTTTGTTACTGCTGTTGTGAAGTTATTAATGGCTGCCTCATTGTGAAGTCTGAAGGTGACTTTAGTAGTGTCTTGGGGTATTTTACCAAGAGTTGTTATGAGGAAAGTAGGGTAGTGGTCTGTGGTATTATCTGTAATTATGCCTGATTTTAAAGGGGATATGGTGTTGGTCCAGATGTGGTCAAGTAGGGAAACACTAGTCTCCGTAACTCTTGTAGGTTTTGTTACTGTTGGTAGCAACATGCAGTTACTCATTGTATTTGTGAATTCAGTAACGTGTGGGTCCTGGTCTTGCAGGAGATTTATATTGAAGTCACCTGAGAGTAGTAAGTGATCTTTGTTCATGCATGTATCAGTTATCATACTTCCTAGGTTTTGACTAAATTGGCTAATGTTTGATTGTGGAACTCTGTAGATGTTTATCACTGTGAGAGGTTTTTGTAGGTATTTGGATTTGAATTTAGCAATTATATATTCCCCATGTTCATCCCTTGTGCAAGTATTAGTGATACATTCTAGTTGGTCTGAGTAGTATATAGCTGTGCCACCCCCTTGTTGGTCTGGCCTACAGTTGTGTATGGCTGTGTAACCAGGAATGGCATAGACATCTGTAGTATCAGGCTTTAGCCAGGTTTCAGTTAGTGTAATGATGGACATATTGGCATGCAAGGAATTTAGTAATGCTAGGAGGTCATCGTAATGCTTGCTTAAAGATCTGATATTGTAGTTAAAGATAGTTATGTTGTTGTTGGCTCTGAGAAGTGCCTTTGATTGTTCTGCTGTGTAGTAATTACAGTACTAACTGTTTGAATCATTTAAGTCATTAAATAAGAGGTTGGTATCAGGATCAATGCTTGTAATCATAAGATTTGTAGTGAATCTATAGTTAGAATTAAGTATAAAACAAAGTAAATATTCTAAAGCTAAAAAAATAGCACCTGAATTATTTAACAAATGTAAAAATAATGAGCTAAGGTAGTTTTTTAAAGCTAAAATAAAGGAGACAATATAAAAGGGACTAAAATAATTTGTGGTGAACAAATAAAGTGATGATCAAATAATGGAGCTTGGGAATATGATAGTAGGTAGTACTTTAAAGGTAATTCTTTAAAGTTAGAATTATAATATAAAATTATAATATAAAAGGGACTAATATAAGTTGTGGTGAACAATAAAGTGGTAATCAGATAATTGCACTAAGGTCTAATATAATGACTTTTGTGGAGTTTGTTTTGAGCTAGAATGAGGTATAGTACAACTAGATTTAATCTAATAATATAAAAATACAAATTAAAAATAGCACCAGTCTCTCACTAGTAATTGCAATATGGTCTAATATAATGAATTTGGTATTGACTATAGTACAACTGAGTTTAATCTAATAATATAAAAAAGGCACAAGACTCAATTGTAATTGCACTAAGGTATTATATAAGTTGTTTACAAGAATTAGAGTATAACTAGATTTAAATTGACAAGATAAAATATACAAGTTAACCCTTTGACTGTCGAAGGGCCAAATCCTGAAGTTGCTTCTGGTGTCGCAAAATATTCGAAAAAAAAAAAATTATTTTTTCTTATGAAAATGTTAAGATTATTTTTCTGATTGTTTTAGTCCCAAAAAAAAATTTTTCCCATCAGTACTTACCGAGATATAGAGTCCTGAAGTTTGCTGAAATTGATCTGCTGGCGGCAACAGCGGCGACTGCCGCTCACCCGGTAAACTTTTATTTACTTGTATTCGATGGTTTCTTGTTTTTTTCACTATTTTATTTTTTCACATAACTTTTGTGGCCTGTGAGACCAAATTATTGTGCAATGTTCAAATATACACTCGTTGAATGTAACACAATTATAGCAAAAACACTCGTATCATTATAATGTTGCTAAAACTTGTTTACACAAACAAACAATGTAAATAAATGTTTATTACGATTGCTTTATAATATATATACATATGTACAATCACTGGACACTTTATTAGAAGTGCTGCAGCTTGTGGAATTCTTTGAAACATGGGTATAAGCACAATGGTGTCTTACACTCCTCACACATAAAACGAGTGTCTCTGCGTTTTTGTTGGCGTTTTGTGGTATGTCCACAGACAAAACACCTCTTCTGAGCATTTTTCTTGGCAGTAGTAGCAGGCAGTGGTATGGGGTAGTGATCACCAGGCCTCAGACGAGAGGACATGTGTTGATAATTTCGTGGGCGCTGGTCTATTGCAGGTGTTGTTTCTTGGTACTTGAATATTATTTGTCTGATGACTGACAAACAAAATTCACCATATTTGGGTTTGTTCTTGGTCTTCAACTTATACATATTATAAGCATTCAGCATGGAAATGTCAAGAAGATGGAAAAACAGTTTTATGTACCACTTATAACTCTTGCGAACACAGTCAGCAAACCCAATCTGCATGTCACATTTGTCCACTAAGCGCATATTGAGGTTGTAATCCATCACAGCTGCAGGTTTTACAATAGGTTCTTTGGTCTCTCTATTCTGCTTGCCAGTCTCTACCATTTCGTGTCGGTGAACTGATGTCAGCAGTGTGACATCACGTTTGTCATGCCACCGAAATGCCATGATGTCATTGGCAGCAAACACCTGCACTTCACCTCTACGACTGCCAGCTTCGAACCTAGGCATATGTTTACGACTTCTACGCACTGTGCCACACACATCTGTCATGTTCACTCGCAAGAAATCACTGAGTATAGGGCTTGTGTACCAGTTGTCAGTATATAAAATATGCCCCTTACCAAGATATGGCTCCATCATTGTTCTAACCACATCACCAGAGATACCCAGTAACTTCCTGGTATCTTCCATTGTTTTACCGCCAGTGTACACAATTATATCCAAAACCAGACCAGTTTTGCAATCACACAGAACAAATAACTTTATACCAAAGCGTTTCCTCTTGCTTGGTATATACTGCTTGAATGAGAGTCTTCCTTTGAACAAAATCAAAGACTCGTCAATAACAAGCTTCCTGAAGGGATAAAAATACATACAGCACTTTTGTTTCAGGTACATAAACACACGTCTGATCTTATATAACCTGTCGCTTCTGTCAGGCCTGGTTTTGTCTGAAAAGTGTAACATACGTAACAGTAACACAAATCTATTCACTGGTATAATGTCACTGAAAGCAGGGGTTGAAATCAGGCGGTCTGTCGCCCAGTATGTGCTGACACTATGCTTATACACATGTGGCATAAGCATTATTGTGGCAAAGAACAGATACATCTCTGCCACAGTTGTGTCCTTCCACTGGTGTAGGCGTGATCTTGGTGAAAGCATAGTGTTTGCCATGGTGTACTCATAGTATGTATTGCTTTCCCTGACAATAATGTCCATCAGGGGTTCATCGAAGAACAACTGAAAGCATTCCAGTTCAGTGGGATTGTTCCCAAGTGTACATGATGGCCGTATTCCACTTTGTCCTTCATCAAAGTCATGGGGATTGGGAACAAACTCGTCATCTTGATGCCAATCCCAGATGCGGTCAGCTGGTGCGTTCTGGATATTGTAATGTCGTTGTGGTTGTGCAGGTTGTGGTTGTGGTTGTGAGAGTGTGGGGTCGGCCGAAGCAGGTTGTAGTTGTGCAGAGTCAGCAGCGCGGGCACTAGCGTGGCCCGCTGCTGGTGTCACATGACTCATGGCACCGTCACTATCACCACCACCGCCTGCTGCCTCACTCACATCATTTATACCCATCGTAACAATATCGTCATCTTCACTATCAGGACGTGGTGTAGGGCCACGGGATGTGCTCCGAGATGTACTCCTTCCTCTTGGAAGAGCATATGGCACACTACCAGACCGCATGCGACGTCGTACATACTGCCGTTTCACTGGGGAATATTCACCCTCACTGTCACAACTAGAAGTGCTTTCAATAACCTTGAAATCACTATCACTATCACTTGCACTGCTCACATCTGAGTCTTGTACACGGGCAAATAGTTTCCTCTTTCGTCCTGGTACAGGTGAATATGAACGAGCCGGCCTAGCACCAGAGGTGGATGGTTGTGGGTCATCTGGGTTTTCATCACTAATTATGTTATCCTGGGTAATTTTCTCGGTCACACCCGCTTCAAAACCATGGAATTCACTTTCACTGACACTATCATCACTGTTTGAGCTATCACTTGGGAACAAAAGACCTCCAATCCGCCGAGGAGTGAGGAACTTCTTACCGCGAGGCATGGTGAAAATGGACTACCAAGATGGCGTTCCCACAATGCACCGCTGAGTCCCAGATTTTTTTCACAGGGTGCACACCGACCACTGAGACCCATTCTCTCTCGTGTAGGCCTACCAGCCCTCTCCCGCTCGATTTGAAGCCGCTAGAATTTATGCGTATAGATACGTCAAACACGGTATCTCCCATGACGTACATATACGACCGCGACAGTCAAAGGGTTAAAGAAAGCAAGAGTAATATCAGAGGGGACTGGAGATGTGACTGATGAACAAAGAAAATGTTATTTTAGAGCCAGGAATGTCTGCATTGTTCATTCTGGACCTTATTTTGAAATTGTCATATTTTTGTTTTTCGTGAAATTGGCCAAATTCCAAATTTCTGACCACATTATTAGGTAGTTGAAATCGGTAAATGGGCAGTTTCTTGTACTCAATCGATAGAAAAAATGGAGTTCTGAAGAAATAGCTATGAGTTTGGGCGACTGGAACAATGGAATTAGCTGAAAATAGGGTTCAAAGTTGGCGAAATCGCCGATTTGTAAACATCGCTGAGGTCGCTAACTTCGCGAGAGCATAATTCCGTCAGTTTTCCATCAAATTTCGTTTTTTTGGTGTCATTACAATCGGGAAAAGATTCTCCATCATTTCATAAGAAAAAATATTTTTTTTTTTTAAATTTTGCGACACCAGGAGACACCTCAGGATTGGGGGTTGCGACAGTCAAAGGGTTAAAGTAGCAAAAGAATAAAAAAAGTAGAAAAAAAAATATATGAGGTAGTTGGTACTAGTTAGCAAAAGATAGTTAAGGGCCTTGAACAATAATATAATTGAAATATACACTAATTGCACACACAATATAGTCACTAAGATATGAAAACAATCTTTGAGTAGGAATTATAATATAAACTTATAATATAAAAATACAAATTGAAATGGTACTTGCAATTGCACTAGAGTCTGGTATAGGTTGTTGACAAGATCAGGAGTATAACTAGATTTAAATTGACAAAATATAATTCACAATTAAAGTACCAAAAGAATAATAGTAAAAAATAACAAGGGTAATGTCTTGGTTATAATATGATAGTAAGATGGTAGACAGGTACACAGGTACAAAGGATAATATAAAGGTTGGAGTTGAATATACAAACTTGAATATTTGGCAACAAAATGTTATGGAAAGTATAAAATAATGTTTAATGTACAAAAGTAAAATTGACTGGTAGTAAATATGGTGTTTAATAAAATTTTAGTAAGTAATAATGATTACAAAAAAGTGAAAAAGTAATGTTTATTTCATTCAATATTGCACTGGTAGTTATACTAGAGGTTATATGGCAGTACAAGGTAATTAAGAGTACTCTAAGATAGTAAATGTGGTATTAAAACAGGTAAAGGTAATTAGACAAGTAATGGTTATTAAATGTCAAAAATGTTAAGAGTAAATTGAAATTATAGTAAAAATGATAATTATTAATTTTAGTAAGTAATATCAATTGATAGTATTTAAAAAAATATGAGGTAGTAATATGGACAGAGAAAGTATCAATTCAGCTAATAAGAACATAAGAACATAAGAACGAAGGAACACTGCAGAAGGCCTACTGGCCCATGCGAGGCAGGTCCAAGTCTCCTACCGGCTTAAGCCAATGCACCCAACCTAGTCAGGTCAGGTCACATTGACTTAAGGGAGGAACACGGCAACTGACCTGGTAGCACAAGCTATCAGGTCCAACTCACACCCACCCACATCCACTCATGTATTTATCCAACCTATTTTTAAAGCTACACAACGTTCTGGCCTCTATAACTGTACTTGGGAGTTTGTTCCACTCATCCACAACTCTATTACCAAACCAGTACTTTCCTATATCCTTCCTGAATCTGAATTTTTCCAACTTAAAACCATTGCTGCGAGTCCTGTCTAGGCTAGATATTTTCAGCACACTATTTACATCCCCTTTATTTATTCCTGTCTTCCATTTATACACCTCAATCATATCTCCCCTAATTCTACGTCTTTCTAGAGAGTGCAGATTCAGGGCCCTTAGTCTATCCTCATAGGGAAGGTTTCTGATACATGGGATCAACTTTGTCATCCTCCTTTGTACATTTTCCAGAGAATTTATATCCATTCTGTAATACGGTGACCAAAACTGTGCAGCATAATCTAAATGAGGCCTAACCAAGGATGTATAGAGTTGAAGAACAACCTGAGGACTCCTATTATTTATGCTTCTTGATATGAAGCCAAGGATTCTATTAGCTTTATTGCGAACACTTATGCACTGTTGTCTTGGTTTCAGAATACTGCTAACCAGAACTCCTAAATCTTTTTCGCAATCCGTAATATTAAGATCTACATTATTTAGTTTATATGTGGCATGGTTATTGTCCTGTCCAACATTTAGAACTTTGCATTTGTCTATATTAAACTGCATCTGCCACTTCTCCGACCACTGCATCAGTCTATTCAAATCTTCCTGGAGTGCTCGAATGTCCTCGTCAGAATGAATTCGACGGCCTATTTTGGTGTCATCGGCAAACTTGCCGATGTCGCTCTTTATGCCCTCATCTATGTCGTTTATGTAGATTGTGAACAGCAGGGGGCCCAACACTGACCCCTGTGGAACACCGCTTGTGACGCTTCCCCACTCTGATTTCTCCCCATTTATGCAAACTCTCTGCTGCCTATTTGTCAACCATGCCTCTATCCAGGAAAAAATTTCTCCTCCTATTCCATGTGCTTTAATTTTCCTCAATAGTCTCTGATGTGGGACCCTGTCAAAAGCCTTACTGAAGTCCATATACACAATATCATATTCATTACCATGATCTACCTCCTCAAATACCTTAGTGAAAAAAGTTAATAAATTCGTAAGGCAGGAACGCCCCTTTGTAAAACCATGCTGAGATTTGTTGATTAATTTATGCTTTTCAAGGTGGCTACGAACTGCCTCGGCAATTATTGATTCCATAAATTTTCCCACTATGGAGGTTAGGCTTATTGGTCTATAGTTCGAAGCTAAGGACCTGTCACCTGTTTTGAAAATAGGTATCACATTTGCCATTTTCCACTTATCTGGCACCATGCCAGTTTGTAGTGATATGTTGAAAAGATTAGCCAAAGGTGTGCTAAGCTCCTCTTTACATTCCTTTAGAACCCTTGCATACAGTTCATCAGGGCCTGGGGATTTGTTAGGTTTTAATTTATCTATTTGCCTAAGGACCATGTCACTTGTGACCCTAATCGTGCACAGTTTATTATCGTCCTGTTCTACATAATTTATCATTACTGGAATATCGCTGGTATCCTCTTGTGTAAAAACTGAGAGGAAGTATGTGTTAAAAATTCTACACATTTCCTTATCACTGTCAGTGAGCTGACCCGAGGAACTTTTGAGTGGGCCTATCTTGTCCCTGATCTTACTTCTGTATACCTGAAAGAATCCTTTTGGGTTAAACCTGAAAGAATCCTTCTGTTGATGTATTAAGTTTGCTTACACACGTGATTAACTTTACTTCTACAAAGTATGTCATAAATGATTCAGAAACTTGATATTATTGACATTCTTTATGTAAAGGCCCAGGTTAAGCAGTCCATATTGAGCTGCCTTAAAATACTTATAACTACTACTGGAATTTTATGCAAGAATAACTTAGAAGTTCAATAAGACAAGTCGTTATAATATTTATGGAAGTTATTATGAATATTGATCAAATTCAAAGGCAGAAACTTATCTAAATTTCAGTATTACAGCACAGGACATACAATAGACTGAAGACCCAAGAAATTTCAATTTCAATTTCAAAGTTTATTCTCTAAGGATTACAGTGCTGAGTTTACAGAATTTGGTTATTGTGTGGTTTACATGCAGTAAAATAATAATTACAGAGTGTACCACTAGAACACCTAGCATGGCTAGGCATTTCGGGGAGACTTAGATTAAATCTTAAGTTTAAAATATTACAAAATTATGAGGTAAGTTGGTATTATGGCTAAGTGACTAAATACTAGTTTGTGAGTTTAGCAATGTGAATGCTTTTGTTTTGGCACTATACATAGTTTCAGTATTGGAGTATCACAGGCCAACTTATGACTAGTTAAGATTCATTATTTTGAGATTGAGATTGATATTTCTGTTTATGGTCAAATGGGTGAGTGAGTGTAAGTGTTAACCACCAGGTGATATTCGTGTAGTTAGTTGACAGGGTGTATCAGGGAGATAAGATGTTTTCTGATGGTAGTTTTGAAGGTGATGAATGTGTCTGCAGTTTTAGAATTTTCAGGTAGGGTGTTCCAGATTTTAGGGTCTGGTGTTGTGCCTGTGGGTTCTGTCGCAACTATCAAGAAAGCGTTTTAGGTCAAGGTTAATATTGGAATTTAAGGTTCTGTAGATGTAGATTGCACAGTAGTAAGTGTGGATGTACTGAACAGGGAGTAAGTTTAGATCTATGAAGAGTGGGGGATGGGGTGTGTTGCCAGGGATGGGATTTAGTGATTATTCTTACTGCGGCTTTTTGTTGGGTTATTATTGGCTTTAGGTGTGTTGCTCCAGTTGAACCCCAAGCACAGATAGCATAGGTGAGGTATGGATATATAAGTGAATGGTATAGTATGAGAAGGGCAGTTTGCGGCATGTAGTATCGTATCTTGGAGAGGATCCCAACCGTTTTGGATGCTTTTTTGGTTATGTGTTGGATATGGGTGCTGAAGTTCAGGTTGTTGTCGAGGTATAGGCCTAGGAATTTGCCCTCATTATGTCTGGCAATTAGAGTGTTGTCGATCTTAATGTTAATTTGCGCATCTCCTGCTCTGCTACCAAACATAATGTAGTAGGTTTTGTCAGTGTTAAGCTTAAGTTTATTGGCTGTCATCCAAGTCGATATTTTGATCAGCTCCTCATTAACAATGGTGTTGAGGGTGGCAAGATTAGGGTGAGAGATGACATAAGTCGTGTCGTCAGCAAAGAGAATGGGGTTCAGGTGTTGAGACACGTTTGGAAGATCATTGATGTAAATGAGGAAGAGCAGGGGACCAAGGACACTTCCCTGCGGAACTCCAGTATCAAGTGGCTGTGTTGTTGATGCTGTGTCTTTAATGGTGACATACTGATACCTATTAGTAATGTAAGATTTGAAATATGCAAGTGCATGGCCTCTTATACCATAATGGTCAAGTTTGTGGAGTAGGATGTCGTGGTCTACTGTGTCAAAAGCTTTTCTTAGGTCAATAAAAATTCCTAGTGGATATTTCTTATTTTCCAATGCTGTGTAAAGCAGATCTAGCATTTTTATGATTGCATCATTAGTGCTTTTATTTTTCCTGAATCCAAATTGGCAGGGATTGAGTATGTTTTGTGCTGTTATAAATGAATATAGTCTCCTGTGCACGAGTTTCTCAAAGATTTTGGATAGCAATGGTAAGTTTGATATTGGCCTATAGTTGTTTAAATCTGTAGGGTCACCACCTTTATGTATTGGTGTAACCCTTGCCGTCTTGCGTAGTTTTGGGAAGGTGCTAGTTTCTAGTGACTTGTTAAAAAGTAATGAGATAGCATGCGAGAGGACATGGGCCGCTCTCTTGTACAATAATGGTGGGACATGAGACAGATTCCCTGAGTTATTTTTAAGTGACTTTATAATCTCGGTGGCTTCCGTGGGCTCAGTTGGAGCAAGATAGAAGGAATTTGGGAAATTCCCATCTAGGTAATCCCCGGCATGGGCATTGGTGCGTGGGATTTTATTGGCGAGATTAGAACCTATGGTTGAGAAGAAGTCGTTTATCTTGTTAGCTGTGTCAGTGGGATGCAGTGGTGTTTCATTAGGTTTAGTTAGGACAATATTCTTGTTTTTTTCAGTTTGTGGGTCTCTGGAATCTGAGAGTGTTTTCCAGGTCTTTTTTATATCTCCTCTTGTGTCAGTGAATCTACTGGAGTAGTATAGTTGTTTGGCTTTCTTTATTACTTTGGTGAGAACTGATGAATAGTGTTTAAGAATATCTTTGTGTATTAAGCCCTGTCTATATTGCTTTTCATATTGGTGTTTCTTGTCAATGGATTTCAGAATGGTGCTGGTTAGCCATGGGCAACCAAGCCATTTATTCGTGATCTGTTTCGTTTTTATAGGACAATGTTTGTTGTACTATAGTCTAAGTAATTTGTTAAGAAAAATGTCTGTCCAGTCATCAATACCATTGGCCTTGGAGAATTCTGTAGGCCAGTCAACAGTCTCTAGGTCAACTGTGAACTTCCTTATTGAGGCCTCATCATGGAGTCTAAATGAAACTTTGTTGTATTCAAGTGGTGGTTTACTAATGTTTGTCAAGAGGAAGGTAGGGTAGTGGTCTGTAGTGCTATCTGTGATTATCCCTGATTTAATGGGGGCTAGTATATTGGTCCATATGTGGTCTATTATGGTTGCACTTGTTTCAGTGAGCCTGGTTGGTTTAGTTATTGTTGGTATGAGAAGTGTGTTGTTCATATTGTTGATGAAATCAGTTACAGGCTGATCATCTAGTAGGCCAAGGTTTATGTTGAAGTCTCCAGCTAAGAGAAGGTGGTGCTTATTCATTTGTCTGTTTGTTATTAGTGCCTTTAATTTCTCACTGAAATTTGGGATGTTTGTGTGGGGTATCCGGTAAATGGCACCAATTGTTATAGGCGTCTTAAGGTTTTTTACAGTAAAATTAGCAAAAATATGTATTCTCCATATTCATCACTAAAGCAAGTGGTGCTAATGCATAGCATCTTGAGCAAAGCTTAACATATACTATTCTTAAAACTTACTCGATTAATTCATACCAAAAATCACAATAAGTTTAGCAGAGTTGAGTGGTACTAGGTAAATTACAACACAAGTTGCAAATATGATGAGATGGTATATAGTATATTCAGGTTCAGATTCATTTATTTCTTTGCAAGTAGTACATTGAGATTATATTTTTACAGTGATGGGTTGTAGTGCAAAGAGAGCCTCTATTATGCCTTGGCATTATGGGCTGACTTAATTTAATGGCTTACTGACTACTTATCACTAAAGAAATTATCATAGTTGTACAGTAGTTCTATTAATAATAAGTGAATCTAATTTATACAACCCAAAGGATATATTCATGTATTCAAAAATGCTTTTTATGAAACATGATTCAGGAGTAGTTTACAGAATGAGACTGCTACAATTTGGTGAAGGGCAATACTGATTTTGGTAGGTATATACACTTCTATGTGGTAATTTGTCAATATATGAGCTTGGTTGTCTAGTCATGAAGTTTTAGGTAACTGGTAGATTTATTGGTAGTGTTAAATATTGAGTATTTAGTCTAGGGTGATTAAGTGGCTTTTAAGAAGAATCTTAAATTGATTTTCAGACCAGGTTACTTTGGCATTTACTGGTAATGAATTCCAAATTTTGGGGCCCTTTATGTGCATAGAGTTTTTACACAGTGTGATATGGACACGGGGTACATCAAAAAGAGATCTGTGTCTTGTGTTATGGTCGTGTGTCCTGTTAAGATCGGCGAGGAAAAGTTTGAGTGGAGGGTTTATGTTTGCCTGTATTGTTCTATGTATGTAGTAGGCACATGAATAAGTATGGATGTTCTTAATGGTGAGTAGATTTAGACTTTTGAATATTGGTGGAGTATGCTGGCGGGAGTGGGAATTTGTTATCATTCTGACTGCTGCCTTTTGCTGAGTTATTAGTGGTCTTAGGTGATTTAATGTTGTTGATCCCCATGCACAAATTCCATGTGTGAGATAAGGGTAGATGAGTGAATGATACAGTGCAAGGAGAGCTGATTGTGGAACATGGTATCGTATCTTTGATAATATGCCTACAGTCTTAGAGATTTTCTTGGTTATTTGTTGTACAGTGGAACCTCAAAAATTGAACTGCTACCAACTCAACCAATTATGTAAGTGTGTTTTTGTAAGTGCTTTTATAAGTGTATTTTTGAGGGTTTGAAATGGGCTAATCTAATTTACATTATTCCTGATGGGAATAAATTCATTCGGTAACGGCACTTGGACAGCCTTCTGGACTGAAGAAAGTTCAATATTTGAGGTTCCACTGTATGTATGTCTGGAACTTGAGGCGACTATCAAGGTGGATTCCTAGAAATTTTCTCTCCGTGAGTCTTGTGATGGGTGATCTGTTTAGCGTTATGTTAAGTGGAACATTTGCAGCTTTGTTTCCAAACTGAATGAACTAGGTTTTGTCAGTATTCAGTGTAAGTTTATTAGTCATCATCCAGGCAGATATTTTCTGCAATTTGGCATTAACTGTGTTGGTGAGTATGACTGGGTTTGGGTGAGAGAAGACGTATGTAGTATCATCTGCAAATAATATGGATTTGAGGAGCTGTGATGCATTAGGTAGGTCGTTGATGTAGATGAGAAATAGGAGTGGTCCAAGGACGCTTCCCTGTGGGACTCCGACTGTGATTGGTTGTGTGGAAGAGTTTGCACCATTTACATACACATATTGGCTTCTGTTGCTAAGGTATGACTTTAGGTAGTTTAGGGAGTGGCCTCTTATACCATAGTGTGTTAATTTAGTGTACAGCAGTTGATGGTCGACTTTATCAAAAACTTTACGTAAATCAATGAAAATCGGGAGTTGAAGGAAATATGGAACAAGAACAGAATTTGGATAAAAACAATAGGTTTCAGGATTTGTTTGACATAATGTATTACTGTCAAGATCACATTAAGCAAATAAAGGGCTATTAAACAATAGCTTTGAAGCAGTTGGTAGATAAGGGCCTTTTGGAATCTTCAGGCACTAAGTTCTAGATTTCAGAGCCTTTTATGTGCATTGAGTGTTTACATAGTTTGGGTCAGACAGTGGTGATAGCAAACGAGAGTTTTGTGTCTTATGGCAAGGAAACAAGACACAAATGATGCATTCATAATAATGATAGACAAACTTTACACACAGCTCTTGAAAATAATGAATATCCACTAGACCTCTTTATTGACTTTAGGAAAGCTTTTGATGAAGTAGGCCACAGCTTCCTTCACCTCAGACTTGATCATTACAGTATCATAAGTTATGCCCTTGCATATATTAAGTCTTACCTTACCAACAGACACCAATACATCTCCACCAAGGGTACAACCGCTTCAACAAGACCTGTGGACATTGCCATTTTACAGAGGAGCATCCTTGGCCCTCTGCTTTTCCTCTTATACAGCAGTACTCTATATGACAAAGTGATTTGCATGCTTGAGCTAGTAAGCATTGGTCCTCTCTATAAAGATTTGTTAATCTGGTATTCCTTTATTTTTATTACATTAATTGTTAACTACTCAGATGGTAAGTACAAATCAAAGGATACGTATTCTAAGATGTTTCACAAAAGTTACCATTAAGGCAAGTTTTTTGTTACACCTTGCTAATATTATAACAGGTTAGGTTCCAGACCACTGCCATAAAGCGAATATCACCTTAAAGCGAATTACAGCCTATTTTTCATAAAATGGCGTCGGTCAGCCAATGTGTTCGTCACTGCCGAAAACAGTAAACAAATATACAGCCTCTCCTCACTTAACGACGGAGTTCCGTTCCTAAGACCACGTTGGTAAACAAATTTGTCACTAAGCAAGGAGTATACTGTAATGGGAGTGGGTTTGTGTCAGTCATCTTTGATATTGTTTTAATGTCGCCTTTGCACCATTTATAACATTTTTAGTATACAGTGATACCTCGGGATACGAACTTAATTCGTTCCAGAAGGCTGTTTGAGTGCTGATACCGAACGAATTTGTTCCCATAAGGTATAATGTAAATTAGATTAATCTTT
The DNA here is from genome assembly GCF_038502225.1 of Cherax quadricarinatus. NCBI lineage: Eukaryota > Metazoa > Arthropoda > Malacostraca > Decapoda > Parastacidae > Cherax > Cherax quadricarinatus. Next base: position 60,484,172 of record NC_091293.1, read on the forward strand.
TTCAGACCCCCAAAAATACACTTGCAAAAGCACTTACATAAATACACTTACATAATTGTTCGAGTTTTGAGCTGTTTGTATCCCGAGGTATCACTGTATTTTTAAATGTTTATACAGTAGTGTACTGTATATATTTTAATAAACAGAATAGAGGAAATAAGCTCTAATATACATTATTTAGGTATGCACACTGGTCAGAGAGCCAGTTGTAAGTCCGAGTTGTTGGTAAACGAGCACGTTGCTAAGTCAGGAGAGGCTGTAATTAAATACAGTGGACCCCCAGATTTAGTTGTCATCGGAATAAGTAATATTCTTAATAAATATTGGCTCGGTGAACGTCACTGAACTTGGTATAAGTCATTCGTCCGGAACTTGTCCGCGCGGCCTGAGCGGCCCCGATTCTCCATGTACAGCCAGTGTACCATTGTTTACCAGCCAGTGAGGACAATCCCACTCGTTCATATGATAAATTTTGTATTATTCCATTCTTTTTAATGCTTGTAGCTGCTAAATAAGCCACCATAGGCCCAAAGAAAGTTTCTGGTGTCAGCCAGCCCTGTGGTAAAGGGCTGAGAGAGAGGGGAGTATGTACCTTTTTCAGTGATTCTGCAGTATGTATGATACTATAGCAGCAGAAGTTGACAAAGGCTATAGTGCCAGCCAGCGTTTAAGTGTAGTATTAACAGTGTAGCAAGTAAGTTTAGCAGTTAATCGATTGAAAAAGGATAGCACAAAACTGACTCCTCCATTGTTGTTGGAGGTATATAGGGCGACTGACTAACACCGCTGCCTCTGCTGCCGCCTTCACCACCACTATATAAGGCTTATCTTTCAGTGGCCCTTATACACCCAACAACAAACGACACACCACCACTTGTGACATTCTTAATGCCATATTTTATTCATTACTGTGTTATTATTATTGTTTATTATGTCATATAAGATGAACTATACTAGATAAATAAGCCATAGAGCTGATATTAGTGTCATATTGAAGGATTATCCTGTCCTGTCTCCCAACACAATTCCTAACATACGCCAGAAACAGACCTCTCTGGAACACTTTTTTGAGTTACAGGGGTCCAGTGACTCTCAATCTGGTCCTAATGGCATTAAAAAATAAAGAAGGAAAGTAACCCAGGATAAGGATTTGGTACCTGAAGTCTTCATGTAAGGGGATTCCCCTTCCAAACAATTGTAAACTCCTCCATCCTCTCCCCTGCTCCCGTCTTCCATACATTACCATGTCTTCAATAAAGGTAAGTGTGATGATATTATTATTTTATTCTTCATGTACCATTGTTTTTTGTGTAGGTAAATGTATATTTCATGTAGAAAACATTTTTTTAATACTTTTGGGTGTCTGAAACGGATAAATTGGAGTTCTGTTGTTTCTTATGGGGAAAATTAATTCGGAATAAGTAAGATTCGGGATAAGTCACTTTCTCTGGAATGGATTAATTACGTAATCCAGGAGTCCACTGTGCCATATTAGTGAAGTGTAGTAAAACAAATTGCCCTATTAGCAAGGTATGCCTGTAGTCTCTCCAGTTCACACAGTGATCCAGACTAAACAGCTTCTATTTTCTTGAGATGCAGAAACAATTTGTCTGCTAATTATTATTTGCATGATTTAAGCTCCACTTATAAAACTTCAGTTATATCCTTTTGGTGTTGGCCTGAATTGTCATCTGCATACATTATATAAGAGTTCCCGTTTACACTAATGGGCATTTAATTTACATAGCCTAAGAAGAATAGGGCACTGAAAATACTTTTTGTTAATGTTAAACTCCAAATATCAGCAAGGGTTCTGATTCAGTATTAGCTTTAACACTTTGTTTAATGTTCTACAAGTAACACTTGAATCAATCCTCAGAGAGTCTATACCAATTACTTTTAGTTTTTTACATAACAGTGTTTCAGAAGTCTTTTCTGGGTATATAGTAGCCATTAATGTAAAAATTACCTCTTGAAATTTGGGCCCTTAATATAATGCATAAGATGAATTAGGGAAGTACATGTTGGCTGAATGAGATTCTCTGAAACCTGACTGGAAATTATGGTATAGTACAGTGGACCCTCCCTTTTCGTCGATCTCCGTTATTGCCGATTTCCATTTTCACCGAGTTTTTTTTGTCAAAATATTGGTTCCATTTTTGTTTATGGTATGGAACCTGTCCAGTGCCCAGCGCGCACACAAGGCCTCCTCCCCCACGCATTCTCTGGCAGTGTCAAGTTCTTTCTCGGTGAGTGAACATATCCTGCGAGGTCATACGAAATATTTCGTAATAATCCATTGTTTTTGGCGCTTGTTTATTGTGTGTGACTGCTAAATAAGCCACCATGGGCCCAAAGAAAGCTTCTAGTGCCAGCCCTTTGATAAAGAATGTGAGAAACATGATAGAATTCAAGAAAAAGTTTGTTGAAAAATACGAAAGTGGTGGTGGTACATGTAGAGGGTGGTAGTGGTGGTGGTAGAGGGTAGTAATGGTTGTGATGGTGGTAGTGATGGTGCTAGAGGGTGGTAGTGGTTGTGATGGTATAGGATGGTAGTGATGGTGGTAGAGGGTGGTAGTGTTTGTGATGGTGGTAGAGGGTGGTTGTGGTTATGATGGTGGTAGAGGGTGGTTGTGGTTATGATGGTGGTAGAGGGTGGTTGTGGTTGTGATGGTGGTAGAGGGTGGTAGTGGTTGTGATGTTGGTAGAGAGTGGTAATGACAGTGGTAGAGGGTGGTAGTAATGGAGATTTGTGCAATGTGGAGTAGGATGGAAAGATTTGTGCCATTAAAAAACATAGAAAGGAAGTGACCCTGGATAAGGACTTGGTACCTAGAGTCCTTATGGAGGGGGAGTCCCCTTCCAAAGAATAACCTCTCTTCCCTCTCCCCTCCTCCCTGTCTTCCATACACTAAGAATCTTCAATAAAGGTAAGTGTCATGTTGAATGCTCATTCTTTTCTGTATGTAAATCTGTACTTAACGTAAAAAAAAAATTTTTTGTTGGAACAAATTAATTGGATTTATATTATTTCTTATGGGGGAAATGGTTTCAGTTTTCGCTGATTTCCACTTTCGCCGGTCTCTCTGGAATGGGTTAAACACAAAAACTGAGGGTCCACTGTATATTTAATTAAGATGTTAGTATTACCGTACACTACTACCTGATAATTCACTATATGTACTTCCATCTGAAGTATTTTGGGCATAATGGTAAGTGTATACTGATATACTATTTTTCTTGAAAATGGAAGTTGCCTTGTACTGATTTGAGCTCCTCTGGCTCAATATTATAGGCGATAGAAAAATTTATTATGTGGATTACTGGTACTTTAAGTCAGGGGCACCATCCATTAGGAACTTGGCTTGAATGTTTAAAAGATTCAGTCCTTTGGACTAAGTTTTCCTTAGTTGCTTTAGTATAAATTCATATGATACACTTGATTGCAGAAAATTGTCTGAGGTGATTCCGTCATTACTGTACAGGTCCTCCATCACAAATCTGGCATCACTGGGACCTGTAGTGTGCCGGATTACTGAGTTTGCCCCATTACAGAATGGTTAGGGTAGAATACACTTAATAAAATTAACCAACTTGACTTACACAAAGTTTATTGAACATCGGCAAAAATCGAACATTTCTGCTACTTTGAGCTCAATTTCAAGGTACTTTTCGTCATGAAAGCAATCAAAATCATGTAATAATATATCTTCCATTCCATCAAATGAGACCAAAAAAACAAGAATACAACCATAAAAACCATGCGAAAATATACCGCAAAGAGGTGGCTAATGTCTGAGAAGTGAACTCCCTTATTTATCGTCTGTCTTTTTTATTTTTGTTGTACGTTAAGAAGCATCTTAACATACATTGCCCAAGTTTCAATGAGATAGCCCAACAAACAACTGAGAAAAAAAATATTTACCCAAAATCACATACGACAAGCCCAAGCCAGGTACTGGAAATGAGTCACTTTGTCTATACATACGCTGCTATGTATGATAATCTATGTAACTGTATTTGTGTATACCTGAATAAACTTACTTATTTACTTCTAGTCTGTCGACTAAGTACAAGAAACCGCCCATTCACTTATTTCAACTACCCAATAAAGTGGTCAGAAATTGGCAATTTGGCCAATTTCACTCAAATTTCAACAGATGCCAATTTCAAAATAGGGTCCAGAATAAGCAATGCAGATATTCCTGGCACTAAAATAACATTTTCTCTGTTCATTAGTCACGGCTACAGGCCCCTCTTATATTACTCTTGCTTACCATTTGGAATTTTTATTCACAAAAAATAGAAGATTTACTGTTATGCAGACTGCTGCATTATTGTAATAATTGTATAAATAATGAATACCTTGATTTCCAAGATGACAAAACTGAACAAGATAAGTTGTCTGATGCAGTTACAATAAACAGTCCACGCATTCCAAGTGACATAACACAAGCTCAGTGCAAAGAAACTGCTGTCAGGATAATACAGGACCACGTACAAGTCATCGTGCAAAACAATGAAATCAAAGAAACACGTTTGTTAGGAAAACCAGGAAGTAAACACAGTATAATGATCAGACTTCATTCATACGATAAAAGAAAGGACCTAATTAAATCAGCAATTACAATGAAAAATGGAGTGTACATAAATGAGTGTCTAACAAGAAAACGTCAAAACCTTCTGTTCAGGCTGAGAAAACTTAAACAGGAAAACAAAATACATCAGTGTTTCACGCGAGATGGGACAATACTAGTAAGGAAAACATCAACAGGACAACAATATACTATCTTAAACGAACACGATTTCTCTACCTTCCTTAGAAAAGCTGTCATTTCTGTAACAGATTAGATAAGTGCCCTTAATACATATATACGTGTGGTGCATATAGTGTACCTTACTATTATATTGTGCATTATTATTTTTATTATTTTTTTCATCACAAGCTAATGCTAACTACCTCCAATACTTTTTTACTTCTTTCTTACTGCTATTAATTGCTCATAATTTTGTTACAAGTCAAATCTTACTCCAAATTAATATTATTCATTGTTCTTACCTGTCCATTTAATTTTGTTTACCACTACTTGTTTTTTTAGTCACTTTTTATTGTGTGTGCAATTAGTGTATATTCCAATTACTTTTTTGCAAGTACCAAAACTATCTTTTGCTAGCTAGTACCAACTACCTCATTTTTTTTTTACTTTTTATTGTGCAATAAACTGCTCAACTTATTTAATATTACAAATCAGATCTTACTCCTAAACCAATATTATTTCATAGTGACTATCTGTCCATTTAACTTGTTTACCATTACTTAATTGTAGTCCCTTATATATTTTTTTTTCCTTTATTTTAGCTTTATATAACTACCTTAGCTCATATATTCACAATTGTTAAAATAATCAAGGTGCTATTCTCAGGTGCTAAAGTTAATAAGTTCACTATTTTGCCATTATACTCCAAAGCTCATTTATTTGATTACCACTTTATTGTTCACCACAACTTATATTAGTCCCTTTTATATTATAATTTTATATTATAATTCTAACTTTAAAGAATTACCTTTAAAGTACTACCTACTATCATATTCCCAAGCTCCATTATTTGATCATCACTTTATTTGTTCACCACAAATTATTTTAGTCCCTTTTATATTGTCTCCTTTATTTTAGCTTTAAAAAACTACCTTAGCTCATTATTTTTACATTTGTTAAATAATTCAGGTGCTATTTTTTTTAGCTTTAGAATATTTACTTTATTTTTTACTTAATTCTAACTATAGATTCACTACAAATCTTATGATTACAAGCATTGATCCTGATACCAACCTCTTATTTAATGACTTAAATGATTCAAACAATTACTGTAATTACTACACAGCAGAACAATCAAAGGCACTTCTCAGAGCCAACAACAACATAACTATCTTTAACTACAATATCAGATCTTTAAGCAAGCATTATGATGACCTCCTAACATTACTAAATTCCTTGCATGCCAATATGTCCATCATTACACTAACTGAAACCTGGCTAAAGCCTGATACTACAGATGTCTATGCCATTCCTGGTTACACAGCCATACACAACTGTAGGCCAGACCAACAAGGGGGTGGCACTGCTATATACTACTCAGACCAACTAGAATGTATCACTAATACTTGCACAAGGGATGAACATGGGGAATATATAATAGCTAAATTCAAATCCAAATACCTACAAAAACCTCTCACAGTGATAAACATCTACAGAGTTCCACAATCAAACATTAGCCAATTTAGTCAAAACCTAGGAAGTATGATAACTGATGCACGCATGAACAAAGATCACTTACTACTCTCAGGTGACTTCAACATAAATCTCCTGCAAGACCAGGACCCACACGTTACTGAATTCACAAACACAATGAGTAACTGCATGTTGCTACCAACAGTAACAAAACCTACAAGAGTTACAGAGACTAGTGTTTCCCTACTTGACCACATCTGGACCAACACCATATCCCCTTTAAAATCAGGCATAATTACAGATAATACCACAGACCACTACCCTACTTTCCTCATAACAACTCTTGGTAAAATAATACCCCAAGACATTACTAAAGTCACCTTCAGACTTCACAATGAGGCAGCCATTAATAACTTCACAACAGCAGTAACAAACATTGACTGGCACACTGAGCTAGAAATCTATACAGATATTGACGAATGTTTTAATAATTTTCTAAAAAAGACCCAATACCTTTATAACAAGCACTGCCCTAAAAAAACTAAACAGATGACAGCTAAGAGACTGAACAGTCCCTGGCTAACACCCAGCATTCTCAAATCCATAAATACAAAACACCGATTTGAAAAACAGTACAGAATGGGTCACATAACCAGAGACCAAACAAAACGTTACTCGTCAATCCTAACCAGCCTGATAAGAAGGGCAAAAAAATTGTATTATGAGAACAGATTATCCAACTTACGAGTTGATATAAAAAAGACCTGGAAGACCCTATCAGAAATTCTGGGAACAAAAAAGATATCACGACATAGCGAAATAAAATTAGCAAAATCAGATGAACCCCAACTCTCACCAACAGAAACAGCAAACAGACTCAATGATTTCTTCTCCACTATAGGTCAAAACCTTGCCAATAAAATCCCAAGCTCAGATACCCCACCAAATGACTACCTCACTGGCAACTACCCGAACACACTGTTCCTAGCTCTGACTAACCCATACGAAGTCTCCCTTATTATCAACGCACTGAAAAACAAGGCAGGAGATTTAAATACCTTACCACCCTTTATATACAAAAAAGCGTCACAAGTACTATCACCAATCATTGCAACACTCTTTAACAAATCCATTGAATCCTCCACCTTCCCTACAGTTCTCAAAATAGCAAGGGTCTCCCCGATCCATAAAGGAGGAGACCAAACAGAGTTGAATAACTATAGGCCAATATCCAATTTACACCCTCTCTCAAAAATCTTCGAAAAATTAATTCATAAACGAATCTACTCCTACCTCATCTCCCAAAACATTCTCAACCCCTGCTAATTTGGATTCAGGCCTAATAAAAATACTAATGATGCTATTATACACATGCTAGAACATATATACACTGCAATAGAGAAAAAAGAAGTCCCACTGGGGATCTTCATTGACTTACATAAAGCTTTTGATACAGTTGACCATGACTTGCTCCACGTAAAATTGTCACACTATGGTATTAGAGGGCACTCCCTCAACTACCTCAAGTCTTGCCTCAGCAACAGAAGCCAATATGTGTACGCAAATGGGGCAAGCTCTTCCGCACAACCAATTACAGTTGGTGTCCCACAGGGAAGTGTCCTTGGCCCTCTTCTCTTTCTCCTATACATAAATGACCTACCAAATGCTTCGCAATTACTCAAACCCACACTTTTTGCAAGTGACACTACATACGTCTTCTCTCACCCGAGCCCAGTCACGCTAGCCAATACTGTAAACACCGAATTACAGAAAATATCTACCTGGATGAGGACTAACAAACTTACACTAAACATTGACAAAACCTACTTCATTCAGTTTGGTAACAGAGCTACAGATGTACCTCTTAACATAACGATAAACGGATCACCTATCACAAAGCTAACAGAGGGAAAATTCTTAGGAATCCACCTCGATAATAGACTCAAATTTCATACACATATACAACAAATTTCTAAGAAAATTTCCAAGACTGTAGGCATACTATCGAAGATACGGTACTATGTTCCACAGTCAGCCCTCCTGGCCCTTTATCACTCTCTTATTTACCCCTATCTCACCTATGGAATTTGTGCATGGGGCTCAACAACAATTAAACATCTCAGACCACTAATTACCCAACAAAAGGCTGCAGTTAGAATGATAACAAATTCCCACTACAGGCAACACACTCCACCAATATTCAAAACACTCAACCTACTCACCATACAAAACATCCATACTTATTATTGCACCTATTACATACATAGAACACTTAACTCTGATATTAACCCTCCCCTCAAACATCTCCTTGCCAACCTCATTAGAACACATGACCATAACACAAGGCACAGATCACTCTTTGATGTTCCTCGTGTCCATCTCACGCTATGCAAAAACTCAATGCACATAAAAGGCCCTAAAATCTGGAATTCATTACCTGTAAATATAAAAGAAACACTACCTGTTTATAAATTCAAGTCTCTTCTCAAAGTTCACTTACTCACTCAAAACCAAATAAATACTGAATAACTGAACCTTATAAATTGTATATCCAAAATGTTACTCACAATTATATCACATAAATGTTAAACCTAGGACCCTATCTAACTTTGTTATTTTTTTAAATACACTACCTAACAGAATACTCCATTCTACTGAATGAACAGCAATGCATGCAACCATATGACCTGTCTTTGTAATACTCATTTGTGCTTTATAGTTATCTGTTTACAATAATGTCTTATCACTGATTTCATCATTGCTTAGTTAATCTTAAGTTAATTTTAAGCCAGCCCGTAATGCTTTGCATATAAGTGGCTTTGGCATGCTGCTCTTACCAGTATTTTTTTTGTACCTCTGTATGTATGCTAAAATTTCTAAATAAATAAATAAATAAATAAATAAATAAATGTCAACCCATTCTTGGCTCCGTATTGGAATTTGGACTGGCAGGCGGACAGGTATTGGACGGTGACATCATTTGTTTACTCTTGAGCTTCGCTAAAGAATAGAAAATTTTTGCTACTGTGAGCGCAATTTCAGGTACTTTTCATCATGAAAACAATCAAAATCATATCTATTTCTGTAATATATCTTTCATTCTATCAAATGAGACCGAAAAAATGGGAATATAATCATAAAAACCATACAAAAATATACCGCTGAGCGGCTGCTAATGGCTGAGAAGTGAACTCCACTATTTATGGTCTGATTTCTTTCATTTTTGGTGCATGTTAAGAAGTATCTTTCCATCATACATTGCCCAAGTTTCAATATGATAACCCAACAAACAATTGAGAAAATAATAATAATAATATCTTTATTTACTACACGTACATGTATAAGGTATACAGGCCTAGCTGACATCAGTGACATACTACTACTATATATAGAAAGCCGCTTGTTATGCAGAGCATTTCAAGAAAATTAGGTCAGTGTCCCAGGATAACACCCACACTAGTCGGCTAACACCCAGGTACCCATTTACTGATGGGTAAATATAGACAACAGTTGTAAAGAAACACGCCTAATGTTTCTACCCTGGCTGGGAATCGAATATTTACCAAAAATCATATATGGCTAACCCAAGCCAGGTACTAGAAATAAACCGCGTTGACTTTTTTGGGTTATCCTAGGTTCTCTACATATATGCTGCTATGTGTGATAATCTATATAGAGAAAATAACTTTTTTGTTTCAGGTTTATGGTGCAGTACGAGTGTATATCACAGTTAGCCCTATGCTACACTCCCTTTTTTCTAATATAAGCCCCCAAGACAGGGATAGGAGAATGGTATTTGTTTACCATATCCTCTTCATAACTCTGTCGAACTGCTCGGTGTTAAGCCAAATATTATTTATTCTGAAGTATTTAACTTGTTTTATGTTATTTATATTGTTTATTATGTCATATTAGATCAATTGTGATAGGCAAATAAGCTGTAGTGTTGATATTAGCGTAATAATAAAGCATATTCTCCTGCATCACGAGACTGAGCTCATGGCAACCGACAGTGGCTTTAAAGCCACCTTATCTTTAATGGACAATGTACTGTGTTGGTGCTTTACATAATGAGAAGCATTTCTTTTGTTCATTGGAACCATGGCTAGGGCTAAAAGTAAGCAGGTTATAACAATAAATGGAGAAAGAAATTGGAATGACTTATGCAGCAAGTAGCGCCACCAAACAGTACCAGCAGGTTGGTGTGGTGACCCTGGAAATTTGAAATTATGCTAGCCAAAATTAGTGCCGAATAACTGATTGCCGGATTTGTGATGGCGGACCTGTAGTAGATTTTAAAATAATTTGGAGAGTTATAGGATGATGGTCTTTTGCATGCTAATGAGGATATAACAGTTGTGTAGTATGAATTGAAGAAATTCTATTAGTTGCCTCATAGCATGCATCTTTTCATATACTCATTATACTGTAATATAAGAGCATATAAGAGTTCCACTGCAGTATACCTGGCCCATTCTATTTATCCATTGTCATGTATGTGTTTGTCTAACCTGTTTTTAAAAATTCAAGGTGCTCACTTCAGTGACACTGCTTTTCAGTTTGTTCTACTCATCTACAGCTCTATTACCATTTTTTTTTTTAATATCCTTTCAAAAATAGCAATGATCCCACCTGTATCCATTGTTTTGAGTTTTGTCTTGGTTATTTATTTTCAGCACAATTTTTTTTTTAGCTTTTTATGGATTTTTTTTATCCCTTTATGCATGTCATATTCTTAATTATTATATTGGAATAAGATCAGAATTAAATTAAATAACTATTAATAGAGTTAATATATAGTACAGTACAGCCTCTCCTCACTTAACGACGGAGTTGTTCCTAAGAGTAGGTCGGTAAGTGAATTGGTCGTTAAGCTAAGAGCATACTGTACTGGTAGTGGGTTTGTGTCAACTGTCTTTAGATATTTTTTTAATGTCACCTTTGCACTATTTATAACATTTTTGGTATATTTTTAAATGTTTGTACAGTAGTGCGCTGTGTACTGTAATACACAGAATAGAGGAAATCAGCTCTAATATCCTTAGGTTTGCATACTGGGTGGAGAGCTGATTGTAAGTGAGGAGAGGCTGAATATAAAAAAATACAGTATCTGGTTCTTGTAGCTCATACCTGCTCCAGGGTGTGAAGAGACATTTTACAGGTAAATTTTATCTGTGATGTGCTGCATCACTACCTTGATTAATATAATCAAGGTAGTTATGACTATCATCATAATGCTTATTGATACATCTTCAGGTGAGGGAGGATGGCACAGTTTGGTGGTGGAAAAGCACCTCCACCATGGCAGCAGAGGCCGCAGACAACCCCACAGCTGCAGCCATCTCTCCTGGGCCAGCACCCATCAGCACCAAGTCAACAACTGGTGCTGGGTGGTGCTCCTCAGCAACCACAGTATGCACCTGTTCAACAAAGCATGATTCAGCCACCAGGTTTAGGGGGTTTACAAACACTTGGTCAGCCTGCCATCACCCAGCAGACAATAGGTCAACCAACAACAGGAAGCAGCCTCATGGGTCAGCCACCCATAACCCAGGCCTTACAGCCCCCCAGTCTTGTCAATCCTGCCCAGATGACTAACTCGCAAATGCAGCCCCAGATTCAACCACAGCCCCAGCCACAGGGACAGCCACAACCTCAGCCTCAGGTAAACCACAAATTAATTTGTAATTTCATGCTTAATATTGTTGAACACTGTTTATATATTATTTTAAAGAAGTTTAGTAGCAAAAATGTTTTAAGTTGCTTATTATTTTGTGTAATCTGGTGATGTAAATAAGATATTGTATTTTAAAGATTCAGAATCAAACATGTTTTCTGTAATTTCTTAATTGTTGATTGACTCGTGTCATATAGTAGTCTGAGATTAACCCTGTGACTATCTGTCATGTAGAACTACATTGACAGCAGGGTCAGTCATGTAGATCTACATCATGAGCTAAACTCAGAGAGATAAGCTGTAAACGTGGTAAATTTTGGCCAAGAAATGAGATAATGGGTCTGTGTGTTGAGTTTGCACAATATAAAAATAATTCTGCCTTACACAGTGCTTGATGAGAAAAGCGAAAATCTGACCACGTGTTTGGTTTAAAATATTGATTTCGAGGTATTTTCTAGGATAGTTTTTATGATTTAATTGGCTGCTTCTATGTATCATTCATAGAATAGAAGACATACTACTGAAATAAAGATGATTTTAGTTGGTTCCATAGCTGAAAGTAGCTTGAAATCAGTCTCAAAGTAGCAGAAATATATGATTTTTGCCAGTATTCCTGATGATGGGTCAGGCCTTCATTACACCCGAGGTCTGTTTCATGGGCTTTTTCTTGATCTGATTCGATTATTAGGATGCCATGATCCTTATTATCCAAGAAATAGGGTAAGCCTTTGTGATTTTTTTGTGATGAATTAAAAATGGAATGCAAGTATAATATAGGAGAGGATTGGAAATTTGGTTATTGCACAGAGCAAAGGTAGTTTTAGTGCCTGGAATGTCTAGTGTTTATTTTGTATAAAAGTGGCCAAATTACCAAATTCTGTGCACTTTATACGTAGTTTTGATGGTTGAATGGGCTGTTTCTTGTACTCAGTTGATAGAATAGAAGGCATACTAGCAAAATAACTAAGAATTTGGTCAAATTGAGCACTGGAATTGGCTTAGAATAGGACTTAATGTTGGTGATGTGTAAAGTGTGCCCTGACCGCTAACTTGGCCTTGAGTAATTCCATAAGTTGTCCATCAAATTTTGTATTTTTGGTGTTATTGCCTTCAGGAAAAGATTTCCTACCATTTCAGAAGAATTTTTTTTTTTTTAATGTATATATTGTGAACACTTAGTTTTGGGGATCTGGACAGTGAAAGGGTTAACCATGTATGACTCTCAAAATCATAACACACTTTCAAACAGAACGCATTACAGGTGGGGTTAGAGCCCATAGCAAGTGAGTCGTAAAATTCCAGGCCAGTGCGTAAGCCACTGGGCCAGCTGGCTACAATAAGATTCATGTAGATAAGTATATTTATACACCATAGGGATGCAAGAACATAAGAACATAAGAATGTAGGAACACTGCAGAAGGCCTACTGGCCCATACGAGGCAGGTCCTTATCAAAACGACATCTACCTAAAGCTACCCAAGAAATAACTCCCGTACCCCATGACACCAATCAAACCCAGCCCCTCCCACTCATATATTTGTCCAGTCTCTTCTTAAAGCTACCCAAGGTCCTAGCCTCCATCACCCCACTAGGAAGACTGTTCCACGCATCCACAACTCTGTTAGAAAACCAGTACTTACCTATGTCCTTTCTAAATCTAAATTTATCCAACTTAAATCCATTATTCCTGGTTCTTACCTGGTGTGACACCCTCAGTACCAACCCCTCCCACTCATAAGAACATAAGAATGTAGGACCCCACTGTGACCACAATTGCAAGTTTTTACAGATGACTCTCCCACCAGTGTGGCCATGACGAACTTTAGCTCAAGTCCCCTCAAAGCTGTCATCATGACTCATGAAATCATAACAACATGATTCCAAACAAACCACAGTATGGGTGGGGTTGGAACTCAGGGCAAGTGAATCATAAATATACCTAGTTGTGTGGACCTTATTGTAGCCAGCTAGCCTAGTGGCTTACGCACTGGCCTGGAGTTTTACAATTCGTTTGCCGTGTGTTCTAACCCCACCCATACCTTGGTTTAACCATTTTTTTTTTTTTGTAAGTTTAAAAATTTTCTTAATTTAATTCATGATTGTCGTGGATTAACCCTCTCTGGGTCCAGGTAAACCATGTCCTAAACGAAACATGTTGGGAAGATATCTTAAATGGCATGGATCCAAACGAGTGCCTTGAAAGGATCAACTTCCTGGCAGCTGAAGCATGTTCTAGGCATATTCCCCTAAGAAAGAAGAAGAGCAGGAGTAAACTGGAGAGAGAAAGACGCTCCCTCTACAGAAGACAACGAAGAGCCACTGAGCTCCTCAGGTGTGCTAGAATATCTGATACATGAAAGGAGGCGCTGACCAGGGAAGTGGAAACTATCGAACTTAAGTTAAATGACTCTTACAGGAACCAGGAGAGACAGGAGGAGCTTAAAGCTATTAGTGAAATTGAAAGAAATTCAAAATATTTCATTTCATATGCCAAAAACAAGGCAAATACCACATCTAGTATCAGGCCCTTACTCAGACAGGATGGGACTTACACAGATGACAACAAGGAAATGAGTGAAATATTGAATTCCCAGTACGGCTCTGTGTTTAGTGAACCACTAATCAGTCTGAGGATCGATGACCCAAATAATTTCTTCATGAATGAGCCTCAAAAATCCATAAATGTATGCCAGATTTCCGACATTACCCTAACTCCGATAGATAACTAAGTAGTTGTGTATAATTCCGATAGATTTTGAAAAAGCCATTGACAACATGCCCTTGCACTCAGCCCTGTGCCCAGACTCATGGAACTCTGTTTTCATTAAGAACTGCAAGAAATCCCTCTCGCGTGCCCTAAGTACACTATGGAGGAGGAGCTTTGACATGAGTGAAATTTCACAGTCACTTAAAACAACGGATATAGTTCCACTCCATAAAGGTGGCAGCAAAGCATTAGCTAAGAACTATAGACCAATAGCTCTGACGTCCCACATCATAAAAATCTTTGAAAGAGTGCTAAGAAGCAGGATTGCAAATCACCTGGATTCCCAAAATCTGCACAATCCAGGGCAACATGGGTTCAGGGCAGGTCGCTCCTGCCTCTCACAACTACTGGATCACTATGATATGGCCTTGGATGCACTGGAAGAAAATCAGAATGCAGATGTAATATACACAGACTTTGCAAAAGCATTTGACAAATGCGATCATGGCATAATAGCCCATAAAATATGTGCTAAAGAAATAACTGGGAAAGTGGGGAGATGGATCTTCAACTTCCTAACAAATCGAACACAAAGAGTAGTGGTCAACAGAGTTAAATCGGAGGCTGCCATAGTGAAGAGCTCTGTTCCACAAGGCACAGTACTCGCCCCCATCTTATTCCTCATCCTCATATCAGACATAGACAGAGATATACATCACAGCACCGTATCATCCTTTGCGGATGATACTAGGATCTGCATGAGGCTGTCATCTGCTGAGGACGCGGTTAACCTCCAAGAAGATATAAACAAAGTTTTCCAGTGGGCAACGGTAAACAATATGATGTTCAATGAGGACAAATTCCAACTACTCCGTTATGGAAAACTGGAGGAGATAATAACTAGAACAGAGTATACTACAGACTCTGGCCATACAATAGAGCGGAAAAATAATGTAAGGGACCTGGGAGTAGTAATGTCTGAGGATCTCACTTTCAAGGATCACAACAGTGCCACGATCGCACGTGCAAAGAAAATGATAGGATGGATAATGAGAACGTTCCAAACGAGAGATGCCAAGCCAATGATGATCCTTTTCAAATCACTTGTTCTCTCTAGACTGGAATACTGCTGTACATTAACATCTCCATTCAAAGCAGGTGAAATCGCAGATCTAGAGAGTGTACAGAGATCCTTTACTGCACGTATAAGTTCTGTCAAGCACCTTAACTACTGGGAACGCTTGGAAGCACTTGACTTGTACTCGTTGGAACGCAGGAGGGATTGATATATCGTAATCTACATTGGAAAATCCTGGAAGGAATGGTCCCAAATCTGCACACAGAAATCACTCCCTACGAAAGTAAAAGACTGGGCAGGCGATGCAAAATGCCCCCAATTAAAAGTAGGGGTGCCATTGGTACACTAAGGGAAAACACCATAAGTGCCAGGGGCCCAAGACTGTTCAACAGCCTCCCATCAAACATTAGGGGAATTGCCAATAAACCCCTGGCTGCCTTCGAGAGAGAGCTGGACAGATACCTAAAATCAGTGCTGGATCAGCCAGGCTGTGGCTCGTACATTGGACTGCGTGCGGCCAGCAGTAACAGCCTAGTTGATCAGGCCCTGATCCATCGGGAGGCCTGGTCATGGACCGGGCCGCGGGGGCGTTGATCCCTGGAACAACCTCCAGGTAACCTCCAGGGAGAGGGGATCCCAGGTAGCAGAGCCTGGAGTTGGGTCCCCTCCCCCCCCAGGTCCAGAGGCCAAATTTCAAAGTGTGCCCCAGTGTCCAAGAATTTTCAAAAAATAATTTTATAATTTTTTCTTATGAAATGGTAGAGAATCCTTTTCTGAAGGTAATAAAACAAAACGTTTGAAATTTGATGGAAAATTGATGAAATTATGCTCGCGAATTTTGATGTGTCAGCGATATTTATGCATCGGTGATTTTGCCGATTTCGACTCCCATTTTACGCCAGTTATGTTATTCCAGTCGACCAAATTCTTAGCTCTTTCACTAGTATTACTTCTATTCAATTGATTGAGCACATGAAATCGCCAAGTCAACTGTTTAAACTACAAAATAAAGTGATGGGAAATTGGTAATTTGACAAATTTATTGCAAAGTTCAAAATATTCCAGTTTCAAAATAGGGTCCAGAATAAACAATGCAGGCCTTCCTGGCACTGAACTAACATTTCCTCTGTTCATTAGTTATGTTTTCAGGCTTTACAAATGAATTCCATTTTTATTTTTTATTTACAAAACTAATTTTTATTCAAACCAAAAAGTAGAAGATTTACTGTTATGCAATATTGTAATAATTGTATAAATAATATCACACATTTGTGAACGTATATTAGACCCACCAGCTAGCATGTATTAGACATGTGAGGTCATTTGTTTGCTCTTGAGCATCGGCAAAAATTCAACATTTCGGCTGCTTTGAGCTCAGTTTCAAGCCATTTCAGTAGTAAAACCAATCAGAATCATTGCTATTTCTGTTATATATCTTCCGTTCTATCAATGAGACCAAGAAATCGCAAATACAACTATAAAAAACATACAAAAAAAAAAAAACCCTGCAAAGTTGCTGTTTTAATAAAAAAATACGGTCTCAGTTTTTTTTCATTATACACAGTGTGCTGCAGGATTTGTTTTATGTGATGCACACATACCACATAGATGTATTCTCTCATATCTAGGCCCAAATTTACCGCTCACAGCTTATCAGAGTGAGCTGAGCTCATGGCGTAGATCTACGGTTTGGACCCTCAACGTAAAGCCGTAGATCTACAGCATGGACTCTGAAAGGGTTAACCTGCTGTTTTATCAGGTATGGTGATAAGAGTAGTTGTAGCATAGGTGCACTTCAGACTGGTATTTCATTTATTATGACTTCTGAGAACAAGAGATTAACAATTCAGTGATAACATGCTTATACATACTGTTACAAACATGACTGTACTATTCATGTATTATTCAGTAACATACCATGAAGATTGCATTTTAATAATTTTACTCTTAAATGCATTTTTTTTTTTTGCAGGTATTTAAGTATGGAATAATTACGGTATTATTATCTAAAATGAAATACTTTATAATTCCTATCCCCCAGTATGAGAATACAGTACAAGCAAACTAAACTGAGCACCTTCCCTTAAAGTGTTCACCCATTATTTTTTCATTGATATAATCAATCCATTCTTATTTGGAGAGTGCCTTGTTCAGACTCCTTGTGGTTGTGAGGTTGTACAGTTTTTAGTGAGTGATATCTTGGAGAAAGGAGAAAGAAATGCTGCCAGATTTACATCTTCCCTAAATTCTTCTTGAAGCTGGGCCACCTTATGGTGGTTATGGTTTGAGCAACTTTTATGAAGAAACAGTCCCTGCCTGATTGCCTGCCAGACTTAAGGTCCCAACAACATTCAGTTGGCCTAAATAGTGGGGATATTTCTCCATTTGTTAAACTTGCTTCCAGAGGAAAATAAAAGAAATTGTCTCGATCCATTCTGGCATTTTCTCCAACTACAGTGCTGTGGCAGCTGTCACACCACCCGAAGAGAATTGCACTAATTTTTTGCTAGTCCAGAAGTTGTGGCTGAAGGGATAGGTGGCCCCTTACAACTTTTTGTGTTCTTTCTGGTTTGCCTTCTACTGTGTAAACAGATTGATACCAGAACTGATAGTTATTTTTTTTATTATCACACTGGCCGATTCCCACCAAGGCAGGGTGGCCCGAAAAAAAAAAACTTTCACCATCATTCACTCCATCACTGTCTTGCCAGAAGGGTGCTTTACACTACAGTTTTTAAACTGCAACATTAACACCCCTCCTTCAGAGTGCAGGCACTGTACTTCCCATCTCCAGGACTCAAGTCCGGCCTGCCGGTTTCCCTGAACCCCTTCATAAATGTTACTTTACTCACACTCCAACAGCAGGTCAAGTATTAAAAACCATTTGTCTCCATTCACTCCTATCAAACACGCTCAAGCATGCCTGCTGGAAGTCCAAGCCCCTCGCACACAAAACCTCCTTTACCCCCTCCCTCCAACCTTTCCTAGGCCGACCCCTACCCCGCCTTCCTTCCACTACAGACTGATACACTCTTGAAGTCACTCTGTCTCGCTCCATTCTCTCTACATGTCCGAACCACCTCAACAACCCTTCCTCAGCCCTCTGGACAACAGTTTTGGTAATCCCGCACCTCCTCCTAACTTCCAAACTACGAATTCTCTGCATTATATTCACACTACACATTGCCCTCAGACATGACATCTCCACTGCCTCCAGCCTTCTCCTCGCTGCAACATTCATCACCCATGCTTCGCACCCGTATAAGAGCGTTGGTAAAACTATACTTTCATACATTCCCCTCTTTGCCTCCAAGGACAAAGTTCTTTGTCTCCACAGACTCCTAAGTGCACCACTCACCCTTTTCCCCTCATCAATTCTATGATTCACCTCATCTTTCATAGACCCATCCGCTGACATGTCCACTCCCAAATATCTGAATACATTCACCTTCTCCATACTCTCTCCCTCCAATCTGATATCCAATCTTTCATCACCTAATCTTTTTGTTATCCTCATTACCTTACTCTTTCCTGTATTCACTTTTAATTTTCTTCTTTTGCACACCCTACCAAATTCATCCACCAGTCTCTGCAGCTTCTCTTCAGAATCTCCCAAGAGCACAGTGTCATCAGCAAAGAGCAACTGTGACAACTCCCACTTTGTGTGATTCTTTATCTTTTAACTCCACGCCTCTTGCCAAGACCCTCGCATTTACTTCTCTTATAACCCCATCTATAAATATATTAAGCAACCACGATGACATCACACATCCTTGTCTAAGGCCTACTTTTACTGGGAAATAATTTCCCTCTTTCCTACATACTCTAACTTGAGCCTCGCTATCCTCGTAAAAACTCTTCACTGCTTTCAGTAACCTACCTCCCACACCATACACCTGCAACATCTGCCACATTGCCCCCCTATCCACCCTGTCATATGCCTTTTCCAAATCCATAAATGCCACAAAGACCTCTTTAGCCTTATCTAAATACTGTTCACTTATATGTTTCACTGTAAACACCTGGTCCACACACCCCCTACCTTTCCTAAAGCCTCCTTGTTCATCTGCTATCCTGTTCTCCGTCTTACTCTTAATTCTTTTAATAATAACTCTTCCATACACTTTACCAGGTATACTCAACAGACTTATCCCCCTATAATTTTTGCACTCTCTTTTGTCCCCTTTGCATTTATACAAAGGAACTATGCATGGTCTCTGCCAATCCCTAGGTACCTTACCCTCTTCCATACATTTATTAAATAATTGCACCAACCACTCCAAAACTATATCCCCACCTGCTTTTAACATTTCTATCTTTATCCCATCAATCCCAGCTGCCTTACCCCCTTTCATTTTACCTACTGCCTCACGAACTTCCCCCACACTCACAACTGGCTCTTCCTCACTCCTACAAGATGTTATTTCTCCTTGCCCTATACACGAAATCACAGCTTCCCTATCTTCATCAACATTTAACAATTCCTCAAAATATTCCCTCCATCTTCCCAATACCTCTAACTCTCCATTTAATAACTCTCCTCTCCTATTTTTAACTGACAAATCCATTTGTTCTCTAGGCTTCCTTAACTTGTTAATCTCACTCCAAAACTTTTTCTTATTTTCAACAAAATTTGTTGATAACATCTCACCCACTCTCTCATTTGCTCTCTTTTTACATTGCTTCACCACTCTCTTAACCTCTCTCTTTTTCTCCATATACTCTTCCCTCCTTGCATCACTTCTACTTTGTAAAAACTTCTCATATGCTAACTTTTTCTCCCTTACTACTCTCTTTACATCATCATTCCACCAATCGCTCCTCTTCCCTCCCGCACCCACTTTCCTGTAACCACAAACTTCTGCTGAACACTCTAACACTACATTTTTAAACCTACCCTATTCCTCTTCGACCCCATTGCCTATGCTCTCATTAGCCCATCTATCCTCCAATAGCTGTTTATATCTTACCCCAACTGCCTCCTCTTTTAGTTTATAAACCTTAACCTCTCTCTTCCCTGATGCTTCTGTTCTCCTTGTATCCCATCTACCTTTTACTCTCAGTGTAGCTACAACTAGAAAGTGATCTGATATATCTGTGGTCCCTCTATAAACATGTACATCCTGAAGTCTACTCAACAGTCTTTTATCTACCAATACATAATCCAACAAACTACTATCATTTCGCCCTATATCATATCTTGTATACTTATTTATCCTCTTTTTTCTTAAAATATGTATTACCTATAACTAAACCCCTTTCTATACAAAGTTCAATCAAAGGGCTCCCATTATCATTTACACCTGGCACCCCAAACTTACCTACCACACCCTCTCTAAAAGTTTCTCCTACTTTAGCATTCAGGTCCCCTATCACAATTACTCTCTCTCTTGGTTCAAAGGCTCCTATACATTCACTTAACATCTCCCAAAATCTCTCCCTCTCCTCTACATTCCTCTCTTCTCCAGGTGCATACACGCTTATTATGACCCACTTTTCGCATCCAACCTTTACTTTAATCCACATAATTCTTGAATTTACACATTCATATTCTCTTTTCTCCTTCCATAACTGATCCTTCAATATTACTGCTACCCCTTCCTTTGCTCTAACTCTCTCAGATACTCCAGATTTAATCCCATTTATTTCTCCCCACCGAAACTCTGTTCAAAATAGGTGGTTTATATTTTTCCATCTACCACAAGCGTATGCACAGTGAGACATTACATTTTCTGCCATGAACAGTGTGTAAGAGAATTGTTCTTATTTTTCACTTTCTTAATTTTTTGTCTTTGGAATGCCTAATCTTCACATTTCATTCTTTGGTCTAAAATGGAGAACTCTGAAATATAAATTAAAAGAGGAAGTACTAACAAGAAAAAAGTAATAGGTCCAGTTTAGAAAACTCTGGGTTGTAAAAAATTCAAGTTGGACTTGTGTTTTGAGGGAGGAAGTATGGTGTCTATAGGATAGGCAGGAATGCTGCAACTCTGAGGGTCATTGAAATTGTAATGTCCATCCATCTCTAATAAGAAAGCTATTAAATGAGTGGTGTTACATATTTCCTGTGTCGCCAAACCTTAGTGGGACACGGCAGATTTAGTAAAATTTAACAAAGGAAAAAAAATTGATTGCATTGCAAGAAAGTAACATGGTAGTTAAATGGAAAAGTGCACATAGTGTGCTAATATTTAAAGAAAGACAGCAGAGCAATAGGGGTGTACTAAAGTATCAGTATCGATGGGTGTTAGCTAATTATGATTGTATTGGTATCAGCCTAAAATTGAGTACAGTATTGGTATTTAACCCCTTCAGGATCCAAGGCTTAAATCTGAAGTGGTGCCCCAGTGTCCAAGAATTTTCAAAAAAAAAATTTTGTTTTTTTTTCTTATGAAATGGTAGAGAATCTTTTTGTGAAGGTAATAAAACAAAAAGTACGAAATTTGATGGAAAATTGACGAAATTATGCTCTCGCGAATTTTGATGTGTCAGCGATATTTACGAATCGGCGATTTTGCCGACTTTGACTCCCATTTTAGGCCAATTACATTATTCCAGTCAACCAAATTCTTAGCTATTTCACTAGTATTACTTCTATTCTATCGATTGAGCACAAGAAATCGCCAAGTCAACTGTTTCAACTACAAATTAAAGTGATTGGAAATTGTTAATTTGGCCAATTTAACACAAAGTTCAAAATATTCCAATTTCAAAATAGGGTCCAGGATAAACAATGTAGGTATTCCTGGAACTAAACTAACATTTCCTCTGTTCATTAGTTACATTTTGAGGCTTTACAAATAAATTCCATTTTGATTTTTTATTCACATAATGAATTTTTATTCACACCAAAAAATAGAAGATTTACTGTTATGCAATACTGTAATAATTGTATAAATATCATCACCATATTTGTGAATGCATATTAGACCCACCAGCTGGCGTGTATTAGACGTGTGAGGTCGTTTGTTTACTCTTGAATATCGGCAAAAATTTAACATTTCTGCTACTTTGAGCTCAGTTTCAAGCCATTTCCAGTGCGAAAACCAATCAAAATCATCTATATTTCTGTAATATGTCTTCCATTCTATCAAATGAGACCAAGAAATCGCAAATACAACTATAAAAAACATACGAAAAAACATTGCAAAGTCGCTGTTTTAATCGAAAAATCATGATTTCAGTTTTTTCTCTCATTATACACAGCGTGCTGCAGGATCTGTTTTATGTGGTGCACACATACCACATAGATGTATTCTCTCATATCTAGGTCCAAATGTACCACTCACAGTTTATCAGAGTGAGCTGAGCTCATGACGTAGATCTATGGTTTGAACCCTGAACGTAAAGCCGTAGATCTACGGGACGGACCCTCAAAGGGTTAAAAAAAAAAATGGTATTATCCCATCACTACCGAGAAAACTATGTAAGTTATAGGCCTGCCTCACTATCAAGTTTTCTTTCGACAACAAACTGGCTGTATTCCTCCGAGGCAGGGTGGCCCATAAAGAAAACGAAAGTTTCTGTTTTTAGCTTTAGTAATGTATACAGGAGAAAAGGTTATTAGCCTCTTGCTCCCAGCATTTTAGTTGCCTCTTACGACATGCATTGCTTGTGGAGGAAGAATTCTGTTCCACTTGCCCATGGAGATAGGAAATAAACAAGAACAAAAACTAGTAAGAAAATAGAAGAAAAGCAAGAGGGGTGTGTATATAAATGCTTGTACATGGATGTGTAGTGTGATCTAAGTGTAACAAGATGTACCTGAAATCTTGCATGTCTATAAGACAGAAAAAGGACATCACCAGTCCTACCATCATACAGTACTATTAGAAAAGTTTCAACACTTTGATAGTCTGTTTAGGATGGTTGCAGTTTAGTAAACCATTATAGGATTGTAATGTCCACTGTGTTGCAAAAACAGTATATTTTTTTTTTTTTTTGTATTTGGGCCACCCCTACCTTTTTTTTTTTTTTTTTTGTAGGTTATTTGAGGTTACAGGATTGTGCTAGATATTCAGCTGGCATATACCAGAGTATGTCAGTAATGGAGTTGTTAATTACACATAGCAGAATTATTTATCTTGTACTTCATTAAAAAATTTTTGCTTTTGGCATGCAGGTGACAGCAGTAACCTACCCAACCCCAAGGGCCTTGGCTCCCCCTGGTGCATTTAATCCTGCAGCTTCCCCTAGTAATATGGCCACTATTGCCACCAACCTACAGACTAATTTACAAAATAATATTGCCAACAACAATGGTGGGCAACAGCCACAGAAACAGCGTGTATTTACTGGCACCATTACCAAACTGTGTGCTGATTTTGGCTTTGTTGATGAAGATGTATTTTTCCAGACAAGGCAAGTATATTAATGTTGGTGATGAAAGTGAAAAAAAAAGTGTGATTGGAAATGCAGTTTGAAGTTATATTGAAGATTAACATTATGATTTGTTATTCAAAGTCATCTAAACTATATAATAAACTTACAGTATAGATGAAAGGTTTACCTTTAAAATAAGAAAAAGATATGGGTAAATATAGCATAATTTTAAACACTGGTGTTAGTTAGGGGCATACCATAGGTAATCAAAACATACACAGGAAAAGATATTTCATGTACTTTTAGAGTGGTGTATATACTACTAGCCTAATCATTACATTTGTGAAAGTTTTCCATTGAGGCTTCAATCTACCATATTTATTAGGCTTTTCAAATATAAATATAAGGAGTAAGCAGTAACCAAATAATGGTTTGGTTAACGTGCATGTTACTCTTCAGCAGTTGTGTTAAAGGACAAGCCCCAAAAGTCGGCGATCGTGTGCTGGTGGAGGCAACATATAATCCTAATATGCCTTTTAAATGGAATGCCAACCGTGTACAAGTCATTCCTGGACCCACAGGAGCTCCGACCCCAAACCAAAGCCGCAGCAATCTACCCGTGAGGGAGATGAATAGCAGAGGAGGTTCCTATAATGCTGTTCCTCCACCTAATTTCAGTAGTGGTAGGTTAGGAGAGGATCTTTAATGTTTGACATTTTCCACTCATTCTTAATTTATTATTTTTGCCTTCACGTAGACAGTACAGTTGGAGACCTCCAAGTAGATGATGGAACTACAGAGTATACAATGCTTGCACCTCCATGTCTTGACTAATAAAATTTGTCTTCTGATGCAAGCATTGTATTATTTCTGTTTTGGGCTAAATAATAATATTCTAATTATAAATCTAACTAACTAATTTCCTGCAGAAACTCAAGCAGGAAGCTTTGGCTCTCGTGGCTGTATAGGACCCCGTGCTCGGTCACCTAGACGAGATAGACGAGAGGAGCGCACCAGGACATCAAGAGACAGAGACCGTGAGCGTAGTGAAAAAGATAAGGAAGAAAAACGGGAAAGTCGAAAAAGAAGCAGGAGTAGAGGTCGTTCTCGGTCTCCACCTCGCCGGAGGATGAGAGTTGTCCCTCGTTATAATGTTCAAGTTCCTAAAATTTTATTACATATGTGAGTTGCTTGTTATATATTTTTTATTAGTAGTGCAGTACATCATTATTTTTGTGTACTCACTTGTATTTACTTATGTATATGGGGTTACATGGGTGAAATCTTAGATCCTGACCCCTATCCTGCAGGGTAGGGGTCATCCCAGGTAAGGTTGGAGGAAAAAGGTAAAGGTTTGAAATGAAATGAGAATGCAGGTGACAACCAGAATAATGTACTGAGAAAGGCAATATGACACCATGTGTTTGTAATTGGCAGTTTGGAGGGATATGTTGTATATCTTTATATGTGTATGCTTCTAAACTGTTGTATTCTGAGCACCTCTGCAAAAACAGTGATAATGTGCGAGTGTGGTGAAAGTGTTGAATGACGATGAAAGTATTTTCTTTTTGGGGATTTTCTTTCTTTTTTGGGTCACCCTGCCTCGGTGGGAGACGGCTGACTTGTTGAAAAAAAAAAAAGTGTTTGTAATTTTTTTTTTTTTTTTTAACAAGTCGGCCGTCTCCCACTGAGGCAGGGTGACCCATAAAGAAAGAAAATCCCCGAAAAGAAAATACTTTCATCATTCAACTCTTTCACCTCGCTCACACATAATCACTGTTTTTGCAGAGGTGCTCACAACACAACAGCTTAGAAGCATATATGTATAAAGATTCACAACATATCCCTCTAAACTGCCAATATCCCGAACCCATCCTTTAGAGTGTAGGCATTGTACTTCCCATTTCCAGGACTCAAGTCCGGCTATATAAAAATAACTGGTTTCCCTGAATCCCTTCACTAAATATTACCCTGCTCACACTCCAACAGATCGTCAGGTCCCAAATACCATTCGTCTCCATTCACTCCTATGGAACACGCTCACGCACGCCTGCTGGAAGTTCAACCCTCTCGCCCACAAAAACCTCCCTTACCCCTTCATTCCAACCTTTTCGAGGACGACCCCTACCCCGCCTTCCTTCCCCTACAGATTTAAATGCTCTCCATGTCATTCTACTTTGACCCATTCTCTCTAAATGACCAAACCACTTCAACAACCCCTATTCAGCCCTCTGACTAATACTTTTATTAGCTCCACGCCTTCTCCTAATTTCCACACTCCAAATTTTCTGCATAATATTTACACACACATTGCCCTTAGACAGGACATCTCCACTGCCTCCAACCGCCTCCTTGCTGCTGCATTCACAACCCGAGCTTCACACCCATATAAAAGTGTTGGTACTATTATACTTTCATACATTCCCTTCTTTGCCTCCATAGGTAAAGTTTTTTGTCTCCACATATACCTCAGCGCACCACTCAATTCTATGATTAACCTCATCCTTCGTAAGTCCATCCGCCGACACGTCAACTCCCAAGTATCTGAAAACATTCACTTCTTCCATACTCCTCCTCCCCAATTTGATGTCCAATTTTTCTTTATCTAAATCATTTGATACCCTCATCACCTTACTCTTTTCTATGTTCACTTTCAACTTTCTACCTTTACACACACTCCCAAACTCGCACACTAAACTTTGCAATTTTTCTTTAGAATCTCCCATAAGCACAGTATCATCAGCAAAAAGCAACTGCGTCAATTCCCATTTTGTATTTGATTCCCCATAATTTGATCCCACCCCTCTCTTGAGCACCCTAGCATTTACTTCTTTTACAACCCAATCTATAAATATATTAAACAACCATGGTGACATTACACATCCCTGTCTAAGACTTTTACAGTATTTAGTAACTTACCACTTATTCCATATACTTGCAACATCTGCCACATTGCTCCCCTATCCACTCTATCATATGCCTTTTCTAAATCCATAAATGCAATAAAAACTTCCCTACCTTTATCTAAATACTGTTCACATATATGCTTCAATGTAAACACTTGATCTACACATCCCCTACCTACTCTAAAACCTCCTTGCTCATCCGCAATTCTACATTCTGTCTTACCTCTTAATTCTTTCAATTATAACCCTACCATACACTTTTCCTGGTATACTCAGTAAACTTCTTCCTCTATAATTTTTACAATCTCTTTTGTCCCCTTTCCCTTTATATAAAGGGACTATACATGCTCTCTGCCAATCTCTAGGTACCTTCCCCTCTTTCATACATTTATTAAACAGAAATACCAACCACTCCAACACTATATCCCCCCCTGCTTTTAACATTTCTGTCATGTTCCCGTCAGTTCCAGCTGCTTTACCCCCTTTCATTCTACATAATGCCTCATGCAGCTCGCCCACACTCATATCCTGTTCTTCATTCCTAAAAGATGGTATACCTCCCTGTCCAGTGCATGACATTACCGCCTCCTTTTCTTCGTCGACATTTAAAAGTTCCTCAAGATATTCTCGCCATCTACCCGAAACCTCCCTCTCCCCATCTACTAACTCCCCTACTCTGTTTTTAACTGACAAATTCATTTGTTCTTTAGGCTTTCTTAACTTGTTTAACTCACTCCCAAAATTTTTTTTATTTTCATTAAAATTTCTTGACAGTGCCTCTCCCACTCTTATCTTCTGCTCTCCTTTTGCACTCTCTCATCTCTCTCGTCACCTTTCTTTTACTCTCCATATACTCTACTCTTCTTATAACACTTCTGCTTTGTAAAAATCTCTCATAAGCTAACTTTTTCTCTTTTATCACAACCTTTACTTCATCATTCCACCAATCATTCCTCTTTCCTCCTGCACCTACCCTCCTATAACCACAAACTTCTGCCCCACATTCTAATACTGCATGTTTAAAACTATTCCAACCCTCTTCAACCCCCCCACTGCTCATACTTGCACCAGTCCACCTTTCTGCCAATAGTTGCTTATATCTCCTGAACCTAGGCAGTAGGTTGGTAGACAGCAACCGCCCAGGGAGGTACTACCGTCCTGCCAAATGAGTGTAAAACGGAAGCCTGTAATTGTTTTACATGATGGTAGGATTGCTGGTGTCTTTTTTTTTTGTCTCATAAACATGCAAGATTTCAGGTATGTCTTGCTACTTCTACTTACACTTAGGTCACGCTACACGTACATGTACAAGCATATATATACACACCCCTCTGCGTTTTCTTCTATTTTCTTTCTAGTTCTTGTTTATTTCCTTTTATCTCCATGGGGAAGTGGAACAGAATTCTTCCTCCGTAAGCCATGCGTGCTGTAAGAGGCAACTAAAATGCCGGGAGCAAGGGGCTAGTAACCCCTTCTCCTGTATATATTACTAATTGTAAAAGGAGAAACTTTCGTTTTTCCTTTTGGGCCACCCCACCTTGGTGGGATACGGCCGGTGTGTTGAAAGAAAGATCTCACCCAAACTTCCTCCTCCCTTTGTTTATACACTCTCACCTTCCTCTTACTTCTTGTTGCCATTTTCCTCTTTTCCCATCTACCTCTTACTCTAACTGTAGCTAAAACTAAATAATGATCCGATATGTCAGTTGCCCCTCTATAAACTTGTACATCCTGGAGCCTACCCATCAATCTTTTATCCACCAATGCATAATCTAACAAACTACTTTCATTACGTGCTATACCATACCTTGTACATTTATTTATCCTCTTCTTCATAAAATATGTATTACTTATTACCAAACCTCTTTCTACACATAGCTCAATGAAAGGCTCCCCATTTTCATTCACCCCTGGCACCCCAAATTTACCTACTACTCCCTCCATAATATTTTTGCCCACTTTAGCATTGAAATCCTCAACCACCATTACTCCCTCACTTGGTTCAAAACTCCGCATACATTCACTCAACATTTCCCAAAATCTCTCTCTCCGCTACACTTCTCTCTTCTCCAGGTGCATATACGCTTACTATAACCCACTTTTCACATCCAACCTTTATTTTACTCTGCATAATCCTTGAATTAATACATTTATAGTCCCTCTTTTCCTGCCATAACTTATCCTTCAACATTATTGCTACTCCTTCTTTAGCTCTAACTCTATTTGAAACCCCTGACCTAATCCCATTTATAACTCTCCACTGAAACTCTCCTACCTCCTTCATCTTTGTTTCACTTCAAGCCAGGACATCCAGCTTCTTCTCATTCATAACATCCACAATCATCTCTTTCTTATCATTTGCACAACATCCACGTGTTTGTTATATTTCTTTCATTTTATTCCACATACATGTGGAATTCCAATATTGTATATATTTTTACCCTCCAAGTCATTATATTTTGTTACACCCTCTCTTAATGTCCAAGTCACCTCAACCCCTCTTCATCAGTTAACCATAATAGTGTCAATTGCAGCAGAGAGATCAAACAAAATTAGCAGCAATGCATGTCCTAAACAAGTGATGAAGAGGATGATACTACAGGCACTCCTCACCTGTCGACTGAGTTCCATTCCTGTGAGTAAGTCGGTAAGCAAATTGGTCAATAAAGCATGGAGCCGCTTCTTACCGATATTTTAAGCATATTGTACCAGTAGTGGGATTGTGCCAACCATCTTTAGATATTGTTTTAATGTCACCTTTGTACCTTTTATAACATTTTTAGTATATTAAAAATAGAAATAGGCATTAAAAACAATATAAAAGTAAAATACACATACATTACACTCATTACTTACCTTAAAATAGGGTGAGAGGCGAGTAGTATTTATTGTAGCGATAAAATGCATTACAGTACATTCATTATTTAAAATATTTGTAGTCTTAATGTAGGGTGAGAGGTGAGCAGTATTTGTTGTAGAAAGAGGAAAAAGAGGAAGGAATGGAAGAATACAACAGAAGTTCACTGTAAAGAGGTTAGCTGGTGTGTTCTCAAAAGTTTGTATTCTGGTAAAAGCTTCACAAACATATGCAAAATTAATGTGTATGAACCAACCATAAGTATAGAGGAATTAATGTGTGTTCATCTGTTTACATTCTTGGCATCTTTCTCATTTACTCATTCTCTCATTTATGATAGCATCTAAGGGTAGTTGTTAGAAGTGATTAAACTCAGTGAACAAAGTATGTCAATGATGATGATGATAATCGTTCTAGGGTGCTTTAAATGTCACGTATTTCCTGTGTGTGTGACTTCACGAAATACGACGTTTAAAGTGCCCCAGAGGTAGTAGGTTGGTAGACAGCAACCACCCGGGGAGGTACTACCGTCCTGCCAGGTGACTGTGAAACAGAAGCTTGTAACTGATTTACATGATGGTAGGATTACTGGTGTTTTTTTTTCTGTCTCATAAACACGCTGGATAACAGGTATATCTTGCTACTTCTACTTACACTTAGGTCACACTACACAGGCATATACGTACATATATATACATACACACATCAAGGTTTTTCTTCTTTTTCTTAATAACTCTTGTTCTTTATTTCCTCTATTGTCCATCAGGAAGTGGAAAAGAATCTTTCCTCCAAAAGTCATGCATGTCGTATGAGGCGACTAAAATGCCGGGAGCAATGGGCTAGTAACCCCTTCTCCTGTATACATTTACTAAAAAAGAGAAGAAGAAAAGCTTTATAAAACTGGGATGCTTGAATGTGATGTTATGAATGAAAAGAAGTTGGATGTCCTGGCCCTAAGCAAAACGAAGCTGAAGGGAGTAGGCGAGTTTCATTGGGGAGAAATAAATGGGATTAAGTCAGGAGTAGCGGAGAGAGTTAGAGCTAAGGAAGGGGTAGCAATAATGTTGAAGGATCAGTTATGGAAGGAGAAGAGGGAATATAAATATGTAAATTCAAGGATTATGTGGATTAAAATAAGGGTCGGATGCGAAAAGCGCGTCATAATAAGCGTGTATGCACCTGGAGAAGAGAGGAGTGTAGAGGAGAGAGAGAGAGAGAGAGAGAGAGACTTTGGGAGATATTAAGTGTGAAGCAAGCTTCTATACCACAATATGGGCAGAAAGCAGCAACTTCACTTTGGCTGTACTTTTCTCCAGAACATCACTTCATCTGAGCTCATTTATCCCCAGGATGACGCAAGTATGGAACACATTCGTACGGCATTATGATGTCAACGAGATGATCAGTTGATCAAATGAAAATGCTGGCCCACGGATGACTCCAACTTCATCCTGTTCCCTACTTATATGTTTCATAACAATAAAAATGTTTTCAAATGAGCTGATGTAGGTAGCACCTCTTAGTTTGTCAATAAAGCTAGGAATCCTTAACCTGTAAATAGCTTGTCAATAAAGCTAGGGATCCTTACCCTAACCTTGTCAAACCCTGTGTAAAAAAAAAAAAAAAATGTATAGGAACATTTGAGCTAAGTTAGAGAGCAATTGTGGTAGGGGACCTAAATGCTAAAGTAGGAGAAACATTTAGAGAGGGTGTGGTAGGTAAGTTTGGAGTGCCAGGTGTAAATGATAATGGGAACCCTTTGATTGAACTTTGTATAGAAAGGGGTTTAGTTATAGTAATACATATTTTAACCCGTAAACGGTCCAAACGTATATATATGTTCACTACCCCGGTGCCCTGAATATTTTGAAAAATAATTTTTTTTTATTGAAAAAAAAAAAAAATTTCTAAGTGTTATAGGATAAAATTTTAGGGTCAGTACTTACCGAGATATGAGGCCGAGAAGTTGGCACTGGATGCTCATGTGACAGCAACATCGAGTCCTGCCGCTTACTGAAGTGTTGCTGATATACCTTTTTTTCTATTTTTCATATTAATTTTTATGTTCTGATAATTATAATTTATAGCAGTTCTTGTCATTTCATAACCAATCTTTGTTCTGACACTAGTATTAGGTACTGAAATTGTACTCAAATTGTCACAAATGCATTGACAGGTGGACATTTACACCTACCTTGGTCATTTACTATTGTCTTGGAATATATATAAAGTATTTATATGTCCCAGCAATGTTTTGTATATGTGGAAGTATATAATAATAATAATGAGGAGGAGGAAGGAGGAGGAGGAGGAAGGAGGAGGAAGGAGGAGGAAGGAGGAAGGAGGAGGAAGGAGGAGGAAGGAGGAGGAAGGAGGAAGGAGGAGGAAGGAGGAAGGAGGAGGAAAGAGGAGGAATGAGGAGGAGGAGGAAGGAGGAGGAGGAGGAGGAAGGAGGAGGAGGAGGAAGGAGGAGGAGGAAGGAGGAGGAGGAGGAGGAAGGAGGAGGAGGAGGGAGGAGGAGGAGGAGGTTGAAGGAGGATGGAGGAGGAGGAAGGAGGAGGAGGAGGAAGGAGGAGGAGGAGAAAGGAGGAGGAGGAGGAAGGAGGAGGAGGAAGGAGGAGGAGGAGGGAGGAGGAAGGAGGAGGAGGAAGAAGAGGAGGAGGAGGAAGAAGAAGAGGAGGAAGAAGAGGAGGAGGAGGAAGAAGAGGAGGAAGAAGAAGAGGAGGAGGAAGAAGAAGAGGAGGAAGAAGAAGAGGAGGAGGAAGAAGAGGAGGAGGAGGAGGAAGAAGAGGAGGAGGAAGAAGAAGAAGAGGAGGAGGAGGAAGAAGAAGAGGAGGAGGAAGAAGAAGAAGAAGAGGAAGAAGAAGAAGAGGAAGAGGAGGAGGAATAGGAATAGGAGGAGGAGGAGGAGGAATAGGAATAATAATAATAATAATAATTCCATTGAAGCATGAAAAACAAAGTCCATCCCTGGCAGTGACATGATAAGATGAGATAACATTTGATAAGCATTCGTGAGGGTGCAGTGGTAAGACTTGATAAGAAAAGATTAGGGCTCTACTTTGTTTTCGCTGGTACACAAACATGTCTGTCTATTTGTCTGTCTGTCAAGCTCCCTGTCTATCTCTCTATCCATCTAGCTCTCTGTCTCAGAGAGCCACAAGACTGCATCATCACGTTTACTCACATCTTCAAGCAGAATATAGCACTTTGTCTGGATTTTTTGAGTTATCCTAGGTATTTTACACTATGTATACAGTGGACCCTTGCCTCAGGCTAACGCTAAAAAACTCGCCTAACGATATTCGTTCTCGGGTACCAATTAATATCGTTAGGTGAGGGTCCACTGTACTTGTATTTATGTGTACCTGTGAGACAGAGATAGACAGATAGAAGGAGATAGACAGAGAGAGATAGACAAGGATAGACAGACAAAAATATACAGAGACAGAGAGACAGACAGAGATAGACATAGATACAGACAGACAAATGGACATAGAGCCAGGCCGCCAGCAGCTGGCCAGCCACACAGCTGGCCATCCAGCTAGCCATCCAGCTAGCCAGCCAACCAGTCAGCCAGCCAGGCAGGCAGCCAGGCAGGCAGCCAGGCAGGCAGCCAGCCTGCCAGCCAGCCTGCCAGCCAGCCAGGCAGGCAGCCAGGCAGGCAGCCAGCCTGCCAGCCAGCCTGCCAGCCAGCCTGCCAGCCAGCCTGCCAGCCAGCCTGCCAGCCAGCCTGCCAGCCAGCCTGCTTGCCTGCCAGCCAGGCAGAATTGTTTCTCTTTACCTAGTGCACAGGTTATAAGACATTCTGAAAAGGTGTTGCACAAATATTGCACTTGGGTTATTATCCTCGACCACTTGTGGCCACATCCACCTCAAAGCTACTAAACATGGGGTCAAAATCACTTTCCTCTTATAATGGGAGTGTTAATACTACATGACATCAGCGAATCCCAGGTGTTTGCTGCACTGTTTGCTCTAGCTGGTACTCATTTGAACTGGTGCTCCCACAAGGTACTAAGTGGTCTCAGATTTTTTTAATACCTCCACACTGAGTGTTAAGACCCATTCTATGCTGACAAGGCATCTCAGGCCAATCGTGCCAAATTTGAAGGCAGGTTGGTAGACAGCAACCACCCAGGGGGGTACTACCGTCCTGCCAAGTGAGTGTGAAACGAGAGCCTGTAATTGTTTTACATGATGGTAGAATTACTGGTGCCTTTTGCCTGTCTCATAAATATGCAAGATTACAGGTACGTCTTGCTACTTCTACCTACACTTAGGTCACACTACACATACATGTACATGTTTATTTATATACACTCCTCTGAGTTTTCTTTGATTTTATCTTAATAGTTCTTGGTCTTATTACTTTTCCTTTTATATCCATGGGGAAATGGAATAAGAATCTTTCCTCCGTAAGCCATGCGTGTTGTAAGTATCTTTTTTCAGACCTCTTATTATTTTAGCGCTCCACATTATAACCGTAATATTCTTACAAAAGTGTGAGGTGGCAGGACAGACATGGCATAGTTGATAGAGAATTCCTGGAAGTTTTATCTTGAATTATCTTGAATTATCCGGGGCACTAGCGGCAACGCTAGTGCCCCGGCGGTCGAGTATCGGGAGAACGCTTGAGCACCATGCCATTTTAAGGGCTAGTTGCTTCGGCAGGTGAGTTGTTACACACTCCTTAGCGGATTCCAACTTCCATGGCCACCGTCCTGCTGTCTAAAGTCAACTAAAATGCCAGGAACAATGGGCTAGTAACCCCCTTTCCTGTAATAATTACCAAAAAGAGTAAGAAGAAGAAAATTGTCAAAGTGGGAAGTCTGAATGTGCTTGGATGTTGTGCAAATGATAAGAAAGAGATGATTGTGGATGTTATGAATGAGAAGAAGCTTGATGTCCTGGCATTAAGTGAAACAAAGCTGAAGGGGGGTAGAGAGTTTCAGTGGAGAGGAATAAATTGGATTAGGTCAGGGGTTTCAAATAGAGTTAGAGCTAAAGAAGGAGTAGCAATAATGTTGAAGGATAAGTTATGGCAGGAAAAGAGGGACTATAAATGTATTAATTCAAGGATTATGTGGAGTAAAATAAAGATTGGATGTGAAAAGTGGGCTATAGTAAGCGTATATGCACCTGGAGAAGAAAGAAGTGTAGAGGAGAGAGAGAGATTTTGGGAAATGTTGAGTGAATGCGTGGGGAGTTTTGAACCAAGTGTGAGAGTAAAGGTGGTTGGGGATTTCAATGCTAAAGTGGGTAAAAATGTTGTGGAGGGAGTAGTAGGTAAATTTGGAGTGCAAGGGGTAAATTAAAATGGGGAGCCTTTAATTGAGCTGTGTGTAGAAAGAAGTTTGGTAATAAGTAATACATATTTTATGAAGAAGAGGATAAATAAATATACAAGGTATGATATAGCATGTAATGAAAGTAGTTTGATAGATTTTTTTTTTTTTAACAAGTCGAAAGTCTCCCACCGAGGCAGGGTGACCCAAAAAGAAAGAAAATCCTTAAAAAGAAAATACTTTCATCATCATTCAATACTTTCACCTCGCTCACACATAATCACTGTTTTTGCAGAGGTGCTCAGAATACAACAGTTTAGAAGTATATACGTATCAAAATACACAGTATATCCCTCCAAACTGCCAATATCCCAAACCCCTCCTTTAGAGTGCAGGCATTGTACTTCCCATTTCCAAGACTCAAGTCCGGCTATATAAAAATAACCGGTTTCCCTGAATCCCTTCACTAAATATTACCCTGCTCACACTCCAACAGATCGTCAGGTCCCAAATACCATTCGTCTCCATTCACTCCTATCGAACACGCTCATGCACGCCTGCTGGAAGTCCAAGCCCCTCGCCCACAAAAACCTCAATTACCTCTTCCTTCCAACCTTTTCGAGGACGACCCCTACCCCGCCTTCCTTCCCCTACAGATTTATTCGCTCTCCATGTCATTCTACTTTGACCCATTCTCTCTAAATGACCAAACCACCTCAACAACCCCTCTTCAGCCCTCTGACTAATGCTTTTATTAACTCCACTCCTCCTAATTTCCATACTTCGAATTTTTTGCTTAATATTTACACCACACATTGCCCTTAGACAGGACATCTCCACTGCCTCCAACCGCCTCCTCGCTGCTGCATTCATAACCCAAGCTTCACACCTATATAAGAGTGTTGGTAATACTATACTTTCATACATTCCCTTCTTTGCCTCTATAGATAACGTTTTTTGTCTCCATATATACCTCAACGCACCACTCACCTTTTTTTTTCCTCATCAGTTCTATGATTAACCTCATCCTTCATAAATCCATCCGCCGACTCGTCAACTCCCAAGTATCTGAAAACATTCACTTCTTCCATACTCCTCCTCCCCAATTTGATATCCAATTTTTCTTTATCTAAATCATTTGATACCCTCATCACCTTACTCTTTTCTGTGTTCACTTTCAACTTTCTGCCTTTAGACACACTCCCAAACTCATCCACTAACCTTTGCCATTTTTCTTTAGAATCTCCCATAAGCACAGTATCATCACCAAAAAACAACTTTCTCAATTCCTATTTTGTATTTGATTTCCCATAATTTAACCCTTTCAGGGTCCAGAGCACAAATTTCAGAGGGTGCACCAGCGTCCAAGAATTTAAAAAAAAAAAAAGTTATTTTTTCTTATGAAATGGTAGAGAATCTTTTTCTGAAGGTAATAAAACAAAAAGTATGAAATTTGATGGAAAATTGACGAAATTATGCGCTCGCAAATTTTGATGTGTCAGCGATATTTACGAATTGGCGGTTTTGCTGACTTTGACTCCCATTTTAGGCCAATTACATTATTCCAGTCGACCAAATTCTTAGCTATTTCACTAGTATTACTTCTCTTCTATCGATTGAGCACAAGAAATCGCCAAGTCAACTGTTTCAACTACAAAATAGTGATTGGAAATTGGTAATTTGGCCAATTTAACACAAAGTTCAAAATATTCCAATTTCAAAATAGGGTCCAGAATAAACAATGTAGGTATTCCTGGCACTAAACTAGCATTTCCTCTGTTCATTAGTTACATTTTGAGGCTTTACAAATGAATTCCATTTTGATTTTTTATTCGCGTAATGAATTTTTATTCAAACCAAAGCGCTGTATAGTCCTTGTGGCTTAGCGCTTCTTTTTGATTATAATAATAATAATGTTCAAACCAAAAAATAGAAGATTTACTGTTATGCAATATTGTAATAATTGTATAAATATCATCACCACATTTGTGAATGTATATTAGACCCACCAGCTGGCGTGTATTAGACGTGTGAGGTCGTTTGTTTACTCTTGAACATCGGCAAAAATTTAACATTTCCGCTACTTTGAGCTCAGTTTCAAGCCATTTCCTGTGCTAAAACCAATCAAAATCATCCCTATTTCTGTAATATGTCTTCCATTCTATCAAATGAGACCAAGAAATCGCAAATACAAATATAACAAACACGAAAAAACACTGCAGAGTCGGTTTTAATCGAAAATCATGGTCTCGTTTTTTTTCTCATTATACACTGTGTGCTGCAGGATTTGTTTTATGTGGTGCACACATACCACATAGATGTATTCTCTCATATCTAGGCCCAAATTTACCACTCACAGCTTACAAGAGTGAGCTGAGCTCATGGCGTTGATCTACGGTTTGGACCCTGAACGTAAAGCCATAGATCTATGGGACGGACCCTGAAAGCATTAATCCCACCCCTGTCCCGAACACCCAGCATTTACTTCTTTTACAACCCCATCTATAAAAATATTAAACAACTATGGTGACATTACACATCCCTGTCTAAGACCTACTTTTACTGGGAAGTAGTCTCCCTCTCTTCTACACACCCTAACCTGAGCCTCACTATCCTCATAAAAGCTCTTTACAGCATTTAGTAACTTACCACCTATTCCATATACTTGCAACATCTGCCACATTGCTCCTCTATTAACTCTATCACATGCCTTTTCTAAATCCATAAATGCAATAGAAACTTCCCTACCTTTATCTAAATACTGTTCACATACAGTGGTCCCTCGCTTTTCGTAGTTCTTGGCAATCGTAAATTTCGCCAATCATAGGGGTATTTTCGTACAAACATGGACTCGCTTTTCATAGGTTGACTCGCGAGGCGTAGTTCGTCTGGGACGCGTACCCACGGCATGAGCCGTGGCAGCAGCTAGTCTGGTATTGTTTACCAGTGAGCGAAGGTCCCCTCACGTGCTCTAGCGAAATATTTCATAATATTCCATTTATTTTAGTGCTTGCAAGTACTAAATAAGCTACCATGGCTCCAAAGAAAGCTCCTAGTGCCAAGCCTGTGGTAAAGAAGGTGAGAAATATGATTGAATTTAAGAAAACCATCATTGAACAATATGAAAGTGGTGCAAGTGTGGCCGAACTGTCCATGATGTACAAGAAACCCTACACAACCTTATGTTCCATAGTGGCCAAGAAAAAGGAAATCAAGGATGCTGCTGTTACAAAGGGAGTAACTATGCTGACAAAAATGAGATCACCAGTACTGGAAGAGGTTGAGAAGTTATTATTGGTGTGGATAAATGAGAAACAATTAGCAGGAGATACTCTTATGACTTCGATTATTTGTGAAAAGGCTAGGCAGTTACATGAAGATTTGGTAAAGAAATTGCCTGCAAATAGTGATGATGTGAGTGAATTTAAGGCCAGCAAAGGCTGATTTGAGAGATTTAAGAACCGTACTGGCATACACAGTGTGGTAAGGCATGGTGAGGCTGCCAGTTCGGACCACAAAGCAGCTGAAAAATATGTGCATGAATTCCAGGAGTACATAGAGGCTGAAGGACTGAAACCTGAACAAGTGTTCAATTGTGACGAAACAGGCCTCTTTTGGAAAAAAATGCCAAAGAGGACCTTCATTACACAAGAGGAAAAGGCAATGCCAGGACACAAGCCTATCAAAGACAGGCTGACGCTGATGTTCTGTGGTAATGCTAGTGGGGATTTCAAAGTGAAGCCATTGCTAGTGTACCATTCAGAAAATTCCAGAGTGTTCAGGGAAAACAATGTTATGAAGAGTAAATTGTGTGTGTTTTGGAAATCTAATAGTAGGGCACGGGTCATGAGGGAAATTTTCGTCGAGTGGTTCAATGAAGTGTTTGGCCCTAGTGTGAAGGAGTATCTCCTGGAAAAGAAATTGGATCTCAAATGCCTGCTAGTAATGGACAATGCACCTGCTCATCCTCCAAACTTGGATGACCTAATTTTTGAGGAGTTTGGGTTCATCACAGTAAAGTTCTTGCCCCTGGATACCACTCCTCTCCTCCAGCCCATGGACCAGCAGGTCATTGCAAACTTTAAAAAAAACTACACAAAAGCAGTGTTTCACAGGTGCTTGACTGTGACCACAGACACTCACTTGACCCTAAGGGAATTTTGGAGAGAACACTTCAGCATCCTCCATTGCATAATCCTTATAGGTATGGCTTGGGAGGGAGTGACTACCAGGACTTTGAACTCTGCTTGGATAAAATTGTGGCCAAATTGTGTCGACAAGAGGGATTTTGATGGGTTTGGGACTGACCCTGATGAGCCTATGTCTGTTGTAAAATCAATTGTGGCACTGGGGAGTTCCATGGGGTTGGATGTGAGTTTGGAGGATGTGGAAGAATTGGTGGAAGACCACAACGAAGAGCTCATCACTGAGGAGCTGCAAGAACTTCAGCAGGAAGAGCAACACATCGCAGCTCAGAATCTTGCTGCAGAGGAGGAGGAAGAGAGAGATGGAAGAAGGTGCCTTCTTCAGAAATTAAAGAGATTTTTACTATGTGGGGTAAGATGGAAAGCTTTATGGAGAAACATCACCCTAACAAGGTTGTTGCAAGCCATATTGGCAACATGTACAGTGACAAAGTCTTGGGCCATTTTAGGGAAGTGTTAGAGACGCCAGAAATAGAGCTCTCTCCACAGTTATTTTGCGAGACAGGATTCCATTGACTCTCAAGGTGGTCCTAGTGGCATTAAGAAACAGAAGACAAGCAACCCCAGAAAAGCAATTGGTACCTGAGGTGTTGATGGAAGGGCATTCCCCTTCCAAACTATAAACAATCCACTCTCTTTCCTCCTCCAGTCTCCCATACACTAAGAAGAATCTCCAATAAAGGTAAGTGTTATGCTGTTAATGTTTCATTCATCATTTCCCATTGTATTGTTTATGTACTACATGTATATTTCATGTAAAAAAATTTTTTGTTTTAATACTTCTGGGTGTCAGGAACGGATTAATTGTATTTACATTATTTCTTATGGGGAAAATTGATTCGAAAATCTTAAATTTCGTTTATAGTAACGGCTCCAGGAACGGATTAATTACGAAAAACGAGGGACCACTGTATATGCTTCAATGTAAACACTTGATCTACACATCCCCTACCCAATGAAACCTCCTTGCTCATCCACAATCCTACATTCTGTCTTACCTCTAATTCTTTCAATTATAACCCTACCATACAGTTTTCCTGGTATACTCGGTAAACTTATTCCTCTATACTTTTTACAATCTCTCTTGTTCCCTTTCCCTTTATATAAAGGGACTGTACATGGTCTCTGCCAATCCCTAGGTACCTTCCCCTCTTTCATACTTTTATTAAACAAAATACCAACTACTCGAACACTATATTCCCCCCTGCTTTTAACATTTCTGTCATGATCCCGTAAGTTCCAGCTGCTTTACCCCCTTTCATTCTACATAATGCCTCACGCACCTCCCCCATACTCGCATCCTGTTCTTCTTCACTCCTAAAAGATGGTATACCTCCCTGGCCAGTGCATGAAATTACCACTTCCCTTTCTTCGTCGACATTTAAAAGTTCCTCAAAATATTCTCGCCATCTATCCAAAACCTCCATCTCCCCATCTACTAACTCCTCTACTCTGTTTTTAACTGACAAATCCATTCGTTCTCTAGGCTTTCTTAACTTGTTAAACTCACTCCAAATTTTTTTCTTATTTTCATTAAATTTTCTTGACAGTGCCTCTCCCACTCTATCTTCTGCTCTCCTTTTGCACTCTCTCACCACTCTCTTCACCTTTCTTTTACTCTCCATATACTCTACTCTTCTTGTAACACTTCTTCTTTGTAAAGACCTCTCATAAGCTAACTTTTTCTCTTTTATCACACCCTTTATTTCATCATTCCACCAATCACTCCTCTTTCCTCCTGCACCTACCCTCCTATAACCACAAACTTCTGCCCCACATTCTAATACTGCATTTTTAAAACTATTCCAACCCTCTTCAACCTGCCCACTACTCATACTTGCACCAGCCCACCTTTCTGCCAATAGTTGCTTATA
This sequence comes from Cherax quadricarinatus, assembly GCF_038502225.1. Taxonomy (NCBI): domain Eukaryota; kingdom Metazoa; phylum Arthropoda; class Malacostraca; order Decapoda; family Parastacidae; genus Cherax; species Cherax quadricarinatus. The sequence goes on from NC_091293.1 coordinate 60,525,316, forward strand.
TCTCACCCTAACTTCCTCCTCCCTTAGTTTATACTCTTTCACCTCCCTCTTGCTTGTTGTTGCCATTTTCCTCTTTTCCCATCTACCTCTTACTCTAACTGTAGCTACAACTAAATGATGATCCGATGTATCAGTTGCCCCTCTATAAACGTATACATCCTGGAGCCTACCCATCAACCTTTTATCCACCAATACATAATCTAATAAACTACTTTCATTACGTGCTATATCATACCTTGTATATTTATTTATCCTCTTCTTCATAAAATATGTATTACTTATTACCAAACCTCTTTCTACACATAGCTCAATTAAAGGCTCCCCATTTTCAATTACCCCTGGCACCCCAAATTTACCTACTACTACCTCCACAACATTTTTGCCCACTTTAGCATTGAAATCCCCAACCACCATTACTCTCTTACTTGGTTCAAAACTCCCCACACGTTCACTCAACATTTCCCAAAAAATCTCTCTATTCTCTACACTTCTCTCTTCTCCAGGTGCATATATGCTTACTATAACCCACTTTTCATATCCAACCTTTATTTTACTCCACATAATCCTTGAATTAATACATTTATAGTCCCTCTTTTCCTGCCATAACTTATTCTTCAACATTATTGCTACTCCTTCTTTAGCTCTAACTCTAGTTGTGATGAATGGTTTGAAAAACCGACAAGTTGAAGATTGAGACACTTATGCAACATATGGGAATCTTTATTCAGGAAACGTTTCACCACACAGTGGCTTCATGAGTCCAATACAAAGTAGAAAGGTGTAAGGAGAGGAGGAGTTTGAGGTAATCAGTCCCTCAGCCTGGAGTCTGTGTTTAGTCCATCAATCTTGTAGAATGTTGCACAAGTGTCTCAATCTTCAGCTCTAACTCTAATTGGAACCCCTGACCTAATCCCATTTATTCCTCTCCACTGAAACTCTCCTACTCCCTTCAGCTTTGTTTCACTTAAAGCCTGGACATCCAGCTTCTTCTCATTCATAACATCCACAATCATCTCTTTCTTATCATTTGCACAACATCCATGCACATTCAGACTTCCCACTTTGACAATTTTCTTCTTATTCTTTTTAGTAATTTTTACAGGAAAAGGGGTTACTAACCCATTGTTCCCGGCATTTTAGTTGACTTTTGCAACACGCATGGCTTACGGAGGAAAGATTCTTATTCCACTTCCCCATGGATATAAAATGAAAAGTAATATTACCAAGAACTATTAAGATAAAATCAAAGAAAACTCAAATGAGTGTGTATAACTAAACATGTACATCTATGTGTAGTGTGACCTAAGTGTAAGTAGAAGTAGCAAGACGTACCTGTAATCTTGCATATTTATGAGACAGACAAAAGACACCAGCAATCCTACCATCATGTAAAACAATTACAGGCTTTAGTTTCACACACACTTGGCAGGACGGTAGTACCCCCCTGGGTGGTTGCTGTCTACCAACGTACTTCTGTGTATTGGTGGATAAAAGGTTGATGGGTAGGCCCCAGGATGTACACATTTATAGAGGGGCAACTGATATATCGGATGATTATTTAGTTGTAGCTACAGTTAGAATAAGAGGTAGATGGGAAAAGAGGAAATTGGCAACAACAAGCAAGAGGGAGGTGAAAGTGTATAAACTAAGGAAGGAGGAAGTTAGGGTGAGATATAAGAACTATTGGCAGAAAGGTGGGCTGGTGCAAGTATGAGTAGTGGGGGGGTTGACGAGGGTTGGAATAGTTTTAAAAATGCAGTATTAGAATATGGGGCAGAAGTTTGTGATTATAGGAGGGTGGGTGTAGGAGGAAAGAGGAGTGACAACTGAGGCGCGCTCAGGCCACACGTGGACGCATCTCGAACGAATCGCGTAGGGTGAGTTTTTTCGCGTTAGCAGATGCAAAATTTTTGAGATAAAATGTATCGTATGCTGGATTTAACGTTAGGTGATGCCATTGTTAGCTGAGGGTCCACTGTACAGTGGAACCTCTACTTGCGAGTTTAATCCGTTCCATGACCTTGCTCGCAACTGGATTTGCTCGTTTGCTGAGTCAGTTTTCCTCATTTAAATTAATTGAAATGCAATTAATCCATTTTAGTGGAATTGTGTACTTCAATAATTTTGCTAATATCAACTCTACGGCTTATTTATCTATCTCACTTCATCTAATATGACATAATAAACAATATAAATAACAAAGAAACCTGATATATACTCTAGAATGAATAAAATATGTCATTCATGTAGTGGTATGGGCTGTGTCGGTGGTGGACAAGAGTTTGTCTGGGGACTGGGAAAAATACTTCATGAATAATTTCGCTAATATTATCTATGACATGCATGATCATGCATGACAGTGTCTTCCATTGCAGACACTGTAAGGCTCCAGGCGGACATCAACCAAATCTTTCAATGGGCTGCAGAAAACAATATGAAGTTCAACGATGAGAAATTTCAAATACTACTCCGATATGGTAAACACGAGGAAATCAAAACTTCATCAGAGTACAAAACAAATTCCGGCCACAAAATAGAGCGAAAAACCAATGTCAAAGACCTGGGGGTGATCATGTCGGAGGATCTCACCTTCAAGGACCATAACATTATATCAATCGCAGCTGCTAGAAAAATGACAGGATGGATAATAAGAACCTTCAAAACTAGGGATGCCAAGCCCATGATGACACTCTTCAGATCGCTTGTTCTATCTAGGCTGGAATATTGCTGCACACTAACAGCACCTTTCAAAGCAAGTGAAATTGCTGACCTAGAAAATGTACAGAGAACCTTCACAGCGCTAATAATGGTGATAAAACACCTCAATTACTGGGAGCGCTTAAAGTTCCTGAATCTGTATTCCCTGGAATGCAGGCGGGAGAGATGCATGATTATATACACCTGGAAAATCCTAGAGGGACTAGTACCAAACTTGCACACGAAAATCACTCACAACGAAAGGAAGAGACTTGACACAGACGATGCAACATCCTCCCCAATGAAAAGCAGGGGTGTCACTAGCACGTTAACAGACCAGGCTGTGGGGACGTTAACCCCCGGAACTCTCTCCTATTTATCTATCACAGTTCATCTAATATGACATAACAAATAATATAAATAACATAGAAACATGATATATACTCTAGAATGAATAAAATATGTCATTCATTTAGTTATATGGGCGGTGTCGGTGGTGGACGAGAGTTTGTCTGGTGACCGGGCAAAATACTTCATGAATAATTTCACTAATATCATCTGTACGGCTTACTTATCTATCACAGTTCATCTAATGTGACAGACAACATAAATAACATAGAAACATGATATATATTCTAGAATGAATAAAATGTGTCATTCATGTAGTGGTATGGGCGGTGTCTGCGGTGGACGAAAGTTTTTCTGGAGACTGGGCAAAATTCTTCATGAATAATTTCGCTAATATCATCTATACGGCTTATTTATTTATCACAGTTCATCTAATATAACATAACAAACAATATAAATAATATAGAAACATGATATATACCCTTGAATGAATAAAATATGTCATTAACAGGTGGAGGCAGCCACAACCGCTCCCTATTTGTTGTGGTAAACACTGCCATCTAGTGACTGCCTTTTGAAGCCGTCTATTATTATAATTATTATATGTAGTACATTATTATTATTATTATTTTTTTTAACTAGTCTGCCATCTCTCACCGAGGCATGGTGACCCAAAAAGAAAGAAAATCCCTAAAAAGAAAATACTTCATCATCATTCAACACTTTCACCTCACTCACACATAATCACTGTTTTTGCAGAGGTGCTCAGAACACAACAGTTTAGAAGCATATACGTATAAAGACACACAACATATCCCTCCAAACTGCTAATATCCCGAAACCTCTCATTTAGAGTGCAGGCATTGTACTTCCCATTTCCAGGACTCAAGTCCAGCTCTTTAAAAATAACCGGTTTCCCTGAATCCCTTCACTAAATATTACCCTGCTCACACTCCAATAGATCGTCAGGTTCCAAATACCATTCGTCTCTTTTCACTCCTATCGAACACGCTCATGCACGCCTGCTGGAAGTCCAAGCCCCTCACCCACAAAACCTCCCTTACCCCTTCCTTCCAACCTTTTCGAGGACGACCTCTACCCCGCTTTCCTTCCCCTACAGATTTAAATGCTCTCCATGTCATTCCACTTTGACCCATTCTCTCTAAATGACCAAACCACCTCAACAATCCCTCTTCCGCCCTCTGACTAATACATTTATTAACTCCACACCTTCTCCTAATTTCCACACTCAGAATTTTCTGCATAATATTTACACCACACATTGCCCTTAGACAGGACATCTCCACTGCCTCCAACCACCTCCTCGCTGCTGCATTGACAACCCAAGCTTCACACCCATATCAATTCTATGATTAATCTCATCCTTCATAAATCCATCCGCCGACACGTCAACTCCCAAGTACAGTGGACCCTCGACTAACACTATTAATCCGTTCCTGAGAGCTCATCGTTAGTCAAAACAATCGTTAGTCAAGTTAATTTTCCCCATAAGAAATAATGAAAATCAAATTAATCCGTGCAAGACACCCAAAAGTATTGAAAAAAAAATTTTTTAACACATGAAATATTAATTTTAATACACACAAACTGAAGAAGACATGCACAGTTACATGACACTTACCTTTATTGAAGATCTGGTGATGATTGATGGGATGGGAAGAGGGGAGTGTGTTGATGGTCTTAGTGTTTAGAAGGGGAATCCCCTTCCATTAGGACTTGAGGTGGCAAGTCCTTTTTCGGGGTTACTTCCCTTCTTTTAATGCCACTAGGACCAGCTTCAGAGTCACTGGACCTCTGTCTCACAACATATCTGCCCATAGAGGCCTGTACCTCCCGTTCCTTTATGACATTCCTAACGTGTTTCACAACATTGTCAGTGTCACCATTAAACACTTGTTCAGGTTTCAGTCCTTCACTGTCTATGTACTCCTTGAATTCCTGCACATATTTTTCAGCTGCTTTTTGGTCCAAACTGGCAGCCTCACCATGCCTTATCACACTATGTATGCCACTACGATTCTTAAATCTCTCAAACCAACCTTTGCTGGCCTTAAATTCACTCACATCACCACTAGTTGCTGGCATTTTTCTAATTAAATCGTCATGCAACTTCCCAGCCTTTTCACATATGATCGCTTGAGGGATGCTATCTCCTGCTATCTGTTTTTCGTTTATCCATACCAATAACAGTCTCTCAACATCTTCTATCACTTGCGATCTCAGTTTCGAAAACATAGTTGCACCTTTGGCAAGAACAGCTTCTTTGATTGCCGTTTTCTTGGCCACAATAGTAGCGATGGTTGATTGGGGTTTTGTGTACAGCCTGGCCAGCTCGGAGACATGCACTCCACTTTCATACTTAGCAATGCTCTCATCTTCATATCCATAGTAATTCTCACCCTTTTTGCTGTAGGGTTGGCACTAGAAGCTTTCTTGGGGCCCATGGTGACTTATTTTGCAGGTGCAATCACTAAAAAGGCTGTGATAATATGAAATGTTCCGATTGTATGCTTGGAAGCGACCGCGGTGGCTGGCTGGCTTGTAAACACTGGCCAGAAGTGGACGCGTCTCAGACGGAACGAATAGTGTTGGTCGAGTTTTTTAGCGCTAGTCGAGGCAAAATTTTTGCGATAAAATGTATCGCTAGTCAGATTTATCGTTAATCGATGCCATCGCTGGTCGAGGGTCCACTGTATCTGAAAACGTTTACTTCTTCCATACTCCTCTTCCCCAATTTGATATCCAATTTTTCTTTATCTAAATCATTTGATACCCTCATCACCTTACTCTTTTCTATGTTCACTTTCAACTTTCTACCTTTACACACACTCCCACTACTATTATACATATTGTACATTACTATTATCCATTTTTTTTTTTATTATCACACTGGCCGATTCCCACCAAGGCAGGGTGGCCTGAAAAAGAAAAACTTTCACCATCATTCACTCCATCACTGTCTTGCCAGAAGGGTGCTTTACACTACAGTTTTTAAACTGCAACATTAACACCCCTTCTTCAGAGTGAAGGCACTGTACTTCCCATCTCCAGGACTCAAGTCCGGCCTGCCGGTTTCCCTGAACCCCTTCATAAATGTTACTTTGCTCACACTCCAACAGCACGTCAAGTATTAAAAACCATTTGTCTCCATTCACTCCTATCAAACACGCTCACGCATGCCTGCTGGAAGTCCAAGCCCCTCGCACACAAAACCTCCTTTACCCCCTCCCTCAACCTTTCCTAGGCCGACCCCTACCCCGCCTTCCTTCCACTACAGACTGATACACTCTTGAAGTCACTGTTTCGCTCCATTCTCTCTACATGTCCGAACCACCTCAACAACCCTTCCTCAGCCCTCTGGACAACAGTTTTGGTAATCCCGCACCTCCTCCTAACTTCCAAACTACGAATTCTCTGCATTATATTCACATCACACATTACCCTCAGACATGACATCTCCACTGCCTCCAGCCTTCTCCTCGCTGCAATATTCATCACCCATGCTTCACACCCATGTAAGAGCGTTGGTAAAACTATACTCTCATACATTCCCCTCTTTGCCTCCAAGGACAAAGTTCTTTGTCTCCACAGACTCCTAAGTGCACCACTCACCCTTTTTCCCTCATCAATTCTATGATTCACCTCATCTTTCATAGACCCATCTGCTGACACGTCAACTCCCAAATATCTGAATACATTCACCTACTCCATACTCTCTCCCTCCAATCTGATATCCAATCTTTCATCACCTAATCTTTTTGTTATCCTCATAACCTTACTCTTTCCTGTATTCACTTTTAATTTTCTTCTTTTGCACACCCTACCAAATTCATCCACCAATCTCTGCAACTTCTCTTCAGAATCTCCCAAGAGCACAGTGTCATCAGCAAAGACCAACTGTGGCAACTCCCACTTTGTTTGATTCTTTATCTTTTAACTCCACGCCTCTTGCCGAGACCCTCGCATTTACTTCTCTTACAACCCCAACTATAAATATATTAAACAACCACGGTGACATCACACATCCTTGTCTAAGGCCTACTTTTACTGGGAAATAATTTCCCTCTTTCCTACATACTCTGACTTGAGCCTCACTATCCTCGTAAAAACTCTTCACTGCTTTCAGTAACCTACCTCCTACACCATACACCTGCAACATCTGCTACATTGCCCCCCTATCCACCCTGTCATGCGCCTTTTCCAAATCCATAAATGCCACAAAGACCTCTTTAGCCTTATCTAAATATTGTTCAGTTATATGATTCACTGTAAACACCTGGTCCACACACCCCCTACCTTTCCTAGAGCCTCCTTGTTCATCTGCTATTCTATTCTCCGTCTTACTCTTAATTCTTTCAATAATAACTCTACCATACACTTTACCAGGTATACTCAACAGACTTATCCCCCTATAATTTTTGCACACTCTTTTGTCCCCTTTGCCTTTATACAAAGGAACTATGCATGCTCTCTGCCAATCCCTAGGTACCTTACCCTCTTCCATGCATTTATTAAATAATAGCACCAACCACTCCAAAACTATATCCCCACCTACTTTTAACATTTCTATCTTTATCCCATCAATCCCGGCTGCCTTACCCCCTTTCATTTTACCTACTGCCTCACGAACTTCCCCCACACTCACAACTGGCTCTTCCTCACTCATACAAGATGTTATATATCCTCCTTGCCCTATACACGAAATCACAGCTTCCCTATCTTCATCAACATTTAACAATTCCTCAAAATATTCCTTCCATCTTCCCAATACCTCTAACTCTCCATTTAATAACTCTCCTCTCCTATTTTTAACTGACACATCCATTTGTTCTCTAGGCTTCCTTAACTTGTTAATCTCACTCCAAAACTTTTTCTTATTTTCAACAAAATTTGTTGATAACATCTCACCCACTCTCATTTGCTCTCTTTTTACATTGCTTCACCACTCTCTTAACCTCTCTCTTTTTCTCCATATACTCTTCCCTCCTTGCATCACTTCTACTTTGTAAAAACTTCTCATATGCTAACTTTTTCTCCCTTACTACTCTCTTTACATCATCATTCCACCAATCGCTCCTCTTCCCTCCTGCACCCACTTTCCTGTAACCACAAACTTCTGCTGAACACTCTAACACTGCATTTTTAAACCTACCCCATACCTCTTCGACCCCATTGCCTATGCTCTCATTAGCCCATCTATCCTCCAATAGCTGTTTATATCTTACCCTAACTGCCTCCTGTTTTAGTTTATAAACCTTAACCTCTCTCTTCCCTGATGCTTCTGTTCTCATTGTATCCCATCTACCTTTTACTCTCAGTGTAGCTACAACTAGAAAGTGATCTGACATATCTGTGGCCCCTCTATAAACATGTACGTCCTGAAGTCTACTCAACAGTCTTTTATCTACCAATACATAATCCAATAAACTACTGTCATTTTGCCCTACATCATATCTTGTATACTTACTTATCCTCTTTTTCTTAAAATATGTATTACCTATAACTAAACCCCTTTCTATACAAGGTTCAATCAAAGGGCTCCCATTATCATTTACACCTGGCACCCCAAACTTACCTTCCACACCCTCTCTAAAAGTTTCTCCTACTTTAGCATTCAGATCCCTTTCCACAATTACTCTCTTACTTGGTTCAAAGGCTCCTATACATTCACTTAACATCTCCCAAAATCTCTCTCTCTCCTCTACATTCCTCTCTTCTCCAGGTGCATACACGCTTATTATGACCCACTTTTCGCATCCAACCTTTACTTTAATCCACATAATTCTTGAATTTACACATTCATATTCTCTTTTCTCCTTCCATAACTGATCCTTCAACATTACTGCTACCCCTTCCTTTGCTCTAACTCTCTCAGATACTCCAGATTTAATCCCATTTATTTTTCCCCACCGAAACTCCCCTACCCCCTTCAGCTTTGTTTCGCTTAGGGCCAGGACATCCAACTTCTTTTCATTCATAACATCAGCAATCATCTGTTTCTTGTCATCCGCACTACATCCACGCACATTCAAGCATCCTAGTTTTATAAAGTTTTTCTTCTCATTTTTAGTAAATGTCTACAGGAGAAGGGGTTACTAGCCCATTGCTCCCGGCACCTTAGTCGCCTCATACGACACGCATGGCTTACGGAGGAAAGATTCTTTTCCACTTCTCCATGTACCATAGAAGAAATAAAGAAGAACAAGAGCTATTTAGAAAAAGTAGAAAAACCTAGATGTATGTATATATATATGCATGTACGTGTCTGTGAAGTGTGACCAAAGTGTAAGTAGGAGTAGCAAGATATCCCTGTTATCTAGCGTGTTTATGAGACAGAAAAAGAAACCAGCAATCCTACCATCATGCAAAACAGTTACAGGTTTCTGTTTCACAGTCATCTGGCAGGACAGTAGTACTTCCCTGGGTGGTTGCTGTCTACCAACCTACTACTATTATACATATTTTATTATTATTATTGTATTATATTATTTCTTCATTCTTTCAACACATTAGCTGTATCCCACCAAGGCGGGGTGGCCCAAAAGGAAAAACGAAAGTTTCTCCTTTTACATTTAGTAATATATACAGGAGAAGGAGTTACTAGCCCCTTGCTCCCGGCATTTTAGTCGCCTCTTACAACATGCATGGCTTACGGAGGAAGAATTCTGTTCCACTTCCCCATGGAGGTAAGAGGAAATGAACAAGAACTAGAAAGAAAATAGAAGAAAACCCAAAGGGGTGTGTATATATATATGCTTGTACATGTATGTGTAGTGTGACCTAAGTGTAAGTAGTAGTAGCAAGACGTACCTGAAATCTTATATGTGTATGAGACAGAATGAAAAGGCACCAGCAATCCTACCATCGTGTAAAACAATTACAGGCTTCCGTTTTACACTCGCTTGGCAGGACGGTAATACCATCCTGGGCAGTTGCTGTCTACCAATCTACTACCTAGAATTATATTATTATACTATTATTATTGTACATATTTTTATACATATAGTGGACTCCCGAGTTTCGTGATTAATCTGTTCCAGAGAGTCTGCCGACTGGCGAATTTCACGATTGGCGAATCTGTTTTCCTCTTAAGAAATAATGGAAACCCAATTAATCCATTTCAAACAGCCAAAAGTATTAACAAGAAATAATTTTTTTTAAAGATTAAATATAGGTTTTCATATAGAAAACAAAGACAAATAAATATAAATCAATAAAAAATGGATAAATGAACATTTAACATCACACTTAACCTTCATTGATTCTTGTTGGTGTAGGAGGTAGGTAGGAGGCAAGACGAAGGTGAGTTTATTATGCTTTCAATATGACGTTAATATCATCTCACCAGCTTATTTATCTATCACAGGTTATCTAATATGACATTATAAACAATATTAATAACATAGAAACATGATATATACTCTAGAATGAATAAAATATGTCCTAATGTATGAGAGGAGTAAATGTTATAAGTGTTGTTGTTGGGTTTAAGGGCCACCACTGAGAGAAGCCGTGTTGGTGGCGGTGGAGGCTTTGGCCACCACCACCATCACACTTAAACATTGTATGTAATTTATAAATAAGAAATATTTACATTTTAATTTATAAATAAGAAATATTTACATTTTAATTTATAAGTTTATTCAGGTATACACAAATACAGTTGCATACATAGATTATCATACATAGCAGCATATGTGTAAAGTACCCAGGATAACCCAAAAAATTCAAGAGTGACATATTTCCATTAGTGGCTGACTTGTTGAAAAAAAAAAAAAAATTTAGTTTTATGCTTAAAATTTTCATAGGTAGTAGGTTGGTAGACAGCAACCACCCAGGGAAGTACTACCGTCCTGCCAGATGACTGTGAAACAGAAACCTGTAACTGTTTTATGTGATGGTAGGATTGCTGGTGTCTTTTTCTGTCTCATAAACACGCTAGATAACGGATATCTTCCTACTCCTACTTACACTTTGGTCACACTTCACAGACACGTACATGCATATATATATACATACATCTAGGTTTTTCTACTTTTTTTAAATAGCTCTTGTTCTTTTTTATTTCTTCTATTGTCCATGGGGAAGTGAAAAAGAATCTTTCCTCCGTAAGCCATGCGTGTCGTATGAGGCGACTAAAATGCCGGGAGCAATGGGCTAGTAACCCCTTCTCCTGTAAACATTTACTAAAAAAGAGAAGAAAAACTTTATAAAACTGGGATGCTTGAATGTGCGTGGATGTAGTGCGGATGACAAGAAACAGATGATTGCTGATGTTATGTATGAAAGGAAGTTGGATGTCCTGGCCCTAAGCAAAACAAAGCTGAAGGGGGTAGGGGAGTTTCGGTGGGGGGAAATAAATGGGATTAAATCCTACTTACACTTTGGTCACACTTCACAGACACGCACATGCATATATATATATACATACATCTAGGTTTTTCTCCTTTTTCTAAATAGCTCTTGTTCTTTTTTTATTTCTTCTATTGTCCATGGGGAAGTGGAAAAGAATCTTTCCTCCGTAAGCCATGCGTGTCGTATGAGGCGACTAAAATGCCGGGAGCAATGGGCTAGTAACCCCTTCTCCTGTATACAATTACTAAAAAAGAGAAGAAGAAAAACTTTATAAAACTGGGTTGCTTAAATGTGCGTGGATGTAGTGCGGATGACAAGAAACAGATGATTGCTGATGTTATGAATGAAAAGAAGTTGGGTGTCCTGGCCCTAAGCGAAACAAAGCTGAAGGGGGTAGGAGAGTTTCAGTGGGGGGAAATAAATGGGATTAAATCTGGAGTATCTGAGAGAGTTAGAGCAAAGGAAGGGGTAGCAGTAATGTTAAATGATCAGTTATGGAAGGAGAAAAGAGAATATGAATGTGTAAATTCAAGAATTATGTGGATTAAAGTAAAGGTTGGATGCGAGAAGTGGGTCATAATAAGCGTGTATGCACCTGGAGAAGAGAGGAATGCAGAGGAGAGAGAGAGATTTTGGGAGATGTTAAGTGAATGTATAGGAGCCTTTGAACCAAGTGAGAGAGTAATTGTGGTAGGGGACTTGAATGCTAAAGTAGGAGAAACTTTTAGAGAGGGTGTGGTAGGTAAGTTTGGGGTGCCAGGTGTAAATGATAATGGGAGCCCTTTGATTGAACTTTGTATAGAAAGGGGTTTAGTTATAGGTAATACATATTTTAAGAAAAAGAGGATAAATAAGTATACACGATATGATGTAGGGCGAAATGACAGTAGTTTGTTGGATTATGTATTGGTAGATAAAAGACTGTTGAGTAGACTTCAGGATGTACATGTTTATAGAGGGGCCACAGATATATCAGATCACTTTCTAGTTGTAGCTACACTGAGAGTAAAAGGTAGATGGGATACAAGGAGAATAGAAGCATCAGGGAAGAGAGAGGTGAAGGTTTATAAACTAAAAGAGGAGGCAGTTAGGGTAAGATATAAACAGCTATTGGAGGATAGATGGGTTAATGAGAGCATAGGCAATGGGGTCGAAGAGGTATGGGGTAGGTTTAAAAATGTAGTGTTAGAGTGTTCAGCAGAAGTTTGTGGTTACAGGAAAGTGGGTGCAGGAGGGAAGAGGAGCGATTGGTGGAATGATGATGTAAAGAGAGTAGTAAGGGAGAAAAAGTTAGCATATGATAAGTTTTTACAAAGTAGAAGTGATGCAAGGAGGGAAGAGTATATGGAGAAAAAGAGAGAAGTTAAGAGAGTGGTGAAGCAATGTAAAAAGAGAGCAAATGAGAGAGTGGGTGAGATGTTATCAACAAATTTTGTTGAAAATAAGAAAAAGTTTTGGAGTGAGGTTAACAAGTTAAGAAAGCCTAGAGAACAAATGGATTTGTCAGTTAAAAATAGGAGAGGAGAGTTATTAAATGGAGAGTTAGAGGTATTGGGAAGATGGAAGGAATATTTTGAGGAATTGTTAAATGTTGATGAAGATAGGGAAGCTGTGATTTCGTGTATAGGGCAAGGAGGAATAACATCTTGTAGGAGTGAGGAAGAGCCAGTTGTGAGTGTGGGGGAAGTTCGTGAGGCAGTAGGTAAAATGAAAGGGGGTAAGGCAGCCGGGATTGATGGGATAAAGATAGAAATGTTAAAAGCAGGTGGGGATATAGTTTTGGAGTGGTTGGTGCAATTATTTAATAAATGTATGGAAGAGGGTAAGGTACCTAGGGATTGGCAGAGAGCATGCATAGTTCCTTTGTATAAAGGCAAAGGGGATAAAAGAGAGTGCAAAAATTATAGGGGGATAAGTCTGTTGAGTGTACCTGGTAAAGTGTATGGTAGAGTTATAATTGAAAGAATTAAGAGTAAGACGGAGAATAGGATAGCAGATGAACAAGGAGGCTTTAGGAAAGGTAGGGGGTGTGTGGACCAGGTGTTTACAGTGAAACATATAAGTGAACAGTATTTAGATAAGGCTAAAGAGGTTTTTGTGGCATTTATGGATTTGGAAAAGGCGTATGACAGGGTGGATAGGGGGGCAATGTGGCAGATGTTGCAAGTGTATGGTGTAGGAGGTAGGTTACTGAAAGCAGTGAAGAGTTTTTACGAGGATAGTGAGGCTCAAGTTAGAGTATGTAGGAAAGAGGGAAATTTTTTCCCAGTAAAAGTAGGCCTTAGACAAGGATGTGTGATGTCACCGTGGTTGTTTAATATATTTATAGATGGGGTTGTAAGAGAAGTAAATGCGAGGGTCTTGGCAAGAGGCGTGGAGTTAAAAGATAAAGAATCACACACAAAGTGGGAGTTGTCACAGCTGCTCTTTGCTGATGACACTGTGCTCTTGGGAGATTCTGAAGAGAAGTTGCAGAGATTGGTGGATGAATTTGGTAGGGTGTGCAAAAGAAGAAAATTAAAGGTGAATACAGGAAAGAGTAAGGTTATGAGGATAACAAAAAGATTAGGTGATGAAAGATTGAATATCAGATTGGAGGGAGAGAGTATGGAGGAGGTGAACGTATTCAGATATTTGGGAGTGGACGTGTCAGCGGATGGGTCTATGAAAGATGAGGTGAATCATAGAATTGATGAGGGAAAAAGAGTGAGTGGTGCACTTAGGAGTCTGTGGAGACAAAGAACTTTGTCCTTGGAGGCAAAGAGGGGAATGTATGAGAGTATAGTTTTACCATCGCTCTTATATGGGTGTGAAGCGTGGGTGATGAATGTTGCAGCGAGGAGAAGGCTGGAGGCAGTGGAGATGTCATGTCTGAGGGCAATGTGTGGTGTGAATATAATGCAGAGAATTCGTAGTTTGGAAGTTAGGAGGAGGTGCGGGATTACCAAAACTGTTGTCCAGAGGGCTGAGGAAGGGTTGTTGAGGTGGTTCGGACATGTAGAGAGAATGGAGCGAAACAGAATGACTTCAAGAGTGTATCAGTCTGTAGTGGAAGGAAGGCGGGGTAGGGGTCGGCCTAGGAAAGGTTGGAGGGAGGGGGTAAAGGAGGTTTTGTGTGGAAGGGGCTTGGACTTCCAGCAGGCATGCGTGAGCGTGTTTGATAGGAGTGAATGGAGACAAATGGTTTTTAATACTTGACGTGCTGTTGGAGTGTGAGCAAAGTAACATTTATGAAGGGATTCTGGGAAACCGGCAGGCCGGACTTGAGTCCTGGAGATGGGAAGTACAGTGCCTGCACTCTGAAGGAGGGGTGTTAATGTTGCAGTTTAAAAACTGTAGTGTAAAGCACCCTTCTGGCAAGACAGTGATGGAGTGAATGATGGTGAAAGTTTTTCTTTTTTGGGCCACCCTGCCTTGGTGGGAATCGGCCAGTGTGATAATAAAAAAAAAAAAATGTAAAAGAAAAAAATTAAAGGTGAATAGAGGAAAGAGTAAGGTTATGAGGATTACAAAAAGATTAGGTGATGAAAGATTGGATATCAGATTGGAGGGAAAGAGTATGGAGGAGGTGAATGTATTCAGATACAGTGGACCCCCGGCTTACAATATTATTTCATACCAGAAGTATGTTCAGGTGCCATTACTGAACGAATTTGTTCTCTTAAGGAATATTATGAATTAGATAAGTCCATTTCAGACCCCCAAACATACACGTACAAACGCACTTACATAAATACACTTACGTAATTGGTCGCATTGGGAGCTGATCGTAAAGCGGGGGTCCACTGTATTTGGGAGTGGATGTGTCAGCGGATGGGTCTATGAAAAATGTGGTGAATCATAGAATTGATGAGGGGAAAAGGGTGAGTGGTGCACTAAGGAGTCTGTGGAGACAAAGAACTTTGTCCTTGGAGGCAAAGAGGGGAATGTATGAGAGTATAGTTTTACCAACGCTCTTATATGGGTGTGAAGCATGGGTGATGAATGTTGCAGCGAGGAGAAGGCTGGAGGCAGTGAAGATGTCATGTCTGAGGGCAATGTGTGGTGTGAATATAATGCAGAGAATTTGTAGTTTGGAAGTTTGGAGGAGGTGCGGGATTACCAAAACTGTTGTCCAGAGGGCTGAGGAAGGGTTGTTGAGGTGGTTCGGACATGTAGAGAGAATGGAGTGAAACAAGAGTGACTTCAAGAGTGTATCAGTCTGTAGTGGAAGGAAGGCGGGGTAGGGGTCGGCCTAGGAAAGGTTGGAGGGAGGGGGTAAAGGAGGTTTTGTGTGCGAGGGGCTTGGACTTCCAGCAGGCATGCGTGAGCGTGTTTGATAGGAGTGAATGGAGACAAATGGTTTTTAATACTTGACATGCTGTTGGAGTGTGAGCAAAGTAACATTTATGAAGGGGTTCAGGGAAACCGGCAGGCCGGACTTGAGTCCTGGAGATGGGAAGTACAGTGCCTGCACTCTGAAGGAGGGGTGTTAATGTTGCAGTTTAAAAACTGTAGTGTAAAGCACCCTTCTGGCAAGACAGTGATGGAGTGAATGATGGTGAAAGTTTTTCTTTTTCGGGCCACCCTGCCTTGGTGGGAATCGGCCAGTGTGTTAATAAAAAAAAAATAATAAAACTTACACTTTTATATTTACACTTACCTTGGTGGAGATGTTAGTTTAATTAATTAGTTTGATGAAGGAGATGTTTGCAGAGGTTTAGGGTGGTGGAAGATAGCTGGGCAGTGTATGTTCAGCAGTCCTATACACATCCAACAACATTGCAGAGTTACTCTCATGTTGTTTTTCTATCACGTACTCACTTAACTTACTTGCTACACTGTTAATTCTACACTTTATTGCTGGCTGGCTCTATAGCCTTTATCGATACCTGCTGCTTTAATATCATACATATTGTAGAATCACTGAATCACTGCAGAAGGCATATTCTCCCCTCTCTCTTCCTCCTCTACTTTAGTACTTTGCTATGAGTTTTTTCTTAAATTCTATCATGTTTCTCACCTTCTTTACCAAAGGGCTGCACTAGTAGCTCTCTTTGGGCCCATGGTGGCTTATTTAGCAGTTGCAAGCACAAAAAACAATGAATTATTATGAAATGTGTTGTATGAACCCGTGGGGTGATGGTCACATGCTGGTAAACAATAGCACACTGAGTGTGAATAGTGCAGGAGACTGGCTTTGTGTGCGCGCTGACGGGCAGACATTTACCAGAAGGTCGCCGAATCACGAGTCCAATCACGAACTATGAAGCTAAATTTTGCCGAAAATCGCATTTCACGAAAGTTGTGGCCGCCGAATGGCGGGGGTCCACTGTATTATTATTATTATTATTATTATTATTATTATTATTATTATTATAAATAATTTGTAATTTTTATTCACACAAAAAATATAAGATTTATTGTTATTCCTTATTGCAATAATTGTATAAATAATGTCAACCCATTCACAACTGCATATTGGAATGGACAGTGACGTCATTTGTTTACTCTGAAACATAGCCAAGCAATGGACCATTTCCCCTACGTTGAGCTGAATTTCAAGGTACTTTTCATCGTGAAAGAAATGAAAATCACATCTATTTCTGTAATATATCTTCCATTCTATCAAATGAGACAAAAAAAAAAAACAAGAATGCAGCCATAAAAACTATACAAAAATATTGCTAAGGGGTGGCTAATTGCTGAGAATTGAACTCCATTATTTATGCTTAGATTTCCTTCATTTTTGGTGTATGTTAAGAAGCATCTTTCCATCATACATTGCCCAAGTTTTAACCCGTAAACGGTCCAAGCAGATCTACGTTCACATGTGTAGTGCTACAAAAGTAGATCTATGTGTTTTTTTTACATATTTTCAAATTTAACAAAAAAAAAGTAGATCAAAGTTTTTTACACATTTTCAAATGTAAAAAACAGAAAAAAGATCTCCTTTTTTTTACATACTTTCAAATGTTGAAAAAACATATATATATGTTTGGACCGTTTATGGGTTAATAAGATAGTCCAACAAACAAATGAGATATAGTTCCCGAGATCAAGAGGAAGAGCCCCTCACCAGTGTCAAGGAACCTGCCTTGAGGTCTGCTCACTTGTGGAAATTTTGCTCACGTGTGGAAGCAAAAAATCAACCCATCGACTGCTCGTATTTGGAAAAATTCACACGTGGACACGCTCGAAAGTAGAGGTTGCACTCTATATATAAAATATGAAATAACTTTTAAAAACACCTGAAATTTTTAAGTTTCCAGACATAATGGAGAGATGTGGTGCTTACAGAGATTTTGGAGAATGTAAACAAACCGGGTGGAGCGCCATGACTGTATTAGAAAGTCAGGTGGGGGGGGAGCCGTATAGCAAGTTTTGGTCATAATTTGAAATGTCCGTATTAGCGGAACACCGTAATGCGAAATGCCGTAAAGCGGGACCCTACTGTATATGCTTCATATCTGTTGTATCTGCGTGCCTCTGCAAAAACAGTGATTATGTATGAGTGAGGTGAAAGTGTTGAATGATGATGAAAGTATTTTCGTTTTGGGGATTTTCTTTCTTTTTGGGTCACCCTGCCTAGGTGGGAGATGGCTGACTTATTGAAAAAAATGTAAAAACAACAAAATTTTTAAGCGAATATAGAAAAGAGTAAGGTGATAAGGATAACAAAAGGATTAGGTGACGAAAGGTTGGATATCGGATTGGAGGGAGAGAGTATGGAGAAGGTGAATGTATTCAGATAGTGGACCCCCGCATACCGTACGCATCACATAACGTTCAATCCGCATACCGCTCGCTTTTATCGCAAAAATTTTGCCTCGCATACCGCTCAAAAACCTGCTCACCGCTCTTCGTCCGAGACGCGTCCAATGTGCGCCCTTAGCCAGCCTCACATGTACTGCCGGTGGCATTGTTTACCAGCCAGCCTCCGCGGTAACATCCAAGCATACAATTGGAACATTTCGTATTATTACAGTGTTTTTGGTGATTTTTATCTGCAAAATAAGTGACCATGGGCCCCAAGAAAGCTTCTAGTGCCAACCCTACAGCAATAAGGGTGAGAATTACTATAGAGATGAAGAAAAAGATCATTGATAAGTATGAAAGTGGAGTGCGTGTCTCCGAGCTGGCCAGATTGTATAATAAACCCCAATCAACCATCGCTACTATTGGTGGTACAGCTGCTGCTGCTGCTGTACCACCGTCAGCTGCTGCTGCACCGTCTGCTGCTGCTGCTGTAGTACCATCTGCTGCTGCTGTAGCATCGTCTGCTGCTGCTGTAGCATCGTCTGCTGCTGCTGTAGCACTGTCAGCTGCTGCTGCTGTTGTACCACCGTCAGCTGCTGCTGCTGCTGCTGCTGTAGTACTGTCTGCTGCTGCTGTAGCATCGTCTGCTGCTGCTGTAGCATCATCTGCTGCTGCTGTAGCACTGTCAGCTGCTGCTGCTGTTGTACCACCGTCAGCTGCTGCTGCTGCTGTAGTACCGTCTGCTGCTGCTGTAGCATCTTCTGCTGCTGCTGTAGCACTGTCAGCTGCTGCTGCTGCTGCTGTAGCACCGTTGTTGGTGTGGCTTATTGAGAATACCAAGAAACAATTAACCCCAGAGGATTTGCCACCCAGGATAACCCAAAAAAGTCAGTGTCATCGAAGACTGTCTAACTTACTTCCATTGGGGTCCTTAATCTTGTCTCCCAGGATGCAACCCACACCAGTCGACTAACACCCAGGTGAACAGGGAAAAATGCCTGGAACTAGTGCTCATATTGATGAATTTAAAGCCAGCAAAGGTTGGTTTGAGAGATTTAAGAATCGTAGTGGCATACACAGTGTGATAAGGCCTGTTCTGGAAGAAAATGCCAAACAGGACCTACAGTACTCAGGAGGAAAAGGCACTCCCAAGACACAGTGTCTCATCAGTCATTGCTGCATCTTCAATAAAGGTAAGTGTCATTTATTCTTCATTTAGTAGAGTAGTACATGCACAATATATATTGTGCATGTACTACTCTACTATTGTGCATGCATCCTTCTCTTTGTGTGTAGGAAAATGTATATTTCATGTGGTAAAAATTTTTTTTCATACTTTTGGGTGTCTTGCACGGATTAATTTGATTTCCATTATTTCTTATGGGGAAAATTCATTCGCATACCGATCATTTCGCATAACAATGAGCCCTCTTGCACGGATTAAAGTCGCTATGCGGGGATCCACTGTATTTAGGAGTGGACGTGTCAGCGGATGGGTCTGTAAAGGATGAGGTGAATCATAGAATTGATGAGGGGAAAAGGGTGAGTGGTGAACTTAGGAGTATGTGGAGATAAAGAACTTTGTCCATGGAAGCGAAGAGGAGAATGTATGAGAGTATAGTTATTTTTTTTTTTTTTTCAACAAGTCGGCCGTCTCCCAACGAGGCAGGGTTATACCAACACTTATATGGGTTTGAAGCATGGGTGGTGAATGTTGCAATGAGGAGAAGGCTGGAGGCAGTGAAGATGTTATGTCTGAGGGCGGCGTGTGGTGTGAATATAATGCAGAGAATTCGTAGTTTGGAAATTTGGGTTAGGTGCTGGATTACTAAAACTATTATCCAGAGGGCTGAGGAGGGGTTGCTGAGGTGGTTCGGACATGTAAAGATAATGGAACGAAACAGAATGACTTCGAGAGTGTATAAATCTGTAGTGGAGGGAAGACGGGGTAGGGGTAGGAAAGGTTGGAGGGAGAGGAGTAAAGGAGGTTTTGTGTGTGAGGGGCTTGGATTTCCAGCAAGCATGCATAAGCGTATTTGATAGGAGTGAATGGAATCAAATTTTTTTTTTTTTTTTTTCCAACAAGTCGGCCGTCTCCCACCGAGGCAGGGTGACCCAAAAAAAAGAAAGAAAATCCCCAAAAAGAAAATACTTTCATCATCATTCAACACTTTCACCACACTCGCACATTATCACTGTTTTTGCAGAGGTGCTCAGAATACAAAAGTTTAGAAGCATACACATATAAAGATACACAACATATCCCTCCAAACTGCCAATATCCCAAACCCCTCCTTTAAAGTGCAGGCATTGTACTTCCCATTTCCAGGACTCAAGTCCGACTATATGAAAATAACCGGTTTCCCTGAATCCCTTCACTAAATATTACCCTGCTCACACTCCAACAGTTCGTCAGGTCCCAAGTACCATTCGTCTCCATTCACTCCTGTCTAACACGCTCACGCACGCTTGCTGGAAGTCCAAGCCCCTTGCCCACAAAACCTCCTTTACCCCCTCTCTCCAACCCTTTCGAGGACGACCCCTACCCCGCCTTCCTTCCCCTATAGATTTATATGCTTTCCATGTCATTCTACTTTGATCCATTCTCTCTAAATGACCAAACCACCTCAACAACCCCTCTTCTGCCCTCTGACTAATACTTTTATTAACTCCACACCTTTTCCTAATTTCCACACTCCGAATTTTCTGCATAATATTTACATCACACATTGCCCTTAAACAGGACATCTCCACTGCCTCCAACCGTCTCCTCGCTGCTGCATTTACCACCCAAGCTTCATACCCATATAAGAGTGTTGGTAATACTATACTTTCATACATTCCCTTCTTTGCCTCCATAGATAATGTTTTTTGACTCCACATATACCTCAACGCACCACTCACCTTTTTTTCCTCATCAATTCTATGATTAACCTCATCCTTCATAAATCCATCCCGCCGACACGTCAACTCCCAAGTATCTGAAAACATTCACTTCTTCCATACTCCTCCTCCCCAATTTGATATCCAATTTTTCTTTATCTAAATCATTTGACACCCTCATCACCTTACTCTTTTCTATGTTCACTTTCAACTTCCTACCTTTACACACATTCCCAAACTCATCCACTAACCTTTGCAATTTTTCTTTAAAATCTTCCATAAGCACAGTATCATCAGCAAAAAGTAACTGTGTCAATTCCCATTTTGAATTTGATTCCCCAAAATTTAATCCCACCCCTCTCCCGAACACCCTAGCATTTACTTTCTTTACAACCCCATCTATAAATATATTAAACAACCATGGTGACATTACACATCCCTGTCTAAGACCTACTTTTACCGGGAAGTAGTCTCCCTCTCTTCTACACACCCTAACCTGAGCCTCACTATTCTCATAAAAACTCTTTACAGCATTTAATAACTTACCACCTATTCCATATACTTGCAACATCTGCCACATTGCTCCCCTATCCACTCTATCATATGCTTTTTCTAAATCCATAAATGCAATAAAAACTTCCCTACCTTTATCTAAATACTGTTCACATATATGCTTCAATGTAAACACTTGATCTACACATCCCCTACCCACTCTGAAACCTCCTTGCTCATCCGCAATCCTACATTCTGTCTTACCTCTAATTCTTTCAGTTATAACCCTACCGTATACTTTTCCTGGTATACTCTGTAAACTTATTCCTCTATAATTTTTACAGTCTCTTTTGTCCCCTTTCCCTTTATATAAAGAGACTGTTCATGCTCTCTGCCAATCCCAATGGTTTTTAATAATTGACATGCTGTTGGAGTGTGAGCAAATTAACATTTATGAAGGGATTCAGTTAAACCAGCAGGCTGAACTTAAGTCCTGGAGATGGGAAGTACAGTGTCTATACCCTGAAGGAGGGGTGTTACTGTTGCAGTTTTGTAACTGTTGTGTTTTTCTTTTTCAGGCCACCCTGCCTGGGTGGGAATCGGCCAATATTATTTTTATTTATTATCACACCGGCCGATTCCCACCAAGGCAGGGTGGCCCGAAAAAGAAAAACTTTCACCATCATTCACTCCATCACTGTCTTGCCAGAAGGGTGCTTTACACTACAGTTTTTAAACTGCAACATTAACACCCCTCCTTCAGAGTGCAGGCACTGTACTTCCCATCTCCAGGACTCAAGTCCGGCCTGCCGGTTTCCCTGAATCCCTTCATAAATGTTACTTTGCTCACACTCCAACAGCACGTCAAGTATTAAAAACCATTTGTCTCCATTCACTCCTATCAAACACGCTCACGCATGCCTGCTGGAAGTCCAAGCCCCTCGCACACAAAACCTCCTTTACCCCCTCCCTCCAACCCTTCCTAGGCCGACCCCTACCCCGCCTTCCTTCCACTACAGACTGATACACTCTTGAAGTCATTCTGTTTCGCTCCATTCTCTCTACATGTCCGAACCACCTCAACAACCCTTCCTCAGCCCTCTGGACAACAGTTTTGGTAATCCCGCACCTCCTCCTAACTTCCAAACTACGAATTCTCTGCATTATATTCACACCACACATTGCCCTCAGACATGACATCTCCACTGCCTCCAGCCTTCTCCTCGCTGCAACATTCATCACCCACGCTTCACACCCATATAAGAGCGTTGGTAAAACTATACTCTCATACATTCCCCTCTTTGCCTCCAAGGACAAAGTTCTTTGTCTCCACAGACTCCTAAGTGCACCACTCACTCTTTTTCCCTCATCAATTCTATGATTCACCTCATCTTTCATAGACCCATCCGCTGACACGTCCACTCCCAAATATCTGAATACGTTCACCTCCTCCATACTCTCTCCCTCCAATCTGGCCAATGTGTTAATAAAAAAAAAATTATTATTATTACCATTACCATACCTTGTTTACTGAGTTTAATAATTTTTAACAAGTACCGTTAGATGCCATCGTAAACGAGAGAGACGCGGAGAACATAAACTCACCAGTTAACCACTTTAAAGTGAACTTATTTTATAATTGTTCCATTCTTTCCTCGTCTTTCTCTTTCAAGTGCTGTTTCCACAACCAAGGTTCTCATATAGCATACGGTACCAGCTGGTCGGAGAGACCTGGTCATAAGTCGAGTGGTCGTTAAACAGGTCGTTAAGTGAGGAGTGCCTGTAATGACTTTTTTTTTTTTTACTGTAGAAGTTCTGTGAAACCTTCATACTAAATTGGTTTTTATATTATGTGTAATGAAATGTACTGTATTTATTGAAACACTTTATGAAAAATTTGAATAAAATTTGTTCTCAAAGTTAACTTTATATTATGTGAATTTTTTAATACCATACTGGTAACAGTAATTAATAATAAGTACCAAAATAACAAAAATCTCAAAATCAGGATTTGTCTAATGCACTGCTGTTTCTTGCATGAAGGAAAAATGTTGTTGCTCACAAATGGCACAAGTGCAGGGTATTTAATAAGGAAATGGGTATCATTGAGATTTGTTTGGCATGTAATCAACATAAAATTAGTTCAGCATTTTTTCTTTGAACATCCTTAAGGATGCTTTCTTGTGTGTTATGTGAGTCATATGAGCTTTTGATTTTTTTATGAATACTGAAGAATAAAAGTACAGTAAATTATTTTCATGTTTCAGGAAAGAAGCTAATGTCTTGGAGCTGAAGAAGCGGTACAGCAATCTTTATGTGCCATCCGATGTTTTTTTAGCCCGCCCGTTGTGGTCAGACACATTCCCTGCTCACCTACCGTTCCAGTTTCCTCGGCCAGTCTCTTTTCACATTATGAATAAAGAAGTTGAGCCAGTTCTTGAGAATGATGCTGTGTATGATGCTCCAGATGCAAATCATAGTTATGCTGCTAAGGTAGACTCTGCTTGTTGTTTTAAATGAATGGATGGTGTGGTGGAAAGATTAGTCATAGGGTAATGCTTCATGGGTAGTTAAAGAAAAAGTTTAGAAAATTTGGAGAACAGTAACAGGTGTATCATATATCTTTCAATTTCTTGCATATTTGCTGTATTTTCCTGTTGTGGAAAAGTCATTGGCACAGGTTTTTGTTATAGGCCAATCCATTGAGTAGTGCTGGCCCTGTGGTGAAGCCACAGCAAAATTGTGTTGTTTCATGTAAAAGTGAGGGCGGGTCTATGACAGGCTGTTGTAATCAGCGACTGCTGGCGTACTAGTTCTGGACTCGGTATTCAGAGTTGATTATTTATGTGAACTTTGTTTCTCTACCTGTGTAGAAACAATGCTCACTAACCTGGATAATTTTTTTTTATTTTTGGTTTCCATATTTTTTTCTTTTCAACACACCAGCCATCTACTGAGGTAGTGATCTGAAAGAAAGTAAACCCATTCACATTAATTCATGTAATTGTTGCCATGCCAAAAGTATGCTGACATCTGAGTTTGGATGAACCTCTGAACTACAACATCGTCATCCCACCTTTGGAGTGCAGGCAATGTACTTCCCACCTCTAGGACTCTTATGTCTAGTTAACTACCATATTTTGCGGCTTATAAGATGCGGCTTATAGGACTTGTTTTAGTTTCAGTGGCTTGGCATCAGATGTAACTGGGAGAGCTACAGCCCACCCCACACCCAGATTTACAGCTCCCGTCACTGACCTTCAGTTTATAGGACGCAAGGTGGTTTTTGGAGACATTCTATGGGAAAAAACATGCATTTAATAGGCCACATGATATGGTACAGTGGAACCTCTACTTGCGAGCTTATTCCTTTCTTTGACCTTGCTTGCAACTGGATTTGCTCATTTGCAGAGTCAGTTTTCCTCATTTAAATTAATTGAAATGCAATTAATCCATTCCAGTGGAATTCTGTACTTCAATAATTTCCCTAATGTCATCTACACGGCTTACTTATCTATCACAGTTCATCTAATATGACATAATAAACAATATATATAACATAGAAACCTGATATATACTCTAAAATGAATAAAATATTTCATTCATGTAGTGGTATCGTCGACGGATGAGTGTGTCTGGAGACCGGACAAAATACAAATACCATCCGGCTTATGACTGAGCTTGGTACCGACCAGCTAGTCGTAAGTCAAAATGGATGTAAGTCGAAGCTTTGAAAATTGCCGACATGCAGGGTAGGGAATAATGTCAAACCTTTGCTATATAAACTACCTACATAGTACTGTGATGTATGTACAATCATTATTTCATTCTTTTTACCATAATGTACTATTGATATATTTTAATCATTTATGTACTGTATATTGTGTATACATGGTAGTGGACTGGATTGTAAATTTTACAGCTCATACACTACCATATGTTACTGTTATCTTTAAGTATTGTCGACACAGTGGAATGGGAGAACACCACTGGTAGTGTCATCCTGCCAGAATGTCCTATAACCTATGCCCTAAGTAAAGAGAAACGACTCTAGAACATGTGTAATGTATATTCGGCTGGCTGGCTGGCTAGCAGGTCGGCCGGCTGGGTGGGTGGGTGAGGGGGTGGTTGGTTGGTTGGCTGCCTGGCTTACTGAATTTGGCTGTCTCCATCTGTATCTGTCTCTCTCACAGGTACACACAAGTAAAGTTATCATACATAGTATAAATTACCTAGGATAACCCCAAAAATCCAGACAGAGTGCTGTACAGTGGATCTGTGCTCCAGTTCCCTAAATTAATAATTTTTTTTTTCAACAAGTCGGCCGTCTCCCACCGAGGCAGGGTGACCCAAAAAGAAAGAAAATCCCCAAAAAGAAAATACTTTCATCATCATTCAACACTTTCCCCTCTCACACACATAATCACTGTTTTTGCAGAGGTGCTCACAACACAACAATTTAGAAGCATATACATATAAAGATACACAACATATCCCTCCAAACCGCAAATATCCCGAACCCCTCCTTTAGAGTGCAGGCATTGTACTTCTCATATCCAGGACTCAAGTCCGGCTATACAAAAATAACTGGTTTCCCTGAATCCCTTCACTAAATATTACCCTGCTCACACTCCAACAGATCGTCAGGTCCCAAATACCATTCGTCTCCATTCACTCCTGTCGAACACGCTCATGCACGCCTGCTGGAAGTCCAAGCCCCTCTCCCACAAAACTTCCCTTACCCCTTCCTTCCAACCTTTTCGAGGACTACCCCTACCCCGCCTTCCTTCCCCTACAGATTAATA
>NC_091293.1:60556654-60639154 GCF_038502225.1 Cherax quadricarinatus
TATAGTGTTGGAGTGGTTGGTACTTTTGTTTAATAAATGTATGAAAGAGGGGAAGGTACCTAGGGATTGGCGGAGAGCATGTATAGTCCCTTTATATAAAGGGAAAGGGGACAAAAGAGATTGTAAAAATTATAGAGGAATAAGTTTACTGAGTATACCAGGAAAAGTATACGGTAGAGTTATAATTGAAAGAATTAGAGGTAAGACAGAATGTAGAATTGCGGATGAGCAAGGAGGCTTCAGAGTAGGTAGGGGATGTGTAGATCAAGTGTTTACATTGAAGCATATATGTGAACAGTATTTAGATAAAGGTAGGGAAGTTTTTATTGCATTTATGGATTTAGAAAAGGCATATGATAGAGTGGATAGAGGAGCAATGTGGCAGATGTTGCAAGTATATGGAATAGGTGGTAAGTTATTAAATGCTGTAAAGAGCTTTTATGAGGATAGTGAGGCTCAGGTTAGGGTGTGTAGAAGAGAGGGAGAATACTTCCCGGTAAAAGTAGGTCTTAGACAGGGATGTGTAATGTCACCATGGTTGTTTAACCCTTTGAGGGTTTTGGTCGTACTAGTACGTCTTACGCGTAGGGGTTTTTGACGTACTAGTACTCATAAATTCTAGCGGCCTCAAATCTAGTGGGAGAAAGCTGGTAGGCCTTCATATGAAAGAATGGGTCTATGTGGTCAGTGTGCACAGTCTAAAAAAAATCCTGCAGCACACAGTGCATAATGAGAAAAAAAAAACTTTGACCATTTTTTTTTAATAAATCAGCGACTTTGCAGTGTATTTTCGTATGGTATTTATTGTTGTATTCTAGTTTTCTTGGTCTCATTTTATAGAATGGAAGACATATTACAGAAATTGAGATGATTTTGACTGGTTTTACAATGAGAGGTGCCTTGAAATTGAGCTCAAAGTAGCAGAAATGTTCGATTTTTACCAAACTTCAAAAGTAAGCAAATCGTGCCAAGCGTGCAATACACGTCAACTGGTGAGTTAATATTCTTTCACAAGTGCACCAATAATATTTATACCATTTTTTACACTAATGCAGTAGTCTGCATAGCAGTAAATCTTCTATTTTTTGTGAGAATAAAAATTCAAAGTGGAAAGCCAAAGAATATAAGAGGGGCCTTGAGACGTGACTAATGGCTAGAGGAAATGTCATTTTAGTGCCAGGAATGTCTTTCTTGTTTATTCTGGACCCTATTCGGAAATTGGCATCTTTTGAAATTTGTGTGAAATTGGCAAAATTGCTAAATTCTGACCACTGTACTGGATAGTTGAATTTCATAAATGGATGGTTTCTTGCACCCATTCGATAGACAAAATGGAGTTCTAGCGAAATATTCATGTTTTTTGTCGACTAGTACAGTGAAATTGGCCGAAAATGGGGCTCAAAGTGGGCAAAATCGCCAATGCGTAAACATCGCCGAGACCGCTAACTTTGCGAGAGCATAATTCCTTAAGTTTTCTATCAAATTTCAAACTTTTGGTGTCTTTATGATCGGGAAAAGATTCTCTATCATTTCATAAGAGAAAATAATTTTTTTTTTTTTTTAAATTTGGCCGACCCTGAGAACGAGTTTCGGAGAGGGCCTGTCGACCCTCAAAGGGTTAATATATTTATAGATGGGGTTGTAAAAGAAGTAAATGCTAGGGTGTTCGGGAGAGGGGTGGGATTAAATTATGGGGAATCAAATTCAAAATGGGAATTGACACAGTTACTTTTTGCAGATGATACTGTGCTTATGGGAGATTCTAAAGAAAAATTGCAAAGGTTAGTGGATGAGTTTGAGAATGTGTGTAAAGGTAGAAAGTTGAAAGTGAACATAGAAAAGAGTAAGGTGATGAGGGTATCAAATGATTTACATAAAAAAAAATTGGATATCAAATTTGGGAGGAGGAGTATGGAAGAAGTGAATGTTTTCAGATACTTGGGAGTTGACGTGTCGGCGGATGGATTTATGAAGGATGAGGTTAATCATAGAATTGATGAGGGAAAAAAGGTGAGTGGTGCGTTGAGGTATATGTGGAGTCAAAAAACGTTATCTATGGAGGCAAAGAAGGGAATGTATGAAAGTATAGTATTACCAACACTCTTATGTGGATGTGAAGCTTGGGTGGTAAATGCAGCAGCGAGGAGACGGTTGGAGGCAGTGGAGATGTCCTGTCTAAGGGCAATGTGTGGTGTAAATATTATGCAGAAAATTCGGAGTGTGGAAATTAGGAGAAGGTGTGGAGTTAATAAAAGCATTAGTCAGAGGGCAGAAGAGGGGTTGTTGAGGTGGTTTGGTCATTTAGAGAGAATGGATCAAAGTAGAATGACATGGAAAGCATATAAATCTATAGGGGAAGGAAAGAGGGGTAGGGTTCGTCCTCGAAAGGGTTGGAAAGAGGGGGTAAAGGAGGTTTTGTGGGTGAGGGGCTTGGACTTCCAGCAAGCGTGCATGAGCATGTTAGATAGGAGTGAATGGAGTCGAATGATACTTGGGACCTGACGATCTGTTGGAGTGTGAGCAGGGTAATATTTAGTGAAGGGATTCAGGGAAACCGGTTATTTTCTTATAGTCGGACTTGAGTCCTGGAAATGGGAAGTACAATGCCTGCACTTTAAAGGAGGGGTTTGGGATATTGGCAGTTTGGAGGGATATGTTGTGTATCTTTATACGTATATGCTTCTAAGCTGTTGTATTCTGAGCACCTCTGCAAAAGCAGTGATAATGTGAGTGTGGTGAAAGTGTTGAATGATGATGAAAGTATTTTCTTTTTGGGGATTTTCTTTCTTTTTTGGGTCACCCTGCCTCGGTGGGAGACGACCGACTTGTTGAAAAAAAAAAAAAATTGAAGATGTGATGACTCTGCTTCGTGTGTAATACCTGTTGGTTCATGAGCGGCTCTCTGAGACACAGAGACAAGCAAACAGAAAGACAGACACACAGGTAGACAGAAAGACAGACACACACACAGGAAGACAAAGACAGATAAGCAGACAGATCTAGACAGATAGACAGACAGGCAGACAGATACAGACAGGTTAATGTGCAACAGTGAAAACAAATAAAGAGAGTTTGAGAGTAAGAGCCTTTCTTGCCTTCTTGCCACAATCTCCAATGCAAGATTCAGACTTCCTCTTAGGGGCCACGGTGAAATTTACTGTCCAGTTAGTACAGTTAATACAGTATGATGCTGGTGATAGGGCAGGGTAACTCAAACTGATGCTGCCTGCATGGCGCGTTGCCGCCGCGAGTATCGTCAAATATTGTACAGCCGTATGCATCACTGAGCTGGCCCAGCCCAGCTGCCAGATGCTCGGTCGTAAGTCAAGTGGACGTATGTTGAGCAGGTCATAAGTCGGATGGTAGGTGTACTTCTTGAATAATTTTGCTAATATCATCTATATGGCTTATCTATTACAGTTCATCTAATACTGTATGACATAAACAATATAAATACCATAGAAACCTAATATATACTCTAGAATGAATAAAATATGTCATTATGTAACAGGTGGAGGCAGCCACAACCGTTCCCTCTTTCTTGTGGTAAACACTGCCATCTAGTGACGGCCTTTTGAAGCGGTGTCTTATTATAATTATTATTTTATGCTATTACTAAATTTAATAGGAGAAACTTTTGTTTTTCCTTTTGGGTCACTCTGCCTCAGTGGGATATGATTAGTTTGTTGAAAGAAGAAAAAGAAGAATGAAAGAACTGCACAAACTTAAGGTATGTGCAGTTCTTTCTTTCCAGTTTCACTGTATGTAAAGCTTGAAAATTAATACTGTGACTGGAACAGTTCATGTCTTATACCACAATTTGTCAAGGACATTGTCCTGGAGCATTGTCAACTCTCACTTGATAATGGTTCAGGATGCATCAAAATGTCATCTGACATTCCTCTTCTAATTGTGGATTAGCTGTGAAATTCTTATGTTTAATTGATTAAATGTTTTCTTAAAAGTCTTGGAGTTGTCTTATATTCACATTCAATAGTTGATGTTAAAGACTTGGAATTTTATTGTTATTGACCCTAGTGAGTTTAACACTTACTTTTTTTTTTTAACACGTTGGCAGTTTCCCACCGAAATGGCTGATGTTTAACCCTTTGACTGCCGGTGTCGTATGTATACATCTTACGAGCCAGTGTTTTTGATGTATTAACCCTTTAACCCTTTGACTGTTTCAGGCCCCTCTCTGAAACTGTCATTCTATGTCGCTCAATTTTTGAAAAAAAAAAATTATTTTTTCTTATGAAATGATAGAGAATCTTTTTCCGATGGTAATGACACCAAAAGTTCGAAATTTGGTCGAAAACTCATGGAATTATGCTCCCGCGAAGTTAGCGGTCTCGGCGACATATGCGTATCGGCGATTTCGCCGACTTTGAGCCCTATTTTCAGCCAATTCCATTGTTCCAGTTGACCAAACTCATAGCTATTTCTTTAGAACTCCATTTTATCTATCAGCTGAGTACAAGAAACCTCCCATTTACTAATTTGAACTGCCCAATATGGTGGTCAGAAATTGGCAATTTGGCCAATTTCACGCAATCTAAAAAAGATGCCAATTTCAAAATAGGGTCCAGAATAAACAAGGTAGACATTCGTGGCTCTAAAATAACATATGCTCTGTTCATTAGTCATATCTCTAGGCCCCTCTTATATTATTATTGCTTTCTATTTTGATTTTTTATTCATACAAAAAAATACAAAATTTACTGTTATGCAGACTACTGCATTATTGTAAAAATGGTATAAATAATATCAGTGCACTAGTGAAAGAATATTAGACTCCCCAGTTGACGTGTATTGGACGTGTGGTGTGATTTATTTACTCCTGAACATTGGTAAAAATCAAACATTTCCTCTACTTTGAGCTCAGTTTCAAGGTCGTTTTCATTGTCAAAGTAATGAAAATCATCTCTATTTCTGTAATATGTTTTCCATTTTATCACCTAAGGCCATGAAAACGCGAATACAACGATAAATACTATACGAAAATACACCTCAAAGTCGGCGTTTTATTCCAAAAAAATGATCAGAGTTTTTTTTTCTCATTACGCAATGTGTGCTGCAGGATTTTTTTTATGTGGTGCACACTGACCACACAGACCCATTCTCTCACATGTGGGCCTACCAGCTTTCTCCCGCTTGATTTGGAGCCGCTAGAATTATTGAGTATATATACGTCAGAAACATTGGCTCGTAAGACGTATTTATACGTCGAAAACAGTCAAAGGGTTAAGGGTCCAGAGGCCGAATTTCAAAGTGCGCACCAGGGTCCAATAATTTTCAAAAAAAAAATTTTGTTATCTTTTCTTATGAAATGGTAGCGAATCTTTTTCTGAAGGTAATAAAAGAAAAAGTACGAAATTTGATGGAAAATTGACGAAATTATGCTCTCGTGAATTTTGATGTGTCAGCGATATTTACGAATCGGCGATTTTGCCGGCTTTGACTCCCATTTTAGGCCAATTACATAATTCCAGTCGACCAAATTCTTAGCTATTTCACTAGTATTACTTCTATTGATTGAGCACAAGAAATCGCCAAGTCAACTGTTTCAACTACAAAATAAAGTGATCGGAAATTGGTAATTTGGCCAATTTAACACAAAGTTCAAAATATTCCAATTTCAAAATAGTGTCCAGAATAAACAATGAAGGTATTCCTGGCACTAAACTAACATTTCCTCTGTTCATTAGTTACGTTTTGAGGCTTTACAAATGAATTCCATTTTGATTTTTTATTCACATAATGAATTTTTATTCAAACCAAAAAATAGAAGATATACTGTTATGCAATATTGTAATAATTGTACAAATATCATCACCACATTTGTGAATGTATATTAGACCCACCAGCTGGCGTGTATTAGACGTGTGAGGTTGTTTGTTTACTCTTCAACATCGGCAAAAATTTAACATTTCCGCTACTTTGAGCTCAGTTTCAAGCCATTTCCAGTGCTAAAACCAATCAAAATCATCTCTATTTCTGTAATATGTCTTCCATTCTATCAAATGAGACCAAGAAATTGCAAATACAACTATAAAAAACATAAAAAACTGAGAAGTCGCTGTCTCAGTTTTTTCTCTCATTATACACTGTTTGCTGCAGGATTTGTTTTATGTGGTGCACACATACCACATAGATGTATTCTCTCATATCTAGGCCCAAATGTACCACTCACAGCTTATCAGAGTGAGCTGAGTTCACGGCATAGATCTACGGTTTAGACCCTGAACATAAAGCCGTAGATCTATGGCACGGACCCTTAAAGGGTTAATACGCCAAAATTCTAGCAGCTTCAAATCAAGCTAGAGAAAGCTGGTGGGCCCACATATGAGGGAATGGGTTTGTGTGGTCAGTGTGCACAGTATAAAAAAAAATCCTGCAGCACACAGTGCATAATGAGGAAAAAAAAACTCCGACTGTGTTTTTGGATTAAAACGCCAAATTTGAGGTGTATTTGCGTATAGTATTTATGGTTGTATTCTCGTTTTCTTGGTGCCATTTGATAGAATGAAAGGTATATTACAGAAATAGAGATGATTTTGATTGGTTTCACGATGAAAAGGACCTTCAAATTGAGCTCAAATTATTGGAAATGTTTGATTTTCATATAGTCGGACTTGAGTCCTGGAAATGGGAAGTACAATGCCTGCACTTTAAAGGAGGGGTTTGGGATATTGGCAGTTTGGAGGGATATGTTGTGTATCTTTATATGTGTATGCTTCTAGACTGTTGTATTCCGAGCACCTCTGCAAAAACAGTGATAATGTGCGAGTGTGGTGAAAGTGTTGAATGATGATGAAAGTATTTTCTTTTTGGGGATTTTCTTTCTTTTTTGGGGTCACCCTGCCTCGGTGGGAGACGGCCGACTTGTTGAAAAAAAAAAAAGTTTGATTTTTGCTGATGTTCAAAAGTAAACAAATGACGCCACCGTCCAATACATGTCCAACTGGCCAGTCTAATACGCAGTTGTGATTTGGTTGACATTATTTATACAGTTATTACAGTAATGCAGTAGTCTGCATAACATTAAATCTATTTTTCGTGTGTGAATAAAAATTCGAAATAGAAAGCAAGAGTAATATAAGAGGGGCCTGGAGATGTGACTAATAAACAGAGAAAATTTTATTTTAGAGCCAGGAATGTCTGCATTCTTTATTCTGGACACTATTTTGAAATTGGCATCTTTTTTAATTTGCCTGAAATTGGCCAAATTGCCAATTTCTGACCATTTTATTGGGTAGCTGAAATCCGTAAATGGGCGGTTTCTTGTGCTCAATCGATAGAACAAATAGAGTTCTAAAGAATTAGCTATGAGTTTGGTCGACTGCAACAATTGAATTGGCTGAAAATAGGGCTCAAAGTGGGCGAAATCGCTGATGCGTATATGTCACCGAGATTGCTATCTTCGCGAGAGCATAATTCCGTAAGATTTCCATCAAATTTCATACTTTTGGTGTCATTGCTATTGAGGAAAGATTCTCTATCATTCCATAAGAAAAAATAATTTTTTTTTTTTTTTGAGTATTTTCCGATACAGAGGGACACTTCAGGATTTGGGGTCTCAACAGTCAAAGGGTTAAAGTATGTTAATTTCTAAATAAAGGCTCCACTAAGTTATCTTTCTTAACCAGGTCATGCTGATGGCAGTGCCAGCCTTGGAAGATATTTACCGGCGTTCCTGTGCACTCAGTGAAGACCCTAGTGATGTTCGTGAGTGTTTTGTCCACCCAACACGTCTCATCAACTTCCTTGTGGGGCTCAAGGGAAAGAATGAAACCATGGCTATTGGTGGCTACTGGAGTCCTTCCCTTGATGGTGCCAACCCAGAAAAGGATCCAAACGTTCTCATTCATACCGCAATCCGCACCTGCAAAGCTCTGACAGGCATTGACCTGGCAGGGTGCACAACCTGGTAATGCTCCGGACTAGTTTTCAGGCCATCTGTTTGGCCCTCCTGTATGAGGTGTGGGTGTGAGGAGGTTGGAACGACTGACATTTGGGCCAATGAAATGTCAGGGGTAAGAGGGATAGTGTGACTGAACAGGTGACTACAGTTCCTAGGGCTGTGAGATGAGGTTAAAGATTTAGCAGCAGAAGACTAGAAATGGCAAATGAAGGAGCTCCTCTGTAATTGAATAAATAATGTATGTTTTTATCTTTATAATGGGGTAGGCTGTAAGTTGGATAATATTTTAAAGATCTTGTGTAATACTTCCTTATATTTATTAATACTGTACAAATATTTTTTATTAGACTATAAAGAATACAGATTATCCCTAAAGTTTTACACTACACAAAAAAATATAGGAGGTATGAAAGGTAACTAGATCACCACCTGCATCAAGTGGCTGACCAGTCAAGTTATGATGGCTGTGTAGGCCTGTGGGCTGCTAGCAGCAACAGCCTGGGTAAACATCAGCCAGCAAGGAAGTTTGGCCTTAGGCTTGGGCTGCAGGGGTAGAAATACCCTTGAAACTCACAGGTAAATGTATATCCTATTTGAATGTAAAGTTAAAGGTAAAATGGGCAAGTCTCTTCTCATGATGCAGTAATATGTACTAGAGTCAACTAAGAAGTATCATTGGACCTGTTCTTTTCCTTCATCTATATGTATATACAGTGGTCCCTCAAATATCGTCCTTAATCCGTTCCTGGAAGTGGGACTATTATCGAAATAGACGATTTTCGAATCAATTGTCCCCATAAAAAATAATGTAAATACAATTAATCCGTTCCTGACACTCAGAATTATTAAAACAAAAAATTTTTTTTACATGAAATATAGATGTACATAAACAATACAATGGGACATGATGAATGAAACATTAACAGCATAACACTTACCTTTAATGGCAATTCTTCTTAGTGTATGGAAGACTGGAGGAGGAGAGAGGATGGATTAGTTACTGTTTGGAAGGGGAATCCCCTTCCATCAACACCTCAGGTACCAAGTCCTTTTCTGGGGTTACATACTTCTCTTCTCTGTTTCTTAATGCCACTAGGACCACCTTGAGAGTCACTGGAGTCCTGTCTCACAAAAAAAGTGTCCAGAGAGCTCTGTTTCTGGCATCTCTTTAAAACTTCCTTAAAATGGGCCAAGACTCTGTCGCTGTACAAATTGCCGATATGGCTTGCAATATCCTTCTCAGGGTGATGTTTCTCCATAAATCTTTCCATCCTACCCCACATTTCAAAAATCTCCTTAATTTCTGAAGAAGGCATCTTCTTCCATCTCTCTCTTCGTCACAATTGAACACTTTTTCAGGTTTCAGTCCTTCAGCCTCTATGTACTCCTTGAATTCCTGCACATATTTTTCAGCTGCTTTTTGGTCCGAACTGGAAGCCTCACCATGCCTTATCACACTGTGTATGCCAGTACGCTTCTTAAATCTCTCAAACCAGCCTTTGCTGGCCTTAAATTCACTCACATCACCACTAGTTGCAGGCAATTTGTTTACCAAATCGTCATGCAACTGCCTAGCCTTTTCACAAATAAGCGACATCATAAGACTATCTCCTGCTAATTGTTTCTCGTTTATCCACACCAATAATAACTTCTCAACATCTTCGAGTACTGGTGATCTCATTTTTGTCAGCACATTTACCGCCTTTGCAACAACAGCTTTCTTGATTTCCTTTTTCTTGGCTATGATGGAAGATATGGTTGTACGAGATTTGTTATACATTCTGGCCAGTTCGCCCACATGTACGCCACTTTCATATTGTTCAGTGATGTTTTTCTTAAATTCAATCATATTTCTCACCTTCTTTACCAAAGGCTTGGCACTAGGAGCTTTCTTTAGAGCCATTGTAGCTTATTTAGCACTTTTTTTTTTTTTCAACAAGTCGACCGTCTCCCACCGAGGCAGGGTGACCCAAAAAGAAAGAAAATCCCCAAAAAGAAAATACTTTCATCATCAATCAACACTTTCACCTCACTCACACATAATCACTGTTTTTGCAGAGGTGCTCAGAACGCAACTGTTTAGAAGCATATACGTATAAAGATACACAACATATCCCTCCAAACTGCTAATATCCCAAAACCCCTCCTTTAGAGTGCAGGCATTATACTTCCCATTTCCAGGACTCAAATACGGCTATATAAAAATAACTGGTTTTCCTGAATCCCTTCACTAAATATTACCCTGCTCACACTCCAACAGATCGTCAGGTCTCAAATACCATTCGTCTCCATTCACTCCTATCGAACACGCTCATGCACGCCTGCTGGAAGTCCAAACCCCTTACCCACAAAACCTCCCTTATCCCTTCCTTCCAACCTTTTCGAGGACGACCCCTACCCCGCCTTCCTTCTCCTACAGTTTTAGCACTTACAAGCACTAAAATGATTGGAATATTATGAAATATTTCGTATGAACATGTGAGGGGACCGTCGCTCACTGGTAAACAATGTCACACTGGCTGGGAACGGCTCAGAGCCGCGAGTACGTGTCCAGGATGAAAGACGATTAGTGAGTTAAAGGACCATTTGCGAGCCAGTGTTTAGATGAAATAACAGGCCTATTTCCGAAATGGATGACTTTCAGGCTGGACGATTATTGAGGGACCACTGTAGTTGTATTTTCAGTTTCTTGGTCTCATTTGATAGAATGGAAAATATTTTACAGAGAGAGTGATGATTTTGAAAATAGCTTGAAACTGAGCACATTGGAGTGGAAATGTTCAATTTTTGCTGATATTCAAGAGTAAGCAGATCATATCACTCGTCCAATACACGTCCAACTGCTGGGTCTAATGTGTGTTCATGAAGACGCTGATATTATTTCATGCACTGGCCAGGGAGGGATACCATCTTTTAGGAGTGAAGAAGAACAGGATGTGAGTATGAGGGGGGTGCATGAGGCATTACGTAGAATGAAACGGAGTAAAGCAGCTGGAACTGACGGGATCATTACAGAAATGTTAAAAGCATGGGGGGATATAGTGTTGGAGTGGTTGGTATTTTTGTTTAATAAATATATGAAAGAGGGGAAGGTACCTAGGAATTGGCAGAGAGCATGTATAGTCCCTTTATATAAAGGGAAGGGGGACAAAAGAGATAGTAAAAATTATAGAGGAATAAGTTTACTGAGTATACCAGGAAAAGTGTACGGTAGGGTTATAATTGAAAGAATTAGAGGTAAGACAATGTAGGATTGCGGATGAGCAAAGAGGTTTTAGAGTGGGTAGGGGATGTGTAGATCAAGTGTTTACATTGAAGCATATATGTGAACAGTATTTAGATAAAGGTAGGGAAGTTTTTATTGCATTTATGGATTTAGAAAAGGCATATGATAGAGTGGATAGGGGAGCAATGTGGCAGATGTTGCAAGTACAATATATAGAATAGGTGGTAAGTTACTAAATGCTGTAAAGAGTTTTTATGAGGATAGTGAGGCTCAGGTTAGAGTGTGTAGAAGAGAGGGAGACTACTTCCCAGTAAAAGTAGGTCTTAGACAGGGATGTGTAATGTCACCATGATTGTTTAACCCTTTGAGGGTCCGTCCCGTAGATCTACGGCTTTACGTTCAGGGTCCAAACCGTAGATCTACGTCATGAGCTCAGCTCACTCTGATAAACTGTGAGTGGTACATTTGGGCCTAGATATGAGAGAATACATCTATGTGGTATGTGTGCACCACATAAAACAGATCCTGCAGCACGCTGTGTATAATGAGAGAAAAAACTGAAATCATGATTTTTCGATTAAAACAGCGACTTTGCAGTGTTTTTTCGTATGTTTTTTGTAGTTCTATTTGCGATTTCTTGGTCTCATTTGATAGAATGGAAGACATATTACAGAAATAGAGATGATTTTGATTGGTTTTAGCACTGGAAATGGCTTGAAACTGAGCTCAAAGTAGCAGAAATGTTAAATTTTTGCCGATATTCAAGAGTAAACAAACGACCTCACACATCTAATACACGCCAGCTGGTGGGTCTAATATGCATTCACAAATATGGTGATGATATTTATACAATTATTACAGTATTGCATAACAGTAAATCTTCTATTTTTTGGTGTGAATAAAAATTCATTATGTGAATAAAAAATTAAAATGGAATTTATTTGTAAAGCCTCAAAATGTAACTAATGAACAGAAGAAATGTTAGTTTAGTTCCAGGAATACCTACATTGTTTATTCTGGACCCTATTTTGAAATTGGAATATTTTGAACTTTGTGATAAATTGGCCAAATTAACAATTTCCGATCACTTTAATTTGCAGTTGAAACAGTTGACTTGGCGATTTCTTGTACTCAATCGATAGAATTGAAGTAATACTAGTGAAATAGCTAAGAATTTGGTTGACTGGAATAATGTAATTGGCCTAAAATGGGAGTCAAAGTCGGCAAAATCGCCGATTCGTAAATATCGCTGACACATCAAAATTCGCGAGAGCATAATTTCGCCAATTTTCCATCAAATTTCGTACTTTTTGTTTTATTACCTTCACAAAAAGATTCTCTACTATTTCATTAGAAAAAATAACAAATTTTTTTTTTGAAAATTCTTGGACACTGGGGCACCACTTCAGATTTGGGCCTTGGACCCTGAAGGGGTTAATATATTTATAGATGGGGTTGTAAAAGAAGTAAATGCTAGGGTGTTCGGGAGAGGGGTGGGATTAAATTATGGGGAATCAAATACAAAATGGGAATTGACACAGTTGGTTTTTGCTGATGATACTGTGCTTATGGAAGTTTCTAAAGAAAAATTGCAAAGGTTAGTGGACGAGTTTGGGAGTGTGTGTAAAGGTAGAAAGTTGAAAGTGAGCATAGAAAAGAGAAAGGTGATGAGGGTATCAAATGATTTAGATAAAGAAAAATTGGATATCAAATTGGGGAGGAGGAGTATGGAAAGAAGTGAATGTTTTCAGATATTTGGGAGTTGATATGTCGGCAGATGGATTTATGGAGGATGAGGTTAATCACAGAATTGACGAGGGGAAAAAAGGGGAGTGGTGCATTGAGGTATATGTGGAGACAAAAACATTATGTATGGAGGCAAAGAATGGAATGTATGAAAGTATAGTAGTACCAACACTTTTATATGGGTGTGAAGCTTGGGTTGTGAATGCAGCAGCGAGGAGGTGGTTGGAGGCAGTGGAGATGTCCTGCCTAAATGCAATTTTTTTTTTTTTTCAACAAGTCGGCCGTCCCCCACCGAGGCAGGGTGACCCAAAAAAAGAAAGAAAATCCCCAAAAAGAAAATACTTTCATCATCATTCAACACTTTCACCACACTCGCACATTATGACTGTTTTTGCAGAGGTGCTCAGAATACAACAGTTTAGAAGCATACACATATAAAGATACACAACATATCCCTCCAAACTGCCAATATCCCAAACCCCTCCTTTAAAGTGCAGGCATTGTACTTCCCATTTCCAGGACTCAAGTCCGACTATATGAAAATAACCGGTTTCCCTGAATCCCTTCACTAAATATTACCCTGCTCACACTCCAACAGATCGTCAGGTCCCAAGTACCATTCGTCTCCATTCACTCCTATCTAACACGCTCACGCACGCTTGCTGGAAGTCCAAGCCCCTTGCCCTTCCAATGTGTGGTGTAAATATTATGCAGAAAATTCTGAGTGTGGAAATTAGGAGAAGGTATCGAGTTAATAGGTAGTAGGTTGGTAGACAGCAACCGCCCAGGGAGGTACTATCGTCCTGCCAAGTGAGTGTAAAACGAAAGTCTGTAATTGTTTTACATGATGGTAGGATTGCTGGTGTCTTTTGTCTGTCTCATAAATATGCAAGATTACAGGTAAGTCTTGCTACTTCTACTTACACTTAGGTCACACTACACATACATGTACAAGCATATATATACACACCCCTCTGGGTTTTCTTCTATTTTCTTTCTAATTCTTGTTCTTGTTTATTTCCTTTTATCTCCATGGGGAAGTGGAACAGAATTCTTCCTCTGTAAGCCATGCGTGTCATAAGAGGCAACTAAAATGCCGGGAGCAAGGGGCTAGTAACCCCTTCTCCTGTACATATTACTAAATTTAAAAGGAGAAACTTAAGTTTTTTCTTTTGGGCCACGCCACCTCAGTGGGATACGGCTGGTATGTTGAAAGAAGAAGAAGTATCGAGTTAATAAAAGTATTAGTCAGAGGGCTGAAGAGGGGTTGTTGAGGTGGTTTGGTCATTTAGAGAGAATGAATCAAAGTGGAATGACATGGAGAGCGTATAAATCTGTAGGGGAAGGAAGGCGGGGTAGAGGTCGTCCTCGAAAAGGTTGGAAGGAAGGGGTAAAGGAGGTTTTGTGGACGAGGGGCTTGGACTTCCAGCAGGTGTGCATGAGTGTGTTTGATAGGAGTGAATGGAGACAGTGGTATTTGGGACCTGACGAGGTGTTGGAGTGTGAGCAGGGTAATATTTAGTGAAGGGATTCAGGGAAACTGGCTATTTTTATATAGCCGGACTTGAGTCCTGGAAATGGGAAGTACAATGCCTGCACCTAAAGGAGGGGTTTGGGATATGGGCAGTTTGGAAGGATACGTTGTGTATCTTTATACGTGTATGCTTCTAAACTGTTGTATTCTAGGCACCTCTGCAAAAACAGTGATTATGTATGTGTGAGTGAGGTGAAAGTGTTGAATGATGATGAAAGTATTTTCTTTTTGGGGATTTTCTTTCTTTTTGGGTCACCCTGCCTCGGTGGGAGACGGCTGACTTGTTAAAAAAAAACTACTATTGCATTACAGTAAATTATCTATTTTTTTAAATAGAGGAAATGTTATTTTAGTGCCAGGAATGCCTGCATTGTTTATTCTGGACCCTATTTTGAAATTTATGGGAAATTGGCCAAATTACCAGTTTCTGATCACTATTGGGTACTTGAAATAATTGATTGGCTGGTTTCTTGTGCTCATTCGATAAAATGAAAGACATACGAGCAAAATAGCTAAAAAGTTGATCTACTGGAACAATGTAATTAGCCTAAAATAGAACTCATAGTGAGCAAAATCACCAATGCTTATACAGTGGGCCCTCAACCAGCGATATTAATCCGTTCCTGAGAGCTCATCGTTAATCGAAATAATCGTTAGTCAAGTTAATTTTCCCCATAAGAAATAATGGAAATCAAATTAATCTTTGCAAGACACCCCAAAGTATTGAATAAAAAATTTTTTACCACATGAAATATTAATTTTAATACACACAAACTGAAGAAGACATGCACAGTTACATGACACTTACCTTTATTGAAGATCTGGTGATGATTGATGGGATGGGAGGAGGGGAGACCGTTGATCTTCTTAGTGTTTAGAAGGGGAATCCCCTTCCATTAGCACTTGAGGTAGCAAGTCTTTTTCTGGGGTTACTTCCCTTGTTCTTTTAATGCCACTAGGACCAGCTTCAGAGTCACTGGACTTCAATCGCACAACGTATCTGTCCATAGATACCTGTACCTCTCGTTCCTTTATGACTTTCCTAAAGTGGTTCACAACATTGTCAGTGTACAGGATGCCAACACGGCTTGCAGTAGCTGTGTCAGGGTGATTTTCATCAGAAAAGGTTTGCACTTCAAGCCACTTTGCACACATTTCCTTAATCTTAGAAGTAGGCAACTTCTTCAATTTCTCTATCCCCTCCTCCGAAGCAGTTTCCTCAGGTCTGCCCTCTTGCTGTTCAAGATGATCTAGCAGCTCATCAGTGGTTAGTTCTTCATCGTCCTCCTCCACCAGCTCTTCCACATCCTCCCCACTAACCTCCAACCCCAAGGACTTCCCCAATGCCACAATGGATTCCTCAACTGGCATAGGATTCTCAGGGTTAGCCTCAAACCCTTCAAAATCCCTTTTGTCTACACATTCTGGCCACAGTTTTTTCCAAGCAGAGTTCAAGGTCCTCACCTATAATGTTTACACAATTGAGGATGGTAAAATGATCTTTCCAAAACTCTCTTAGAGTCAGTTGAGTTTCTGAGGTCACTACAAAGCACCTTTCAAACATAGCTTTTGTGTACAGTTTCTTGAAGTTGGAAATGACCTGCTGGTCCATGGGCTGCAGGAGAGGAGTGGTATTAGGAGGCAAAAACTTCACCTTAATGAAGCTCATGTCCCTAGAAAGTCACTCTGCCAAGTCTGAAGGATGACTAGGAGCATTGTCTAATACCAGGAGGCACTTAAGGTCTAATTTCTTTTCAATTAGGTAATTTTTCACTTTGGGGGCAAATGCATGGTGTAACCAGTCATAGAAAAAGCCCCTAGTGACTCATGCCTTACTGTTTGCCCTTCACAGCACTCACAAATTAGCCTTGACGACATTGTTTTTCCTGAACACTCTGGGAGTTTCAGAGTGATACACCAATAAAGGCTTCACTTGGCAATCACCACTAGCATTGGCACACATCAACAGAGTAAGCCTGTCTTTCATAGGCTTATGTCCTGGGAGTGCCTTTTCCTCCTGAGTAATGTACGTCCTGCTTGGCATTTTCTTCCAAAACAGGCCTGTTTCGTCACAATTAAACACTTGTTCAGGTTTCAGTCCTTCACTGTCTATGTACTCCTTGAATTCTGCACATATTTTTCAGCTGCTTTGTGGTTCGAACTGGCAGCCTCACCATGCCTTATCACACTATGAATGCCACTACGCTTCTTAAATCTCTCAAACCAACCTTTGCTGGCCTTAAATTCACTCACATCACTAGTTTCTGGCATTTTTTTAATTAAATCGTCATGCAACTTCCTAGCCTTTTCACATATGATCGCTTGAGAGATGCTATCTCCTGCTATCTGTTTCTCATTTATCCACACCAATAAGAGTCTCTCAACATCTTCTACCACTTGCGATTTCAGTTTCGAAAACATAGTTGCATTTTTGGCAAGAACAGCTTCCTTGATTGCCGTTTTCTTGCCC
This sequence comes from Cherax quadricarinatus, assembly GCF_038502225.1. Taxonomy (NCBI): domain Eukaryota; kingdom Metazoa; phylum Arthropoda; class Malacostraca; order Decapoda; family Parastacidae; genus Cherax; species Cherax quadricarinatus. The sequence goes on from NC_091293.1 coordinate 60,573,555, forward strand.
ACAATAGTAGCGATGGTTGATTGGGGTTTATTATACAACCTGACCAGCTCAGAGACACGCACTCCACTTTCATACTTAGCAATGATCTCTTTCTTCATCTCCATAGTAATTCTCACCCTTTTTGCTGTAGGGTTGGCACTAGAAGCTTTCTTGGGGCCCATGGTGACTTATTTTGCAGGTGCAATCACTACAAAGGCTGTGATAATGTGAAATGTTCCAGTTGTATGTTTGGAAGCGACTGCAGTGGGTGGCTTGTAAACACTGGCACCCACGGGACAAGTGAGGCGCGCTCAGGCCAAAGTGGACGCATCTCGTACGGAACGAATAGCGCTGGTCGGGTTTTTAGGCGCTAGTCGAGGCAAAATTTTTGCGTTAAAATGTATCGCTAGTCAGATTTATCGTTAATCGATGCCATCGCTGGTTGAGGGTCCACTGTATATTACCAGCAGCAAAATTCGCGAAAGTGTAATTTCATCAGTTTTCCATCAAATCTCATACTTTGTTTTATTACCCTCGAAGAAAGATTCTCTACCATTTCATAAGAAAAAATAATTTTTTTTTTTTTGTAATATTCTTGAATGTTGTGGATAAGTTTCAGATTGGGGGTCTGGACAGTGAAAAGGTTAAGTGATGAGGAGTTGACATCCTAATATTTGTAAAAAAAAAATCTTTGCTTGATTATTAACAATGAAATTCATTATCATCAAAGAAATAATTCATGCGATAGTAGTAGGAGAATCTCATTTCTGGCATATTGCATGAGGGTATGGATGGTAAAGTGCCATGTTAGACCCAAATTAGAATACGTGACTAGTATAGTGTCTGGTCTGCCTAGACACGATAGTGGCCATCTTTGTAATTAAAATCTTATAACATGTAAACCACACATTGTAAACTTTACAAGGAAATAAATATTTGTATTTGTATGTAATTGTAATGAAAAGAGCAAAATGGAACAGATTCAAAGCTGAGTAATTAAATTTATCATGAAGTTCAAAAATATGAACTAAATGAAGAACATAAAAGCTCTGGAAATGGTTTTGTCGGAGCATAGAAGAGGGGACAAGATAAACTTGCAGATTTATGTAAAGGTATGAATAACTGATATGGAAGATTGTTTTGTAATCAACAAGTAGAAGGGTAAGAGATCACATATTTATGATGAGAAATGCAGAAAAGCAGTGTTTCTTTACAAATAAAATAGGTGCTTGGAATGAGTTTTAACCCTTTGAGGGTTTTCGTCGTACTAGTACGTCTTATGCGTAGGGGTTTTTGACGTACTAGTACGCATAAATTCTAGCGGCCTCAAATCTCGCGCGAAAAGGCTGGTAGGCCTAGGTGTGAGAGAATGGGTCTGCGTGGTCGGTGTGCGCAGTAGAAAAAAAATCTGGGACCCAGTGGTGCATTGTGGGAATGCCCTCTTAGTAAACAATGTCCACCATGCCTCGCGGTAAGAAGCTCCTCACTCCTCGGCGAATTGGGACACTTTTGTTCCCCAGTGACAGTTCTAATAGTGATGGAAGTGCCAGTGAAGATGAGTTTCGTGGTTTTAGTGAGGTTTTGACCGAAACTAATGACCATAATATCGGTAATAGTGAAGAAAACCCAGACGACCCTCAGCCTTCCACCTCTGGTGCTGGGCCCTCGTGTTCACGTTCAGTTGTTCCAGAACCCAAGAGGAAACTTCTGTTTTCCCAAATCCCAGACTCAGATGAGAGCATGGGTGATGATAGTGATAGTGAATATGAACTACAAGCTCTTCAAACTAGTTCCAGTAGTGATAGTGAAGTGCAATATTCCCCAGTGAAGTGTCAGTATATACGACGATATATGCGCTCTGGAAGTGTGCCATATGCTATTCCAAGGGGAAGGAGTGTATCTCGGAGTACATCCCGTGGCTGTACAACAGGAACAGACAGTGAAAATGACGAAGATACTGTTGCAATTGGGATGGAAAATGTGCGTGGTGGTAGTGGTGCCGGCGGTGAGGCACCAGCAGTGGGCCATGCTGCCACCCACGCTGCCACCCACGCCGCTGCCTCAGCTGATCTAGAACAAAGGCCACCATCCCCCACTCCCCCACCACACCAGCCTCCACAACCACAACCTCCACAACCACAACCTCCACAACCACAACCACCTGTCATTGTCCAGTACCCACCAGCAGACCGCACCTGGGATTGGCAGGAAGCTGTCAATTTTGTTCCAAATCCCCACCAGTTTGATGGCAGCCAAAGTGGAATACGGCCATCTTGTGCACTTGGGAACAATGCCACTGAACTGGAATGTTTCGAGTTATTCTTTGACGAACCACTGATGAAAAGTATTGTCATGGAAAGCAACACATACTACGAGTACACCATGGCAAACACATTACTTTCACCAAAATCACGTCTACACCAATGGAAGGAGGCAACTGTGGCTGAGCTGTATCTTTTCTTTGCCACAATAATGCTTATGCCACATGTGTATAAGCACAAAGTGAAATCATACTAGTCAACAGACCCCCTGATTGCAACACCAGGTTTCAGTGATATAATGCCAGTGAATCGATTTGTGCTAATGTTACGTATGCTTCACTTCTCAGATAAAACCAGGCCTGACAGAACTGACAGGTTATATAAGATTAGGAATGTGTTTGTGTATCTGAAACAGAAATTCAGTACGCATTTTTATCCCTTCAGGAAGCTTGTAATTGACGAGTCTTTGATTCTGTTCAAAGGAAGACTCTCTTTCAAGCAGTACATACCAAGCAAGAGGAAACGCTTTGGTATAAAGTTGTTTGTGCTTTGTGATTGTTACAGTGGTCTGGTATTGGATATTATTGTGTACACTGGAAGTTATACATTGCAAAATACCAGGAAGTTATTGGGCATCTCAGGTAATGTGGTTCGAACAATGATAGAACCATACCTTGGTAAGGGGCATATATTATATACAGATAACTGGTACACAAGCCCCTCACTCAGTGATTTTTTGCGAGTGAACATGACAGATGTGTGTGGCACAGTGCGTGCAAATCGAAAACATATGCCCAGGTTTGACGCTGGCACTCGTAGAGGTGAGGTGCAGGCGTTTGCTGCCAATGACATCATGGCATTTCGGTGGCATGACAAACGAGATGTCACACTGTTGTCATCAATTCACCCTAATGAAATGGCAGACAGTGGCAGGCAGCATAGAGAGAGAAATGAACCCATTCTAAAACCTGCAGCTGTGATTGATTACACCTTCAACATGCATTCAGTGGACAAATGTGACATGCAGATTGGGTTTGCTGATTGTGTTCGCAAGAGTTATAAGTGGTACATCAAACTGTTTTTCCATCTTCTGGACATTTCCATGCTCAATGCTTATAATATGTATAAGATGAGCACCAGAAATAAACCACAGTACGGCGAATTCTGTTTGTCTGTCATCAGACAAATAGTATTCAAGTACCAAGGAAATGCACCTGCAATTGACCGCCCACCAAATTATCAACAACTACCTGCTCGTCTGAAGCATGGTGATCACTTCCTGGTAAAACTGCCTGCTACTGCTTTGAAGAAAAAGGCTCAGAAGAGGTGTTACGTCTGTTCACATACAAAAAAACGCCCACAACAACGCAGAGACACTCGTTTTATGTGTGAGGAGTGCAAAACTCCACTGTGCATGACACCATGTTTCAAAGACTTCCACAGGCTGCAGAACTTCTAGAAACATTCCCTGTGACTGTATATGTGTATATAAAATATAGAAAAATAGTAATAAACAACATTTCATATTGTTTGTTTGTGTAAATATTTTCTGTAAACAAAATAATGACAACAGTGTTTACGCCCTTATTGTGTAGTATTGAAAAAGAAATAACTTACAAAATACTGATCATGTTGGCCTCAGAGGCCATAAAAGTTACTCAGAAAAAGAAAAATTGAAAAATAATTGAAAATAGTACATAAAAAAGTAAATAGAAAAATACCGGGTGACGGCAGTCGGCGATGTTACCATATGTTGTTCAATTTTGGCAAATTTCACACCTCCATATCTCGGTAAGTATTGACATTAAAATTTTTTTGTTTAGCCTATAATGTTTAGAAAAAAATACTCAATTTTTTCATAAGAAAAAATATTTTTTTTTTTTTTTAAATTTGGCCGACCCTGAGAACGAGTTTCGGAGAGGGCCTGTCGACCCTCAAAGGGTTAAGAGGAGGAGGTTTGTACTTCAGCTCTGGAAATAAAAGAAAAAATGCATGATCAATAGATAACACCACAACCATAACATTCCTCATGTATATTTATCTTCTAAATCTTTCAACAAACTGGCACTATCCCACTGAGGCAGGTGGCCTAAAAAGAAAAAAGTTTCTTTATTGAACTTTAGTAATGTAAGTATACAGGAGAAGGGGTTACTAGCCCCTTGCTCCCGGCATTTTAGTCACCTCTTTTTACACACATGGCATACGGAGGAAGAATTCTGTTCCACTTCCCCATGGAGATAAGAGGAAATAAACAAGAGTAAGAACTAATAAGAAAATAGAAGAAAAGCCAGAGGGGTGAGTGTATATATATATGCTTGTCCATGCAAGTCTAGTGTGGCCTTAGTGTAAGTAGAAGTAGCAAGACGTACCTGAAATTTTTCATGTTTATGAGACAAAAAAGACACCAGCAATCCTACCATCATGTAAAACAATTACAGGCTTCCGTTTTACACTCGCTTGGCAGGACAGTAATACCTCCCTGGGTGGTTGCCCGCGGAGGTACTATCCCAAACTCTTTAACCCTTTCAGGGTCAGCAGGGCCTCTCCTAAACTTGTTCTCAGGGTCAGAAATTTTTCAAAAAAAAAAAATTATTTTGTATGAAATGATAGAGAATCTTTTCCTGATCATAATGACACCAAAAGTATGAAATTTGATGGAAAACTTACGCCGTGAGTTATGCTCTTGCGAAGTTAGCGGTCTCGACAATGTTTACACATCAGCGATATCGCTCACTTTGAGACCTATTTTTGGCCAATTCCAATGTACCAGTCGACAAAAATCATACCTATTTTGCTAGAACCCCATTTTTTTTTCTATCAAATGAGTACAAGAAACCACCCATTTACCGATTTTTCACTATCTAATAACATGGTTAGAAATTGGCAATTTTGCCAATTTCACACAAATTTCAAAAGATGCCAATTTCCAAATAGGGTCCAGAATAAACAAGACAGACATTTCTGGCACTAAAATAACATTTCCTCTGTTCATTATTCATGTCCCCAGGCCTCTGTTATGTTTCTTTTGCTTTCCACTTTTATTTTCACAAAAAGTAGAAGATTTATGTTATGCAGACTACTGCATTCGTGTAGAAATGGCATAAAAATGGTATAAATAATATCAGTGCACTTGTGTAAGAATATTACACTCACCAGTTGACGTGTATTGGATACGTGACATGATTTGTTTACCTTTGAACTTTGGCAAAAATCGAACATTTCTGCTACTTTGAGCTTATTTTCAAGGTACTTTGCATTATGAAACCAATCAAAATCATCTCAATTTCCATAATATGTCTTCCATTCTATAAAATGAGACCAAGAAAACTAGAATACAGGCATAAATAGCATATGAAAATACACTGCAAAGTCGCTGTTTTAAACCAAAAACACGGTTGTTTTTTTTTTTCTCATTATACACTGTATGCTGCAGGATTTATTTTATACCGCACACACTGACCACATAGACCCATTTTTTCATATGTAGGCCTACCAGCTTTCTTTCGCTAGATTTGAAGGTGCTAGAATTTATGCGTATTAGTACGGTACCAACCCTGGCGTGCAAGCCGTACTAGTATGGCACCAACCCTGAAAGGGTTAAAGTGCAGGCAATGTACTTCCCACCTCCAGGACTCAAGTCTGGCTAACCTGTTTCCCTGAATCCCTTCACAAAATATTACCCTGCTCACACTCCAACAGCTCATCAGGTCCCAAAAACCAGTCTTTTCCATTCAATCCTATCTAACACACTTATGCACGCTTGCTGGAAGTCCAGGCCCTTCTCCCACAAAACTTCCTTTACCTCCTCCCTCCACCCTTTCCTAGGACAACCACTACCCAGTCTTCCTTCCACTACAGATTTATATGCTCTCCAAGTAATGACCACACCATCTCAACAACCCCTCTTCAGCCCTCTGACTAATACTTTTAGTAACTCCACAGGTAAACACCTAATTTCCACACTAAGAATTCTCTTTATAATATTTACACCACACATTGCTCTTAGACAGGACATCTCCACTGTCTCCAGCCTCCTCCTTGCTGCAGCATTTACAACCCATGCTTCATTCACATATAAGAGTGTTGGTACCACTATACTCTTGTACATTCTCTTCTTTACCTCCTTGGCATACAGCAAATCTTTCTTTCTTTCAACACACCGGCTGTATCCCACCGAGGCGGGGTGGCCCAAAAGGAAAAATGAAAGTTTCTCCTTTTACATTTAGTAATATATACAGGAGAAGAGGTTACTAGCCCCTTGCTCCCGGCATTTTAGTTGCCTCTTACAACATGCATGGCTTACGGAGGAAGAATTTTGTTCCACTTCCCGGGAACATGGAGGTAAGAGGAAATAAACAAGAAGAAGAACTAGAAAGAAAATAGAAGAAAACCCAGAGGAGTGTATATATATATATGCTTGTACATGTATGTGAAGTGTGACCTAAGTGTAAGTAGAAGTAGCAAGCCGTACCTGAAATCTTGCATGTGTATGAGACAGAATAAAAAGACACCAGCAATCTTACCATCGTGTAAGACAATTACAGGCTTCCGTTTTACGCTCACTTGGCAGGACGGTAGTACCTCCCTGGGCGGTTGCTGTCTACCAACCTACTACCTAGAATACAGCAAATACTGTCAGTAATTATTCACGTGCATTCATGGAGTAAGGATTCTGGATGAGGAAATGAATGCAATTGCACATCTTTGTAAGTCAGAGATATCAAAAAGCTTTTCATTACAATGGTTGGAATAAGTTAGACAGTGGAAGCAGAAGCAGACTTCAATATGATGCTATAAACCTTCAGTTTCATAAACTGATAGAAGGGATGGCAGTGACAATTGCGATGGTAAGAGATAAGATTGTTTTGCCATGATCGTTACAATAATAAACAATTTTGTAACCAAACACTTGGTCCATTTCTTAAATTAATTAACCCAGTAGATTTTGTATGTATTTCTAAAGTCCGTTAAATTGAGAGGTTTATGTTAAAGTTGTGTTTTCGTTAATTCATTTCGCACATCGAAACTCAGATATGCTAAAAAGTGGGTAATTACAGTGAAGAGTTATTGAATGGTGCAAAAATCAGTGGAGCATCCCTGATATAAGGAAAAAATAGTTCAACAATAATAGTAAAATAGTATAGTATGCTCCTTCAGCTGTACAACAATTAACTGGATGTGACTTTCAAGTAGCTGCTTCTACAGTATCAGGATAAAAAGACAGGCGCATTTATATACTATAGAGGCTGGAGTTTTAATTTGGTGGCTCAGTAGAATGCATCATTCTATACAGTAATCTGTACCTACAATATTAGCACTTTAGAACCATTTAATTAGCTCGAGTCGAAGACTCCATTTTGAACAATGGGACTTCTTAACTTAAATGAGTAAGCTAATATTACTATTTATTAATCCTTTCAGGGTCCAAACCTCTGATCTGAAAATTGCTCTTAGGGTCCAAAAATTAAAAAAAAAAAAATATATTTTTTGAAATGATCTAGAAAAGAATCTTTTTCTGAAGACACGAAATTTGATAAAAAAAACTCATGGAATTATGCTCTAGCAAAGTTAGTGGTCTCATTGATATTTATGCATCATTGATTTTGCCCACTTTGAGTCCTATTCTTTCATTCTGTTGATTGAGTACAAGAAACCACGCACTTATCTATTTCAGTGATGTAGTATGATCAGAAATCAGTAATTTGGTCAATATCACACACAACTAAAAAATTGTCAATTTAAAAATAAGGTCCTTAATAAACAATGTAGACATTCCTTGCACTAAAACATTTCCTCAGTTCATTAGTTATGTCAACAGGCCTCTCCTGTTTTATTTTTATTTTGAATTTTTATTCACACACACACAAAAAAATAGATGATTTACTGTTATGCATACCACTGCATTTTATAATAATTGTATAAATAGTGTCACTGTATTTGTGAATCTATATTAGACCAACCAGTTGGATGCCTGTTGGACAAGTGATGTAATTCATGTCCCCTGGAATACTGGAAAAAATCGAATACAGCTGCTTCTCACTTAGTGACGTACTTGTTTACCGACGGCTCAGACTTACGATGGGGGCTCTGACCAGTATGCATACTTAACCCTTTGGGGGTTTCGGATGTACTAGTACGGCTTATGACCCAGGGTTTTTGACGTACTAGTACGCCTAAATTCTAGCGCCCTCAAATCTAGTGAGAGAAAGCTGGTAGGCCTACATATGAAAGAATGGGTCTATGTGGTCAGTGTGCGCAGTATAAAAAAAATCCTGCAGCACACAGTGCGTAATGAGAAAAAAAAACTTTGACCATGTTTTTGGATTAAAACAGCGACTTTGCACTGTATTTTTGTATGGTATTTGTTGTTGTATTCTAATTTTCTTGGTCTCATTTTATAGAATGGAAGACATATTACAGAAATTGAGATGATTTCAACTGGTTTTACAATGAAAAGTACCTTGAAATTGAGCTCAAAGTAGCAGAAATGTTCGATTTTTACCAAAGTTCAAAAGTAAACAAATCATGCCAAGTGTCCAATACACATCAACTGGTGAGTCTAATATTCTTTCACAAGTGCGCCGATATTATTTATACCATTTCTACACTAATGCAGTAGTCTGCATAACAGTAAATCTTCTATTTTTTGTGAGAATAAAAATTCAAAGTGGAAAGCCAAAGAAATGTAAGAGGGGCCTGGGGATGTGACTAACGAACAGAGAACTTGTTATTTTAGTGCCAGGAATGTCTTTCTTGTTTATTCTGGACCCTATTCGGAAATTGGCATCTTTTGAAATTTGTGTGAAATTGGCAAAATTGCTAAATTCTGACCACTTTATTGAATAGTTGAAATCGATAAATGGGTAGTTTCTTGTACTCATTTGATAGAAAAAATGGAGTTTTAGTGAAATAGTTATGATTTATGTTGACTAGTACACTGGAATTGGCAGAAAATAGGGCTCAAAGTGGGCAAAATCGCCGATGCGTAAACATCGTTGAGACCGCTAACTTCACGAGAGCATAATTCCATAAGTTTTCCATCAAATTTCATACTTTTGGTGTCATTATGATTGGGAAAAGATTCTCTATCTTTTCATAAGAAAAGATAATTTTTTTTTTTTTTTAAATTTGGCTGACCCTGAGAACAAGTCTCTGAGAGGACCTGCTGTCCCGCAAAGGGTTAAATAATGTATATTAGAGATGATTTCTTGTATTCTGTTTATTACAATATACACTGCTGTTTTTTTTTTTTTTTTTTTTCAACAAGTCGGCCGTCTCCCACCGAGGCAGGGTGACCCAAAAAAGAAAGAAAATCCCCAAAAAGAAAATACTTTCATCATCATTCAACACTTTCACCACACTCGCACATTATCACTGTTTTTGCAGAGGTGCTCAGAATACAACAGTCTAGAAGCATACATATATAAAGATACACAACATATCCCTCCAAACTGCCAATATCCCAAACCCCTCCTTTAAAGTGCAGGCATTGTACTTCCCATTTCCATGACTCAAGTCCGATTATGTGAAAATAACCGGTTTCCCTGAATCCCTTCACTAAATATTACCCTGCTCACACTCCAACAGATCGTCAGGTCCCAAGTACCATTCGTCTCCATTCACTCCTATCTAACACGCTCACGCACGCTTGCTGGAAGTCCAAGCCCCTTACCCACAAAACCTCCTTTACCCCCTCTCTCCAACCCTTTCGAGGACGACCCCTACCCCGCCTTCCTTCCCCTATAGATTTATATGCTTTCCATGTCATTCTACTTTGATCCATTCTCTCTAAATGACCAAACCACCTCAACAACCCCTCTTCTGCCCTCTGACTAATACTTTTATTAACTCCACACCTTCTCCTAATTTCCACACTCCGAATTTTCTGCATAATATTTACACCACACATTGCCCTTAAACAGGACATCTCCACTGCCTCCAACCGTCTCCTCGCTGCTGCATTTACCACCCAAGCTTCACACCCATATAAGAGTGTTGGTACTACTATACTTTCATACATTCCCTTCTTTGCCTCCATAGATAACGTTTTTTGACTCCACATATACCTCAACGCACCACTCACCTTTTTTCCCTCATCAATTCTATGATTAACCTCATCCTTCATAAATCCATCTGCCGACACGTCAACTCCCAAGTATCTGAAAACATTCACTTCTTCCATACTCCTCCTCCCCAATTTGATATCCAATTTTTCTTTATCTAAATCATTTGACACCCTCATCACCTTACTCTTTTCTATGTTCACTTTCAACTTTCTACCTTTACACACATTCTCAAACTCATCCACTAACCTTTGCAATTTTTCTTTAGAATCTCCCATAAGCACAGTATCATCAGCAAAAAGTAACTGTGTCAATTCCCATTTTGAATTTGATTCCCCATAATTTAATCCCACCCCTCTCCCAAACACCCTAGCATTTACTTCCTTTACAACCCCATCTATAAATATATTAAACAACCATGGTGACATTACACATCCCTGTCTAAGACCTACTTTTACCGGGAAGTAGTCTCCCTCTCTTCTACACACCCTAACCTGAGCCTCACTATCCTCATAAAAACTCTTTACAGCATTTAATAACTTACCACCTATTCCATATACTTGCAACATCTGCCACATTGCTCCTCTATCCACTCTATCATATGCCTTTTCTAAATCCATAAATGCAATAAAAACTTCCCTATCTTTATCTAAATACTGTTCACATATATGCTTCAATGTAAACACCTGATCTACACATCCCCTACCCACTCTAAAACCTCCTTGCTCATCCGCAATCCTACATTCTGTCTTACCTCTAATTCTTTCAATTATAACCCTACCGTACACTTTTCCTTGTATACTCAGTAAGCTTATTCCTCTATAATTTTTACAGTCTCTTTTGTCCCCTTTCCCTTTATATAAAGGGATTATACATGCTCTCTGCCAATCCCTAGGTACCTTCCCCTCTTTCATACATTTATTAAACAAAAGTACCAACCACTCCAACACTATATCCCCCCCTGCATTTAACATTTCTGTCATTATCCCATCAGTTCCAGCTGCTTTACCCCTTTTCATTTTACGTAATGCCTCACGTACCTCCCCCACACTTACATTCTGCTCTTCTTCACTCCTAAAAGATGGTATACCTCCCTGACCAGTGCATGAAATTACTGCCTCTGTTTCTTCCTTAACATTTAAAAGTTCCTCAAAATATTCTCGCCATCTACCCAATACCTCCATCTCCCCATCTACTAACTCCCCTACTCTGTTTTTAACTGACAAATCCATATTTTCCCTAGGCTTTCTTAACTTGTTTAACTCACTCCAAAATTTTTTCTTATTTTCATTAAAATTTCTTGACAGTGCCTCTCCCACTCTATCATCTGCTCTCCTTTTGCACTCTCTCACCACTCTCTTTACCTTTCTTTTACTCTCCATATACTCTGCTCTTCTTATAACACTTCTGCTTTGTAAAAACCTCTCATAAGCTACCTTTTTCTCTTTTATCACACCCTTTACTTCATCATTCCACCAATCACTCCTCTTTCCTCCTGCCCCCACCCTCCTATAACCACAAACTTCTGCCCCACATTCTAATACTGCATTTTTAAAACTATTCCAACCCTCTTCAACCCCCCCACTACTCATCTTTGCACTAGCCCACCTTTCTGCCAATAGTCGCTTATATCTCACCCGAACTTCCTCCTCCCTTAGTTTATACACTTTCACCTCCTACTTGTTGTTGCCACCTTCCTCTTTTCCCATCTACCTCTTACTCTAACTGTAGGTACAACTAAATAATGATCCGATATATCAGTTGCCCCTCTATAAACATGTACATCCTGGAGCCTACCCATCAACCTTTTATCCACCAATACATAATCTAATAAACTACTTTCATTACGTGCTACATCATACCTTGTATATTTATTTATCCTCTTTTTCATAAAATATGTATTACTTATTACCAAATTTCTTTCTACACATAGCTCAATTAAAGGCTCCCCATTTACATTTACCCCTGGCACCCCAAATTTACCTACTACTCCTTCCATAACATTTTTACCCACTTTAGCATTGAAATCCCCAACCACCATTACTCTCACACTTGATTCAAAACTCCCCACGCATTCACTCAACATTTCCCAAAATCTCTCTCTCTCCTCTACACTTCTCTCTTCTCCAGGTGCATACACGCTTATTATAACCCACTTTTCACATCCAATCTTTATTTTACTCCACATAATCCTTGAATTAATGCATTTATAGTCCCTCTTTTCCTGCCATAGCTTATCCTTCAACATTATTGCTACACTGCTGTATAAACATTTAAAAATATACCAGAAATGTTATAAATGGTACAAAGGTGACATTTAAACAATATCAGAGATGGTTGATGCAAACCCACTACCATTATAGGATGCTCCTCACTTAGTGACGAATTCGTTTACTGATGTGGTCTTAGGAATGGAACTCCGTCGTTAAGTGAGGAGAGGCTGTATTTCGTTGTTTTGAGCTCAGTTACAAGCTACCTCTCATCAAAACAAGCAGAATTATCTTTATTTCTGTAATATTTTTACCATTCTGTCAAGTGAAACCAAGAATAAAACTATAAAAACCATCCGAATATGCACTGCAAAGTCTCTGTTTTAAACAAAATACATGGTCACATTTTTTTTCCATCATGCACTGCATGGGACAAGATTATTTTTATATGGTGCGCACACACTGCATAGACCCATTCTCTCGTATCTAGGCCCAAATTTACCTCTCGCAGGTTATCTAAATGAGCTGAGCTCATAACGTAGTTCTACAGCATGGACCCTGACCTCAAAACCGTAGTACGTACTATGACACTGACCGCGATAGGGTTAACAAGAAATGGAGAGAAGGAAGAGAGGGAGAGGAATAACACTTTTAATAAAAATAGATTCATATTCGAATGTTGATGACAGGCTATAATTAGTTCTCCTATTACAGTATATAACTAGGTCAATTATTATGGAAGGTAATGAAATATTTGTTACTGTCATCTGCAACCCACTGTCAAATAGCAAAATATTCAGGTAGTAATGTGGCAAGAATAGTGCTGAAACATTGAACATCATTAATACCTTGGTAGAGGAAGCTGATAGAGCAAAGCTAATCTAATTGTAGGGAATTTTATCAACAGATATAGACGTAAATTACAGACCAACATGGAGATCCAGAGACTTGGAAAAGCAAGCCAGTTAACCCTTTCAGGGTCCACAGTCCCTCTCAGAGACTTGTTCTCAGGGTCCCCCAAATTTCCCCCCCCAAAAAAAAAAAAAAAAAAAAAAAAAAAAAAAAAAAAAAAAAAAAGTATTTTTTCTTTTGAAAAAAAAAAGAGAATCTTTTCTCGATCATAATGACACCAAAAGTACGAAATTTGATGGAAAACTTAAGGAATTATGCTCTTGCGAAGTTAGCGGTCTCGACGATGTCTACGCATCTGCGATTTTCCCCACTTTGAGCCTTATTTTCGGCCAACTCCAGTGTACTAGTCGACAAAAATCATAAATGTTTTGCTAGAACTCCATTTTTTCTATCGAATGTGTACAAGAAACCACCCATTTACTGATTTCAACTATCCAATACAGTGGTCAGAATTTAGCAATTTTGCCAATTTCACAAATTTCGAAAGATGCCAATTTCCAAATAGGGTCCAGAATAAACAAGAAAGACATTCCTGGCACTAAAATAACATTTCCTCTGTTCATTAGTCACATCCCCATGCCCCTATTACATTCTTTTGCTTTCCACTTTGAATTTTTATTCTCACAAAAAATAGAAGATTTACTGTTATGCAGACTACTGCATTAGTGTAGAAATGGTATAAATAATATCGGCGCACTTGTGAAAGAATATTAGACTCACCAATTGACGTGTATTGGACGCTTAGCATGATTTGTTTTTGAACTTTGGTAAAAATTTAAAATTTCTGCTACTTTGAGCTCAATTTCAAGGTACTTTTCATTGTAAAACCAGTCAAAATCATCTCAATTTCTGTAATATGTCTTCCGTTCTATAAAATGAGACCAGGAAAACTAGAATTCAACAATAAATACCATACGAAAATACAGTGCAGTCGCTGTTTAAATCCAAAAACACGGTCAAAGTTTTTTTTTCTCATTATGCACTGTGTGCTACAGGATTTTTTTTTATACTGTGCACACTGACCACATAGACCTATTCTTTCATATGTAGGCCTACCAGCTTTCTCTCACTAGATTTGAGGGCGCTAGAATTTAGGCGTACTAGTACGTCAAAAACCCTGGTGCGTAAGCCGTACTAGTACATCCGAAACCCTGAAAGGGTTAAACATATAAAGTGAAATTTAACAAACTAATGAAAGTAAGAGGATATGATGAACCTGCAAGACTGAACTTTATTTTCACTAACAGCAGAGTGAACATTGAGTACAGTATATATTATGGAGTGCCTCTCTGGGTAAGCAGTTAGTTTCCTGGTGGAAGTGAAGCAGAACAAAAGAGAAACAGGAGAATTAAAAAGATTAACATAATCTACTAACAGAGATCAGGCAAGAAATAGAGGGTTGATTGGCAGACTGTGTATTCCTATGCTGCAAGAATGCTGTTTGATATGGTTCCATATAAAAGGTTACTTGGCAAATTAGAGAAATAAGCTGGGGTAAAAGGAAGGACATTATCATGGATAAGGAAATACAGAGCTTAACCCTTTCAGGGTCTGTGCCGTAGATCTACGGCTTTATGTTAAGGGTCCAAACCGTAGATCTACGCCATGAGCTTAGCTCACTCTGATAAGCTGTGAGTGGTAAATTTGGGCCTAGATATGAGAGAATACATCTATGTGGTATGTGTGCACCACATAAAACAAATCCTGCAGCACACAGTGTATAATGAGAGAAAAAAAAACTGAGGCCATGATTTTTTATTAAAACAGCGACTTTGCAGTGTTTTTTCATATTTTTTTATAGTTGTATTTGCGATTTCTTGGTCTCATTTGATAGAATGGAAGACATTACAGAAATAGAGATGATTTTGATTGGTTTTAGCACTGGAAATTGCTTGAAACTGAGCTCAAAGTAGCGGAAATGTTAAATTTTTGCCAATGTTCAAGAGTAAACAAACGACCTCGCACGTCTAATACACGCCAGCTGGTGGGTCTAATATACATTCACAAATGTGGTGATGATATTTATACAATTATTACAATACTGCATAACAGTAAATCTTCTATTTTTTGGTTTGAATAAAAATTCATGTGAATAAAAAATAAAAATGGAATTCATTAGTAAAGCCTCAAAACGTAACTAATGAACAGAGGAAATGTTAGTTTAGTGCCAGGAATACCTTCATTGTTTATTCTGGACCCTATTTTGAAATTGGAATACAGTGAACCCCCGGTTAACGATATTTTTTCATTCCAGAAGTATGTTCAGGTGCCAGTGCTGACCAAATTTGTTCCCATAAGGAATATTGTGAAGTAGATTAGTACATTTCAGACCCCCAAACATACACGTACAAACGCACTTACATAAATTCACTTACATAATTGGTCGCATTGGAAGGTTATCGTTAAGCAGGGGTCCACTGTATTTTGAACTTTGTGTTAAATTGTCCAAATTACCAATTTCCAATCACTTTATTTTGTAGTTGAAACAGTTGACTTGGCGATTTCTTGTGCTCAATCGATAGAATAGAAGTAATACTAGTGAAATAGCTAAGAATTTGGTCGACTGGAATAATGTAATTGGCCTAAAATGGGAGTCAAAGTCGGCAAAATTGCCGGTTCGTAAATGTCGCTGACACATCAAAATTCACGAGAGCATAATTTCATCAATTTTCCATCAAATTTCATACTTTTTGTTTTATTACCTTCAGAAAAAGATTCTCTACCATTTCATAAGAAAAAATAATTTTTTTTTTTTTTAAATTCTTGGACCCTGGTGCGCACTTTGAAATTTGGCCTCTGGACCCTGAAAGGGTTAAACAGTAGAAAGTGAAGAACTACTAAAAGGAATGAAGTACATATCAGAATAAGAATGGTAGTTCCACAAGGATCACTGTTGGGCTCCCATTCTGTTCTTGGTGTACATAAATGACCTGATTACATGTGTTAACTGCTATGTATCCTTTACAGACAGTGCTACACTAATGTAGAGAAAACAAACTAATGAGATCAAAGAATGTTGCAAGAAAACCTAACAACTTAACAAAAGCAAAGTTATGAAGCTGATAGAGGGAAATAAGGCTAGAAGCAGAAATAACCACAACCCCAAACTTGTCTCCTAAGGCTTCTATAAACAAAGTAACATCAACAGCATGGGGAAAGCTAGGAAACTTGGTTACTTTCAGGAACCTAGATGAAAACTCTTAAAACCATTTAACCCTATCTCTCGCTTAGATCTTAAGTTGTGAGCTCAGCTCCCTCAGATGAGCTGAAGAGGACAAGAGGAGCAAGAAGACTCTGGAGGCATCAATATCAGGAGGAGAGGTTTGAACTATATTATTGCAAAGGGCTGCCCTGCAGCACTGCATGACCCTTGTCGGTTTAGTGCTTTCTTTGATTGTAATAATAATACTGCACAGGGAGTTAGTTCAGTGAAAAGTAAGTTTGATGTCTAAGGAATGGAGAGAGTTGTTGAGATCAGAAAGACTGGAAATATAGGGAAAGTAGAGAACAGATTTCACAGGAATAGAGAGTTTGGGAGAGAAGAAATCTGCTCTCTGCCTTCCCTATATTTCCAGTTTTTCTAATCTCAACAACTCTCTCCATTCCTTAGACATCAAACTTTTTGCCAAATTAGCACCCTTTGCAGTAATCTAGTTCATACCTCTCCTTGTGCTATTAATGCCTCCGGAGTTTACTCTGTTTCCTGCTCCCCTTGTTCTCTTGCTGCTCTCTTGTTGTTTCTCTGGCTGCTCTCTTTCTGATAGACTTAGAGTACAAAAGAAATATTAGACTTGCTGACACCAATAATGCTCTTTTTTGTCATGTTTGGGATCACAGTCATCCTGTTGACTGGTTCATGCTAAAACTGTCGACCCTTCACAGACACTGTCTTGTTGAAGCATCCCTTATACACAGCTTTCCTAATAAGAATCTTAGTCCTGGCTTTCTCTGTATATGCCTTCCTTTCTTATTACATTATCAAATGCTTCAAACTTCAGAACACTCATGACTTGACCTGATCTTTTCTTCTCCTCCCCCTACCGCTTCTCTTTTCCTATTTTTATTTGTCTCCTTTCTTCTGCCTAAGTGTGTTCTGTCCTTCAGTCTCCCCTGCATATTTTTGGTCCCACCCTTGTGTGCCATTAGTTCTCCTGCAGTGCTCCTCGTGAGTCCTTAGACTTACTCCACTTCTATTACTGCTCCTACCACTGCTACTACTACTGCTATTGCCTTGCTTCACTCCCCTTTCTGTCTACCACTACTCTCCCTACTTACCACCACCACCACTACTACTACTATTACTTCCACTACCATCATTACCTCTACCTCTACTCCACTTTCTTCTTTCTTCCTCTTTATCCCGCCCCTTTCTCCCCTTCCTATATATACTGGCTCCCTCACCTTCATGTGTTAGTGTGACTTGTAAATGGTCCATTTCAAACTGAAACATTATCATAAGCTTCTCTCTGTGTGTGGGTTATTTGTGTATTGTTTCATTCATGGTAATGTGCCTTTTTTGTTCTCCATGTCAAGTTTGGTGACAGGTAGGAATCTCAACTAAGTGTTCGAGCTTGCTCCCACAAACTTGAGTAGGTACCTGGTCACTTTGGGGGATTAAGTTGATGCTTTCCAAGGGTTCAAGTACTGACTCTTGGGAGACTTGTGATCCTTGTTCACTGATGTCTCTCTCAACATTACCCTTTACTTTCTGTTAACTATGTACATTGCTGTATCTACTGTATCTTTGGTATCCCTGACTGACCTTCACGTGTGGATGACTAAGAGGATGTATAAATATGGGGTAGAAGGAAGGAGTACGAGTAGTTCCAAGATGGACTGAAGGGAGGGGGTAGAGGAAGTTAGAGTGCTAGGGTTTGAGCATCCACCAATCTTGTGTGAGTATGTTTGATCAGAGACAAGTAACTTTTAGGACTTAACCTACTATTGGAGTGTGACCTGGAAAGCATTTATGAAGTGATTCAAGGGAAATTGATTAGCCAAACTTGAGCCCTGGAGGTGGGAAGAGCAGTGCTAGCATTCTGGAGGAAGGGTGGGGATGTTGCAGTTCAGAGGGTCATTTGTATTGTGATATCTGTGCAATTTTTGGTAATATGGCTGTTGAATGAATAATTGTGTGTGTGTACACTCACCTAGATGTGGTTGCAGGGGCAGAGTCACAGTTTCTGGCTCTGCCTCTTCACTGGTCACTACTAGGTCACTCTTCTTGCTCCATGAGATTTATCATACCTCTTCTTAAAGCTGTGTGTGGATCCTACCTCCACTACATCACTTCCCAGACTATTCTACTTCCTGACAACTCTGTGACTGAAGAAATACTTCATAACATACCATTGATTCATCTGAGTCTTCAACTTCCAATTGTGACTCCTTGTTGCTGTGTATCATCTCTGGAACATCCTGTCTCTGTCCACCTTACCTCTCGGTATTTTGTATGTCGACATCATATCCCCCCCTCTCTCTCCTGTCCTCCAGTGTCATCAGGTCGGTTTCCCTTAATGCCTCCTCGTAGGACATGCCTCTTAGCTCTGGGATTAGTCTTTGCACTTTGTCTAATTTCCTTACATACCTGACCAGGTGTGGGTCCCAAACTGGTGCTGCATACTCCAATATAGGCCTGACATGCATGGTGTACAGGGTACTGAACGACTCTTATTGAGATGTCGAAGTGCTATTTTTAGGTTTGCTAGGCGCCCATGTGCTGCAGCAGTTATTTGGTCAATGTGCACCCCAGGAGATGTGCCCGGTGTTATATTTACCTCAAGATCCTTTCCCTTGAGTGAGGTTTGTAGTCTCTGGCCCCCTAGACTGTACTCCATCTACTGTCTTTGCCCTTCCCCAATCTTCATGAC
The DNA here is from genome assembly GCF_038502225.1 of Cherax quadricarinatus. Classification (NCBI taxonomy): domain Eukaryota; kingdom Metazoa; phylum Arthropoda; class Malacostraca; order Decapoda; family Parastacidae; genus Cherax; species Cherax quadricarinatus. The sequence goes on from NC_091293.1 coordinate 60,592,850, forward strand.
TTTGCACTTGGTAGGGTTGATCTCTAGGACCCATTTTCCAGACCAGGCCTGCAGCCTGTCCAGATCCCTTTGTAGTTCCGCCTGGTCCTCATCAGATTGAATTCTTCTCATCAATTTCATATCTACAAACAGGGACACTTCTGAGTCTTTTCCTTCCATTGTGTCATTCACATACACCAGAAACAGCACTGGTCCTTGGACTGACCCCTGTGAAATCCTGCTCGTCACAGGCGCCCACTCTGACACCTCGTCATTGACTCGCTGATGTCTTCCCGTCAGGTATTCCCTGATCCATTGCAGTGCCTTCCCTGTTATACCTGCCTGGTCTTCCAGCATATGCACTAATCTCTTGTGTGGAACTGTGTCAAAACCCTTCTTACAGTCCAAGAAAACACAATTTACTCACCTCTCTCTCTTTCTTGTCTTACTGCTGTCACCCTGTCATAGAACTCCAGTAGGTTTGTGACACAGGATTTCCCATTCCTGAAACTGTACTGGTTGTCATTGATAACCTCATTCCTTTCTAGGTGCTCCACTACTCTTCTGATAATGTTCTCCATGACTTTACATACTATACATGTTAGTGACACTGGTCTGTAGTTTAGTGCTTCGTGTCTGTTTCCTTTTCTAAAAACTGGGACTACATTAGCTGTCTTCCATACCTCAGGTAGTCGCCCTGTTTTGATGTGTTGAAGATTGTTGTTATTGGCACACACAGCACCTCTGCTCCTTCTCTCAGGACCCATGGAGAGAAGTTATCTGGCCCCATCACCTTTGAGGTATCTAGCTCGCTTAGCAGCCTCTTCACCTTTTCCTAGGTTGTATGTATTCTGTGCAACACTTGATGGTGTACTCCACCTCTCCATCTTTCCGATACCTTTCTGTCTCCTCTGTGAACACTTCTTTGAATCTCATGTTGAGCTCCTCACATACTTCTTGGTTGTTTCTCGTGATCTCCGCTCCTTCCTTCCTCAGCCTGATTACCTGGTCCTTGACTGTTGTTTTCCACCTGATGTGGCTGTACAACAGCTTCAGGTTAGATTTGGCTTTTTCTGTTCTGTCATTTTTGTATTGTCGTTGGGCCTCCCTTCTTACCCATGCATGTTCTTTCTGGCTCTATGACTGCTCTCCTTATTCTCCTGGGTCCTTTGCCTTCTATACTTCTTCCATTCTCTAACACATTTGGTTTTGGCCAAGGACTCATCCTGGTCTTCTTGTTATTTCTGTTACCTTTGGGTACAGACCTCACCTCAGCTTCCTTGCATATTGTTGTCACATACTCCATCATCTCATATAGTAACTTCCCTGCCAGTGCTCTGTCCCACTGAACCTTGTGCAGGAAGTTCTTCATGCCTGCATAGTCCCCTTTCTTGTAGTTTGACTTCATTCGTCCGGCCCTTACTTCTTCCCCTTTGACTTGTAACTCCATGTATTTGAAACTCAGAACCACATGATCACTGGCCCCAAGGGGTCTTTCATATGTGATGTCCTCAATATCTGTGCTACTCAAGGTGAATACTAGGTCCAGTCTTGCTGGTTCATCCTCTCTTCTCTCTCTGGTAGTATCCCTTATGTGTTGGTACATGAGATTTTCCAGTACCACCTCCATCATCTTAGCCCTCCACGTTTCTGGGGCCCCATGTGGCTCCAAGTTCTCCCAGCCAATTTCTTTGTGATTTTAGTCACCCATAATCAGTAGCTTTGCCCTGCTCACATGAGCCTTCTGGCCACTTCAGCCAATGTGTCAACCATTGCTCTGTTACTCTCATCATACTCTTGCCTTGGCCTCCTCCTGTTCTGTGGTGGGTTATACATCACTGCAATTACCACCTTGGGACCTCCAGACTGAAGTGTTCCTATTATTCAATTCAATTCAAGTTTATTCTCTATAAGGGTTACAATGTGGGGTTTACAGGTTTTGGGTATTGTGTGGTTTACATGTTATAAAATACTAATTACAGAGGGGGTCACTAGGACACCTAGCATGGCTAGGCATTTCGAGCAGACTTAGATTAATTCTTAACATTAAATCCTTACAGATTATGGTATTAAGGCTAAGTGACTACATCATAATTTGTGAGTTTAGCAATGTGAATGCTTTTGTTTTGGCACAATACAAAGTGTCTATATTGGAGTATCATAGGCAAACTTATGACTAGTTAGGATTTATTATTTTAAGATTAAGATTAGTATTTTTGGGTTTATTGCCAGTAGGTGAGTGAGTGTAATTGTGAACCGCCAGGTGGTTATCATGTAGTTAGTTGTCGGGGTGTATCAGGAAGATAATATGTTTTCTAACTGTAGTTTTGAAAGTGATGAATGTGTCTGCAGTTCTAGAGTTTTCAGGTAGGGTGTTCCAGATTTTAGGTCCTTTGAAATACAGGAAGGCCCCGCTTTACGGCGTTTCACTTTACGGCGTTCTGCTAATACGGACATTTCAAATTATGACCAAAACTCGCTATACGGCTCCCCCCACCTGACTTTCTAATACGGGCACCGTGCCCCACCCTGTTTGTTTATATTCTCCATGAGCTCAGTAAGCACTAAGTCTCTCCATTTTGTCTGGAAACTCCAAAATTTCAAATGTTTTTAAAAGTTATTTCATATTTTATATGCTCTGATAATTATACTTATGTATACCTGTACCTAAATAAACTTACATACTGTGCTGGCATGCAGGTACACATTAAAATTGGTAAGTGTCTTATGTCTCCAGACGTCATATTAGTAATGATAATAATCATCGAGTCATTTAAATATCGAATATTACGTTAATATACACATTTTCATTAATCCATCTATGATATTTTTTCAAAATTATATAATAAACACGATGCATAACATATAAATAAGATAAATACACCCCACAGTAGAATAAATAAACATAAATGTGAGATGTGGTAGCAGACGACTTGCACAAGTGACGCCATATTAGAAATGATAATAATAATAATAACAATACTCACCGAGTCTCATTAAATGTCGTATATTACGTTAATATACACATTTTCATTAATCCATCCATGATATTTTTTTCAAAATTATATAATAAACACGATACATAACATAAAAAGATGATAAATACACCCCACAATAGAATAAATAAACATAAATATAAGATGTGGGAGCCACATAACTTGTACAAGTGACGGCAAGAATAACATTTTCTCTAATCTAACATAAGAGAAAATGTGTTACTGGGGGTAACTGTAGAAAATTATTCCTTTCGTATGTATGTGAGTAAGTTTATTTAGGTATACACAAATACAGTTACATAGATTATCATACATAGCAACATATGTGTAGAGAACCTAGGATAACCCAAAAAAGTCAGAGTGACTTATTTTCATTGCCTTCACTCAGAGCTTCATTTCTTCTCAAAATGATGTTACATAAGAATGGGAGTGTTCTTCTTTATTAATTCTACCGTATCAATGTAGAGACAACCTGTACACAATGTAACTTGTACACAAACCAGACGTGTACACTTCGTTTGTTTACAAAACTTACGTTCGCCTGGTTTGTTTACATAACTCTGCGCCTGTCCCCTCTCATGTACTCATTCTTTCTCTCTCTCATTTATTCGTTTTATCTCATTTACTTACTCCTGACCCTACATTAAGACTACAAATATTTTAAGGTAAGTAATGAGTGAACTGTATATACATTTTATCGCTCTGGGATGCTTAAATATCATAGAATATATGTGTGGGTGGGTTGGCCTGGTATGGTAGCCCGGCTGACTACCATACATACCACACTTGATTTTTTACGATAAATGCATCATAAATACTACTCATCTCACCCTATATTTTAAGGTAAGTAATGAGTGAACTGTATATGCATTTTATTGCTCTGGGATGCTTAAATATCATAGAATAGTATGTGTGGGTGGGGTGGCCTGGTAAGGTAGCCTGGCTGATTACCATACATACCACACTTGATTTCATACAATAAATACTACTTGTCTCACCCTAGATTAAGACTATAAATATTTTAAGGTAAGTAATGAGTGCACTATATGTGTATTGTACTTTTTTATTGTTTTTTTTGATGCCTGGTTCTATTGCTAACTTAATATATGTTAGTGTAAACTTGTTATCTAGTGTTTGTATGCATTTATAAGTGGAAAAAAAGGGTGTTCCACTTTACGGCGGTTTCCGCTTTACGGCGGTAGCCTGGAACCTAACCTGCTGTATAAGTGGGGCCCTGCTGTACATTGAATTTTTGTAAAGGTTTAGTCGAACACGGGGAATGTCATAGAGATGTTTGTGTCTGGTGTTATGCCTGTGGATCCTGTCACAACTATCAAGAAAGCATTTTAGCTCAAGGTTAATATTGGAATTTAAGGTCCTGTAGATATAGATTGCACAGTAAGTGTAGATGTTCTGAACAGGGAGTAAGTTTAGATCTATGAAGAGTGGAGAGGATGTGTTGCCAGGGATGGGATTTAGTGATTATTCTTACTGCGGCTTTTTGTTGGGTTATTATTGGCTTTAGGTGTGTTGCTGCAGTTGAACCCCAAGCACAGATAGCATAGGTGAGGTATGGATTTATAAGTGAATGGTATAGTGTGAGAAGGGCAGTTTGCGGCACGTAGTATCGTATCTTGGAGAGGATCCCCACCGTTTTGAATACTTTTTTTGTTATGTGTTGGATATGGGTGCTGAAATTTAGGTTGTTGTCGAGGTATAGGCCAAGGAATTTGCCCTCATTATGTCTGGTAATTAGAGTGTTGTCGATCTTAATGTTAAGTTGCGCAACACCTGCTCTGCTACCAAACAAAATATAGTAGGTTTTGCCAGTGTTAATTATAAGTTTATTGGCTGTCATCCAAGTCGATATTTTGAGCAGCTCCTCATTAACAATGGTGTTGAGGGTGGCAAGATTAGGGTGGGAGACGACATAAATCGTGTCGTCAGCAAAGAGAATGGGTTTCAGGTGTTGGGATATGTTTGGAAGATCATTGATGTAAATGTGGAAGAGCAGGGGTCCAAAGACACTTCCCTGCGGAACTCTAGTATCAAGTGGCCATATTGATGAGGCTGTGTCTTTAATGGTGACATACTGATACCTATTAGAAAGGTAGGATTTAAAATATGCAAGCGCATGGCCTCTTATACCATAGTGGTCAAGTTTGTGGAGTAGGGTGCCGTGGTCTACTGTGTCAAACGCTTTTCTTGGGTCAATAAAAATTCCTAGCGGATATTCCTTATTTTCCAGTGCTGTGTAAAGCAGGTCTAGCATTTTTATAATTGCATCATTAGTGCTTTTATTTTTCCTGAATCCAAATTGGCAGGGGTTGAGTATGTTTTGTGACGTTATAAATGAATATAGTCTCCTGTGCACGAGTTTCTCGAAGGTTTTGAATAGCAGTGGTAAGTTTGATATTAGCCTATATAGTTGTTTACATCTGTAGGGTCACCACCTTTATGTATTGGTGTAACCCTTGCTGTCTTGAGTAGTGTCGGGAAAGTGCTAGTTTCTGGTGACTTGTTAAAAAGTAATGTAATAGCATGCAAAAGGACATGGGCCGCTCGCTTGTACAATAATGGTAGGACATGAGACAGATTCCCCGAGTTATTTTTAAGTGACTTTATGATCGCGGTGACTTCCGTAGGCTCAGTTGGTACAAGATAGAAGGAATTTGGGAAATTCCCATCTAGGTAGTCCCCGGCACGGGCATTGGTACGTGGGATTTTACTGGCGAGATTAGATCCTATGTTTGAGAAGAAGTCGTTTATCTTGTTAGCTGTATCAATGGGATGCAGTGGTGTTTCATGAGGTTTAGTTAGAACAATATTCTTGGTTTTTTTCAGTTTGTGGGTCCCCAGAATCTGGGAAAGTGTTTTCCAGGTCTTTTTTATATCTCCTCTTGTGTCAGTGAATCTGCTGGAGTAGTACAGTTGTTTGGCTTTCTTTATTAATTTGGTGAGAACTGTTGAATATTGTTTAAGAATATTTTTGTGTATTAACCCTTTTTGTATTGCTTTTCATATTGGTGTTTCTTATCAATGGATTTCAGAATGCTGCTGGTTAGCCATGGGGAACCAAGCTGTTTATTCGTGATCTGTTTCGTTTTTATAGGACAATGTTTGTTGTATAGTCTAAGTATTTTGTTAAGAAAAATGTCTGTCCAATCGTCAGTACCATTGGCATTGGAGAATTCTGTAGGCCAGTCAACAGTCTCTAGGTCAGCTGTGAACTTCCTTACTGAGGCCTCGTCATGGAGTGTAAATGAAACTTTGTTGTACTCAAGTGGTGGCTTACTAATGTTTGTTAAGAGGAAGGTTGGGTAGTGGTCAGTAGTGCTGTCTGTGATTATCCCTGATTTAAGGGGGGCTAGTACATTGGTCCATATGTGGTCTATTATGGTTGCACTTGTCTCGGTGAGCCTGGTTGGTTTAGTTATTGTTGGTATGAGGAGTGTGTTGTTCATATTGTTGATGAAATCAGTTACAGTCTGATCATCTGATTAGCTGGTCTCCAGCTAAGAGAAGGTGGTGCTTGTTCATTTGTCCGTTTGTTATTAGTGACTTCAGATTCTCACTGAAGTTTGGGATGTTTGTGTGGGGTATCCAGTATATGGCACTGATTGTTATAGGCGTCTTGAGGTTTTTTACAGTAAAATTAGCAAAAATGTATTCCCCATATTCATCACTAAAGCAATTAGTGCTAATACAAGATAATTGGTTAGAGTAATAGATTGCAGTACCACCCCCAACTTGGTATGGTCTCCAGTTGTGGATTGCTGTGTATCCTGGTAGTGGGTAGATATCAATTGTGTCCTGCTTAAGCCAGGTCTCAGTAAGAATAATGCAGGAGAAGGGTGTCTTTTGTGACTCAAGTAGTGCCAGGAGGTCATCATAGTGTTTGCTTAAGGACCTGATGTTGTAGTTAAGAACTGATAGACTTTGAGCAGTGTTCAGGATAGTGCTGGCTTGTGATGCTGTGTAATAAAGGCAATTACTTTCCAATAAGATTTGATTGTGTGTTAGATTATGGAGGTTTAGATCAGGGTCAATGTGATCATTCATCTTTTAGGTTTAAATAGTGGTTGTTTATATCCTGTATTATGTGGTGAGTTCTAATACTGATTTCTGTAGTGGTGGGAGGTTTGGATAAGTATATAGCTAAAGGACTTTGGTCATATAGAGTATAGTCACTAATAAACATAATGAAATTGATATTGTCAATGTGTTGTGCTAGAATGAGCTAAAGTACAACTAGGTGTAAACTAATACTATAAAAAAAAAATTTACAAGTGGCACCAGACTCACTCTTGTAATTGCACTAAGGTCTAATGTAATGAATTTAGTGTTGTCTATGTATTGAGCTAGAATGAGCTAAAGTACAACTAGGTATAAACTTATAATATAAAAATACAAATTAAAATGGTACTTGCAATTGCACTTGGGTCTGATATAGGTTGTTAACAAGTTCAAGAGTATAACTAGATTTAAATTGACAAAATAAAATTCACAAATTAAAGTGCCAAAAGAGTAATAAGTAAAAATAACAATGGCAATGACTTGGTTATAATATGATAGTAAGATGGTAGACAGGTACACAGGTACACAGGTACAAAGGATAATATAAAGGTTGGAGTTGAATATACAAACTTGAAAATTTGGCAACAAAATGTTATGAAAACTATAAAATAATGATTAATTTACAAAAGTAAAATTGACTGGTAGTAAATATGGTGTTTAATAAAATTTTAGTAAGTAATAATGATTACAAAAAAAGATTAATTAGCAAAAACAAAAAAAAGTGAAAAAGTAATGTTTATTTCAAGTATTAAATTTTAAGAACAGTTATTTGGATTCAATATTGCACTGATAGTTATACTAGAGGTTATTTGGCAGTACAAGGTAATTAAGAGTACTCTAGGATAATAAATGTGGTATTAAAACAGGTTATGGTAATTAGACAAGTAATGGTAATTAAATGATGTCAAAAATTTTAAGAGTAAATTGTACTGATAGTAAAAATGGTAATTAATTATTAATTTTAGTAAGTAATATCAATTAATAGTATTTAAAAAAAAATATGAGGTAGTAATATGGACAGAGAAAGTATCAATTCAGCTAATATTTAAGCAAACAATAGTAAATAAGAAAATTACATAAGGTGACATGCTTACTAGTAAAATCACAAAATGAGGTAGTTGATTATTTAATTACTAAGAGATTGTACTAAGAAATTTGAACAATAATGGAGCAAAACATACACTACACTACATAGGCTTTCAGGTTGGACATTGTTTAGTTATTCTCTGTAAGATTAGTATCCCTGAGAAATCGTGATAGATCATTCTCGTTCGTGATTGTGTACAGTTGACCTACATTTCTTTTCCTAACTAGAATTTTCCCATCCCGTGTGAAGCATTGGTGTATTGTGTCATTATTCTCCCGCTTAAGTTTTCTGACTCTATACAGGAGGTTCTGACGTTTTTTGGTAAGACACTCGTTTATGTATACCTCTTTCTTTACTTTAATAGATGCAATTATTAAGTCTCTTTTCCTGTCATGTGAGTGGAATCTAAGCATAACACTTTTTCTACCATGGGATCCTAGTAACCTGGCTTCCTTTATTTCTGACTCTGGTACAATAACACTTGTTTGGTCCTTTATGATCTGCAGAGTAATTTCTTTACTGTTTGTTTGGTTCATATCACTGGGAAAAAGTGGACTGTTAACTATTACTGCGTCCGATAGTTTATCTTGTTCAGTTTTATCTTCTTGGAGAGCAAAGTAGTCACTGAACTGGTTATCTAAGTTGTTCTTCCATTCTTTTACTGCTTCTTCAACCTTTGTATTAAGAGATATTATTTGTTGAGTATGGCTATCTATGACTGTTTGGATGGTCTTGTCACAGTTAGTCATTCCTGGTGTTGATAACTTTTGTTCAAGACTGTGGATTTTGTTCTCGAGTTGTGTCATCCTGGTGTCTTGTTTTGTTAGCGTCTCTCGAAGATTCATATTTTCAATAACTAAGGTGGAGATGCATGACTTTAGGGTATCTGGATCGTTGGTCATACCTGAGAGACTACTTGGTAGGTAGAATCCGGGGAAGAGAGGGGTGGATGGGCTGGGGGCAGCCATGTTTGTTGTTATTGTTATGGTGTCGCCTTGAGCGGTGGTGAGAGGGGTGGTAGCTGGGCCGGCGTCCTCCTGGCTACACTTGTTGAATAGTTAATTTTTCGCTGTTTTCTTGCTGGCCTTGGTGCTGTTTCCTCTGAGATTGCGCCTCATAATACTACAGGAATTGTTGTAGTTAAGAAGAAGTTGTAGTTGTACAAAGCTTGGGGTTACGTTGTTCAGCTGGCAGCAGGGTGTTGCTTTGGGTTTGAGGGCAGTCTTCCTTTGATCTCTATTATTTTCGATTTGTAGGTTTCACTGTTGGTAATCTTTGGTCATTCTGGGTGCTACGTTGGGTAGTGCAGTTTTGCTTGTAACTAGGTCATCATAGGAGCATTGGTGGCTCTGATAGTTGGAGAAAAGTACGGAGCTTGGAGGTCGCTGCTGTTGCTGCCGCTGTCCTTGTAGTCTCTTCCTTCTCCTCCCCTCAAGGGAGGTTCCTTGATGCTGGTGAGGAGCTCTTGATCTAGGGAATTGGGTCTGTGCTCCAGTTCCCTGAATTGAGCCTGAGTACCTTCCATTCCCCCCCCCCCTACATGCACTATATAATCCTACCTGTTTAGCACTTCCCCATGATTATAATAATAATCTTGCTTCTCCTCTGCCTCCTCTCTCCAGCTTGTCAAAATCTCATTGGCTTTTGATGAGCAGTGCCACTCTTCCACACCCTCTGTTCGCTTTGTCTTTCCTCTGGATCTAATATCCCGCTGGAAAGATGGCATCTGTTATCGTTCCTGTGAGCTTTGTTTCAGTGAGGGCTATGATGTCCGGTGTGCAGTACCTTCAGTTTCCTCTCCAATACTGTGTTCTAGGGAGTCTGTAGTGTGCTGTGGGATTCTACAGCATATTAGGAGGTGTGGGCTGTAAGTGTGGATTGTGGTTTGTGTTGGGATAGCATGTTTGGCTATGGGGTTCTGATGGTGGTTGTGTGTGTGCGTGCGCTTGTTGCTTTGCTCGACTCTGGTTGTCCTCTGCAGACTTGGTCCTTGTCTCTCTTCCTAGACCCTTTCGTATGTGTCTTCCCCCTCAGCTGCTGTCATTCTGTTATTGTTCTGTCATGGTCTAGGAACACCCTCTTGTATGTTGATGATTCCTTTAGCTGTGGTTTCTCTTGCAGGATCTTGTTCCACACCACTTCTGTCCTGAAAATCAGTGTGACCGGCCGATTTCTCCCCTTCAGATACTTTCTTGTTCTCTGAAAATTTACTATATCAGTGTGTGTGTGTGTGTGTGTGCATATGCATTTTTGGGGGGGGGGTCATCCTGCCTTGATGGGAGACAGCCAAAGTTAAAAGAAAAAATAAATGATCAACATGGGAGGTAGGTTACTGAAAGCAGTGAAGAGTTTTTACGAGGATAGTGAGGTTCAAGTTAGAGTATGTAGGAAAGAGGGAAATTATTTCCCAGTAAAAGTAGGCCTTAGACAAGGATGTGTGATGTCACCGTGGTTGTTTAATATATTTATAGATGGGGTTGTAAGAGAAGTAAATGCGAGGGTCTTGGCAAGAGGCGTGGAGTTAAAAGACAAAGAATCACACATAAAGTGGGAGTTGTCACAGTTGCTCTTTGCTGATGACACTATGCTCTTGGGAGATTCTGAACAGAAGTTGCAGAGATTGGTGGATGAATTTGGTAGGGTGTGCAAAAGAAGAAAATTGAAAGTGAATACAGGAAAGAGTAAGGTTATGAGGATAACAAAAAGATTAGGTGATGAAAGATTGGATATCAGATTGGAGGGAGAGAGTATGGAGGAGGTGAATGTATTCAGATATTTGGGAGTGGACGTATCAGCGGATGGGTCTATGAAAGATGAGGTGAATCATAGAATTGATGAGGGGAAAAGGGTGAGTGGTGCACTTAGGAGTCTGTGGAGACAAAGAACTTTGTCCTTGGAGGCAAAGAGGGGAATGTATGAGAGTATAGTTTTACCAACGCTCTTATATGGGTGTGAAGCATGGGTGATGAATGTTGCAGCGAGGAGAAGGCTGGAGGCAGTGGAGATGTCATGTCTGAGAGCAATATGTGGTGTGAATATAATGCAGAGAATTCGTAGTTTGGAAGTTAGGAGGAGGTGCGGGATTACCAAAACTGTTGTCCAGAGGGCTGAGGAAGGGTTGTTGAGGTGGTTCGGACATGTGGAGAGAATGGAGCGAAACAGAGTAACTTCAAGAGTGTATCAGTCTGTAGTGGAAGGAAGGCGGGGTAGGGGTCGGCCTAGGAAAGGTTGGAGGGAGGGGGTAAAGGAGGTTTTGTGTGCGAGGGGCTTGGACTTCCAGCAGGCATGCGTGAGCGTGTTTGATAGGAGTGAATGGAGACAAATGGTTTTTAATACTTGACGTGCTGTTGGAGTGTGAGCAAAGTAACATTTATGAAGGGATTCAGGGAAACCGGCAGGCCGGACTTGAGTCCTGGAGATGGGAAGTACAGTGCCTGCACTCTGAAGGAGGGGTGTTAATGTTGCAGTTTAAAAACTGTAGTGTAAAGCACCCTTCTGGCAAGACAGTGATGGAGTGAATGATGGTGAAAGTTTTTCTTTTTCGGGCCACCCTGCCTTGGTGGGAATCGGCCAGTGTGATAATAAAATAAAATAATAATAAAATAAAATGGGAATTTGTAAGACAAGATTTGCCATCTCTTAACCCATGTTTACTACCTCTTATGTAGTGTATCTATTAAAGAACAAGAAGGCACAATGCCATAACTAGAACAATACACAAATAACCTGCACATAGGAGAGAGGAGCTTATGACAATGTTTCAGTCTGATTTGGACCATTTATTAAGTCATTCTAACAAAAAGGAGAGGAGGAGCCAGTATATACTTGTATAAGCAAGCTGGCCAATATATTGCTAGCTTGCCTATACAGTGGACCCCCGCATAGCGACCTTAATCCGTGCAAGAGGGCTGGCTGTTATGCGAAATGTTCGGTATGCGAATGAATTTTCCCCATAAGAAATAATGGAAATCAAATTAATCCGTGCAAGACACCCAAAAGTATGAAAAAAAAAATTTTTACCACATGAAATGTTAATTTTAATACACACAAACTGAAAAAGGCATGCACAATTACATGACACTTACTTTTATTGAAGATCTGGTGATGATTGATGGGATGGGAGGAGGGGAGAGAGAGTGTTAGTGTTTAGAAGGGGAATCCCCTTCCATTAAGACTTGAGGTGTTGAGCCCTTTTCTGGGGTTACTTCCCTTCTTCTTTTAATGCCACTAGGACCAGCTTCAGAGTCACTGGACTTCTTTCGCACAACATATCTGTCCATAGTGGCCTGTACCTCTCGTTCCTTTATGACTTCCCTAAAGTGTTTCACAACATTGTCAGTGTACAGGTTGCCAACACGGCTTGCAATAGCTGTGTGAGGGTGATTTTCATCAAAAAAGGTTTGCACTTCAAGCCATTTTGCAATTATTTCCTTAATCTTTGTAGTAGGCAATTCCTTCAATTTCTCTCTCCCCTCCTTTGAACCAGTTTCCTCAGGTCTGGCCTCTTGCTCTTGAAGTTGATCTATCAGCTCATCAGTGGTTAGTTCTTCATTGTCGTCCTCCACCAACTCTTCCACATCCTCCCCACTAACCTCCAACCCCAAGGACTTCCCCAATGCCACAATTGATTCCTCAACTGGCATACTCCTCTCAGGGTTAGCCTCAAACCCTTCAAAATCCCTTTTGTCTACACATTCTGGCCACAGTTTCTTCCAAGCAGAGTTCAAGGTCTTCTTAGTCACTCCCTCCCAAGCCTTACCTATAAGGTTTATACAATTGAGGATATTAAAGTGATCTCTCCAAAAGTCTCTTAGAGTCAGTTGAGTTTCTGAGGTCACTACAAAGCACCTTTCAAACAGAGCTTTTGTGTACAGTTTTTTGAAGTTTGCAATAACCTGCTGGTCCATGGGCTGCAGGAGAGGAGTGGTATTAGGAGGCAAAAACTTGATGTTAATGAATTTCATGTCCCCATAAAGTCGCTCTGCCACGTCTGTAGGATGACCAGGGGCATTGTCTAACACCAGGAGGCACTTAAGTTCTAATTTCTTTTCAGTTAGGTAATCTTTCACATTGGGGGCAAATGCATGGTGTAACCAGTCATAGAAAAAGTCCCTAGTGACCCATGCCTTACTGTTTGCCCTCCACAGCACACACAAATTTTCCTTGAGGACATTCTTTTGCCTGAACGGTCTGGGAGTTTCAGAGTGATACACTAATAAAGGCTTCACTTTGCAATCACCAGTAGCATTGGAACACATCAACAAAGTAAGCCTGTCTTTCATAGGCTTATGTCCTGGGAGTGCCTTTTCCTCCTGAGTAATGTAGGTCCTGCTTGGCATTTTCTTCCAAAACAGGCCTGTTTCATCACAATTAAACACTTGTTCAGGTTTCAGTCCTTCAGTTTCTATGCACTCCTTGAATTCCTGCACATATTTTTCAGCCGCTTTGTGGTCCGAACTGGCAGCCTCACCATGCTTTATCACACTATGTATGCCACTACGCTTCTTAAATCTCTCAAACCAACCTTTGCTGGCCTTAAATTCACTCACATCATCACTAGTTGCAGGCCTTTTTTTAATTAAATCTTCATGCAACTTCCTAGCCTTTTCGCTTATGATCGCTTGAGAAACGCTATCTCCTGCTAGCTGTTTTTCATTTATCCACACCAATAAGAGTCTCTCAACATCTTCCATCACTTGCGATCTCTGTTTCGAAAACACAGTTAAACCTTTAGCAAGAACAGCTTCCTTGATTGCCTTTCTGTTGCCCACAATAGTAGAGATGGTTGATTTGGGTTTCTTGTACAACCTGACCAGGTCGGTGATACGCACTCCACTTTCATACTTATCAATGATCTCTTTCTTCATCTCTATTGGAATTCTAACCCTTATTGCTGTAGGGTTGGAACTAGAAGCTTTCTTGGGGCCCATGGTCACTTATTTTCCAGATAAAGCACCGAAAACACTGTAATAATACGAAATATTCCGATTGTATGCTTGGATGTTACCGCGGAGGCTTGCTGGTAAACAATGCCACCGGCGGAACATATGAGGCTGGCTCAGGCCGCACATTGGACGCGTCTCGGACGAAGGGCGCTGAGCGGGTTTTTGGGCGGTATGCGAGGCAAAATTTTAGCGATCAAAGCGTCCGGTATGCGGATTGTACGTTATGCAAGGCGTCCGGTATGCGGGGGTCCACTGTATATACTGGCTCCTTCTCTGTTATTGTGACTGTAAATGGTCCAAGTCAAACTGAAATGTCGTTGTAATCTCCTCTTTCCTATGTGCGGGTTATTCGTGTTGTGTATCTATTTTTTCAAGGTGTTCATGTATATTCTTTAATTTTATCTTTTCAAGTACTGTACTTCTTTTCTATTTCTTGTATATTGGGATCATATTTACAGGTTTTCCATCACTTTTATCTACCAATACATTGGCTAGCATCCTGCTATTTTTACACACTGCAGTGGAATCTCGACTTATGAGTGCCCCAACACACGAGTTTTTCGAGATACGAGCTGTCGCTCGGTCGATTTTTTGCTGTGAGTTACGAGCCAAAATTTGAGTTACGAGTGAACTTCCCCCTCAAGGGAGGTTCCTTGATGCTGGGAGGGGCTCTTGATCTAGGGAACTGGATCTGTGCTCCAGTTCCCTAAAGCCTGAATACCTTCCGTCCCCTCCCCCCACAGGCGCTGTATTTTCCTATGGGTTTAGCGCTTCCCCATTATAACAATAATAATAATAATAATAATAACAACGAGTGAGCTTCAGAATGCCACCACTATTTGGCGCAGCAAATGCCATAACATCCCTCAGCAGTGCACAGGTTTACCTCACCGTGGAAGCATTTCTCTTGTGTTTTGCTTGCGTTTTGTGCAGTTATTTTGTCAAATTTCTTTTTTATAACCACGGGTCCTAAGAAAGTAAGTGCAAAGGACAGTGCTGAGAAGAAAAAGAGGATGATGTCCATGGAATTAAAGCATGAAATCATGGATAAACACAAGCGAGGTGTGCGGGTTGTGGATTTGGCCAGGTAGTATGAGCATAGTACTTCTACCATATGTACAATACTAAAGCAGGAGTCAATAAAAGCTATAGCACCAGCCAAGGGCATTACAGTAATTTCTAAGCTGTGGACCTCTGTCCCTGAAAAGATGGAGAAGTTGCTGTTGACGTGGTTGACAGAGAAACACCTCGCAGGAGATACCGTGCTGGAGGGTATCCTCCATCACGGAATCTCCTGCAAGAGACTTTCAGAATTTATTGAAAGGAAACACCCAGAGAAAGTTGCAGCTAGTCATGTGCCAGAGCTATTTAATGACACTTGCCTAACTCATTTCCGAAACATTCTGTAAAGGAGAATGAAACAAACCTTCTTGGACAGGTTTTTATTGGAATACCCTGCAAATGAAAGTGAGGAAAGCTGGAGAAAAAGCCAAAAATAAGTGAAAAGTAAAGTGAAAAAAAAAAAAAAAATTGTAACAATTTCAGCGATAAAGTGTAGCAAGTAAGTTAAGCGATTAAGTGATAGAAAAAGGATGAAACGAAACGAACTCCTCTAGTGTTGTTGTTTATAGGGCCACTGACAGCATACACCGCTCTGCCTATCTTTTCCACCCTCTACCTCCGCCAGCATCTCTTCTCCAAGGTAAATATGTACATACACTTTATAAAACTAGTTTATTTGTTTACATTCTCTGTTATGTTTTATGTTTTTATACAGTATTTCTTATTTATAAATACATTGTTTCATCGTTTTCCTTATGAAACTAGTGATCTAGTGCAGTTAGCCTCACAAACACTCTATTTTCTCTTCTAATAAGAGCATGGGAAGATATGGTTAGAGCGGGAGCTGGAATGGCTGCCACCACTCATCTCATAATGACATGTTTTTATTCATTCTAGAGTATATATCATGTTTCTGTGTTATTTACATTGTGTCATATTAGATCATTTGTGATAGATAAATAAGCTGTAAAGTTGATATTAACATTATATTGAAGTATTTTGTCCTACCGCCCAAGAGCAGGAATTCTGCTGTGACGGATTAATGGGATTTCAATTAATTTAAATGAGGAAAATTGATTTGATATACGAGCAAATTTAGTTACGAACTAGGTCACGGAACGGATTAAACTTGTCTGTCGAGGTTCCACTGTATATCATATTTCATAAACTTACTTATTACCTTTTCTTAAAGTAGTTTCACTAAACTTTCAGCATAATTCAGTTAGAGGGCCCCATTATCATTTACCACTGGTACTCAGACTTCACCTACTTTGCTATCTACAACAGGTTCTCTCACTGGAAGATTTGGTTTATATTACCGTGAAGGCTTGCTGTGTCCTCAGTGGATGCCACTCTAATACAGATTCTAGTATCATCTGCAGATGTGTCTGTCATATATTAGAATTGGGGCAGGTACTCTTACTTTGGGGACAGCTTTTCATTGTCACAGTCTCTTGATTTCACCCTGTTCACTCTTAATATTTGAGTTCTTTTAGGAAGTTCACTATCCACCTTCCCACTTTTCCAGTTATTCTTTCTGCACACATTTTATGTTTGATCTGTCTAGTATGGGCCATTAGGCTCATTGCAGTGCTCTTCTGTTTGAAGTTTTTAAGAAGAAGCTGGACACTTATCTCCTGCTAGTGCCTGACTAGATGTGTTGTGATGGATGGATGTCTGCAGCTTGGTCAAGCCCTGGCGCTCTTTCTTCCCTAAGTTGTGCCCCTCCTACAGAACCTATTCTTCTTAACCCTTTCAGGGCTGGTGCTGTACTAGTACGGCTTGCACGCCAGGGTTGGTGCCGTACTAGTGCGCATAAATTCTAGTGCCTTCAAATCTAACGAGAGAAAGCTGGTAGGCCTACATATGAAAGAATAGGTCTTTGTGGTCAGTGTGCGCCATATAAAAAAATCCTGCAGCACACAGTGCATAATGAGAAAAAAAACTCCAACCATGTTTTTGGTTTAAAACAGCAACTTTGCAGTGTATTTTTTTATGCTATTTATAGTTGTATTCTAGTTTTCTTGGTCTCATTTTATAGAATAGAAAACATATTATGGAAATTGAGATGATTTTGATTGGTTTCATAATGAAAAGTACCTTGAAATTGAGCTCAAAGTGGCAGAAATGTTCGATTTTTGCCAAAGTTCAAAGGTAAGCAAATCATGCCATGCGTCCAATGCAAGTCAACTGGTGAGTGTAATATTCTTTCACAAGTACCCTGATATTATTTACACCATTTCTACATGAATGCAGTAGTCTGCATAACAAATCTTTTTTTTGTGAGAATAAAAATTCAAAGTGGAAAGCAAAAGATATGTAACAGAGGCCTGGGGTCATGAGTAATGAACAGAGGAAATGTTATTTTAGTGCCAGGAATGTCTGTCTTGTTTATTCTGGATCATACGTATTTGGAAATTGGCATCTTTTGAAATTTGTATGAAATTGGCAAAATTGCCAATTTCTGACCACGTTACTGGATAGTTGAAATCGGTAAATGGGTGGTTTCTTGTACTCATTCTATAGAAAAAATGGAGTTCTAGCGAAATAGATATGATTTTTGTCGACTGGTACGTTGGAATTGACCGAAAATAGGGTTCACAGTGGGCGAAATTTCTGATGCGCAAACATCGTTGAGACCGCTAACATCACAAGAGCATAATTCTGTAAGTTTTCCATCAAATTTCATACTTTTGGTGTCATTATGATCGGGAAAAGAGTCTCTATCATTTCATAAGAAAAAATAATTTTTGTTTTTTTCGAAAAATTTCCGACCCTGAGAACAGGTTTAGGAGAGGGCCTGCCGATCCTGAAAGGGTTAATCTATCTATGCTCAAATTTCCAAAAAGGGCCTTTTCTTTATTTGAAGCTAAAGTAAGTGGTGTCTATGTGAGTCTGCAGGTTGCTATCACCAAGGGCTTGGTGGTCCAGGCCATCAGCAGGAAAGCCTGGCCTCAAGCTGAGCTGTGAGGATAGAAGAACCCTCAAAACAGTTATAAATATGATTCATGTATTTTTTTTTTTTTCAACACCGGCCGTATCCCACCGAGGCAGGGTGGCTCGAAAACAAACACAAGTTTCTCTTTTTCAATTTAGTAATTTATACAGGAGGAGGAGTTACTAGCCCCTTGCTCCCGAATTTATGTACGTATTTATATAGGAATTAAAACACTGGCAAAAGTTGCAGAGGAGTGGGTGTGTGAGTAGACCTGCTTGGTGTGGCCAGTAGGTCTACTGGAGTGCTCCTCTTCTCTTACATTCTTCCACACAGGGATTATAATTTATAGATTTCAATTCTTCAAAACTATTACCAATGAATAAGTCATATTGTTGCCTTAAAATGGGTCTAAGACCTCCACTTGCACTTGAATACATTATAGTATACAATACTGGTATGTGCATATATGAACATAAGAATGGAGGAAGGCCTACTGGCCCATACAAGGCAGGTCCTTATCAAAACCACCCCTACCCAAAGCTACCCATGAATTTACTCCCATACCCAGTGACACCAATCAAACCCATCCTCTGTCACTCATATATTTGTCCAATCTTCTTTTTAACCCCTTGACTATCGCAACCCCCAATCCTGAGGTGTCTCCCGGTGTCACAAAATTTAAAAAAAAAAAATTATTTTTTCTTATGAAATGAAAGAGAATCTTTTCCCGATTGTAATGACACCAAAAAAAAAAAAACGAAATTTGATGGAAAACTGACGGAATTACGCTCTCACGAAGTTAGTGACCTCTGCGATATTTACAAATCGGCGATTTCGCCCACTTTGAGCCCTATTTTCAGCTAATTCCATTGTTCCAGTCAGCCAAACTCATAGCTATTTCTTTAGAACTCCATTTGTTCTATCGATTGAGTACAAGAAACTGCCTATTTACCGATATCAACTACCCAATAATGTGGTCAGAAATCTGCAATTTGGCCAATTTCACGAAAATTAAAAATTATGACAATTTCAAAATAAGGTCCAGAATGAACAATGCAGACATTCCCGGCTCTAAAATAACATTTTCTTTGTTCATCAGTCACGTCTCCAGGCCCCCCTGATATTACTCTTGCTTTCTATTTTGAATTTTTATTCAAACAAAAAATAGAAGATTTACTGTTACGCAGACTACTGCAATACTGTAATAATTGTACAAATAATGTCAACCCATTCATAACTGCATATTAGAATGGCTAGTTGGACATTTATTGGAAAATGACATCATTTGTTTACTTTTGAACATTGGCAAAAATCAAACATTTCCCCTACTTTGAGCTCCATTTCCAGGTTCTTTTTATAGAAAAACCAATCAAAATCACCTCTATTTCTTTAATACGTTTTCCATTCTATCAAATGAGACCAAGAAAATGAGAATACAACCATAAATACTGTACGAAAATAGGCCACAAAGTCAGCATTTTAATTAAAAAAAATGGTAAGTTTTTTTTTCTCATTATGCACTGCGTGCTCCAGGATTTTTTTTATATGATGCACACTGACCACACAGACCTATTCTCTCACATGTGGGCCTACCACCTTTCTCCTGCTTGATTTGAAGCTGCTAGAATTTATAAGTATATATACGTCAAACACGGTTCCTCGTAAGACATATATATACGACCGAAACAGTCAAAGGGTTAAAAGCTACCCAAGTTCCTAGCCTCTCTCACCCCACTCGGGAGATTGTTCCATGCATCCACAACTCTGTTCGAAAACCAGTACTTATCAATGTCCTTTCTGAATCTAAATTTATCCAACCTAAATCCATTATTTCTGGTTCGACACTCTCAGTACTTTATTAATATCACCTTTGTTTATGCCCATCATACACTTCAGTGATATCTCCCCTCATTCTACGTCTCTCTAGAGAGTGGAGATTCAAGGCTCTATCTTCATATGGGAGACTCCTTATACAGTAAATCATTTTAGTCATTCTTCTCTGTAGGTTCTCCAATGAGTCTATATTCATCCTTTAGTAAGGAGACCAAAACTGAGCGGCATAATCCAAACGAGGCCTCACTAGTGATGTATAGAGCTGTAAAATAACTTTTGGGCTTCTGTTACTTATACTTCTTGAAATAAATCCTAGTAATCTGTTAGCTTTATTGCACACACTTAGGCACTGCTGTCTTGGCTTTAGATTTCTGCTTACCATGACTCTCAAGTCTTTTTCACATTCTGTATGATCAAGCTCTACTTCACGTAGTTTATAACTTCGAGGGTTATTTTCATTACCAAGGACTAGTACTTTACACTTGTCTATGTTGAACTTCATCTGCCATTTTTCAAACCAAGACATTAATTTGTCCAAATCCTCCTGGAGTTCATTGGAATTCTCCTCAGAATGAGTCATACGGCCTATTTTTGTATCATCAGCAAATTTGCTCATGTCACTTGTAATTCCTTCATCAGGTCATTAATGTAAATTATGAACAACAGAGGGCCTAAAACTGATCCTTGTGGAATGCCACTAGTGACTAAGCCTCATTCAGATTTTACCTCATTAACCCTTTCAGGGTCCGTCCCGTAGATCTACGGCTTTACGGTGAGTGTCCAAACCATAGATCTACGCCATGAGCTCAGCTCATCTATGTGGTATGTGTGCACCACATAAAACAGATCCTGCAGCACACTGTGTATAATGAGAGAAAAAAACTGAAATCATGATTTTTCGATTAAAACAGCGACTTTGCAGTGTTTTTTCGTATGTTTTTTATAGTTGTATTTGCGATTTCTTGGTCTCATTTGATAGAATGGAAGACATATTACAGAAATAGAGATGATTTTGATTGGTTTTAGCACTGGAAATGGCTTGAAACTGAGCTCAAAGTAGCGGAAATGTTAAATTTTTGCCGATATTCAAGAGTAAACAAACGACCTCACACATCTAATACATGTCAGCTGGTGGGTCTAATATACATTCACAAATATGGTGATGATATTTATACAATTATTACAGTATTGCATAACAGTAAATCTTCTATTTTTTGGTGTGAATAAAAATTCATTATGTGAATAAAAAATCAAAATGGGATTTATTTGTAAAGCCTCAAAATGTAACTAATGAACAGAGGAAATGTTAGTTTAGTTCCAGGAATACCTACATTGTTTATTCTGGAGCCTATTTTGAAATTGGAATATTTTGAACTTTGTGTTAAATTGGCCAAATTAACAATTTCCGATCACTTTATTTTGTAGTTGAAACAGTTGATTTGGCGATTTCTTGTGCTCAATCGATAGAATAGAAGTAATACTAGTGAAATAGCTAAGAATTTGGTTGATTGGAATAATGTAATTGGCCTAAAATGGGAGTCAAAGTCGGCAAAATCGCCGACTCGTAAATATCGCTGACACATCAAAATTCGCGAGAGCATAATTTCGTCAATTTTCCACCAAATTTCGTACTTTTTGTTTTATTACCTTCACAAAAAGATTCTCTACGATTTCATAAGAAAAAATAACAAATTTTTTTTTTGAAAATTCTTGGACACTGGTGCGTGACTTCAGATTTTGGCCTTGGACCCTGAAAGGGTTAATGAAAACTCTCTGCTTTCTGTTGGTAAACCATGCTTCTCTCCATGCTAGAACTTTACCTCCTATACCATGAGCTGCCACTTCTCTTAAGATCTCTTGTGAGGTACTCTATCGAAGGCTTTACTAAAATCCAAATAAACAATATCATATTCTTTATCACTGTCTACTGCCTCAAGTGTTATATTAAAGAACATCAGTAAATTTGCTGAGCAGGAACAACCTCTCGTGAACCCATGCTGAGATTTGTTAATCAAATTATGCTCTTCAGGGTGACTTCTAATAATATCAGCTATAATTGATTCTAATAATTTGCCTGCTATAGACGTCAGGCTTATTGGATGGTAATTTGAAAGAATGGACTTATCCCCTGATTTGAATATATTAACCACAGTCATCTTCCACATCTCTGACTCAACACCAGTTAGGATGGATGCAATAAACATACTCGTTAATGGCTGACTAAGTTCCATCTTGCATTCATTAAGTACCCTGGAAGACACCTCGTTGGGCCCCAGAGACTTACTTTGCTTCAGCTTATCTATCTGTTTGATAACCATGTCCCTCGTGACAGTAATATTAGGTAATTTGAATTAATCAGGAACTGAATAGTTGTTAATTTCTGGAATCTCATTTATGTCTTCCTGTGTAAAAACTGACAAAAAATAGTCATTAAATAGAGAACACATTTCCAGTTTGTTATCCGTCAACTGTCCATTCCCAATTTTCAGAGGTCCTACTTTTTCCTTCACCTTCGTCCTATACACTTGAAAGAACCCTTTTGGATTAGTCTTTGATTCATTAGCAACTCTAATTTCATAGTCACGTTTAGCCTTTCTAATCCCCTTTTTTACTTCTCTTTTATGCTGAACATATTGGTCAGTAAGGTTAACCTCTCCTCTTTTGATGTGCCTATAAGTTCCCCTTTTCACCCCTAATAGATGCTTTAGCCTCCTGTTAACCCATTTGGGATCATTATTATTTGACCTGGTTTCTCTCTGGGGAATATATATACTCTGAGCACGTTGTACACTATTAAGAAAAAAAATCATAGAAGCAAATCCCTTCGTAATCATAAGTATGATCATCGTCAATAAAATCATTAGCTAGATTACCCCAATCGAGATTAGACAGGTGTTCCCGAAGTCCATTATATTCGGCAGAACGAAAATCAGGGACTTTTACCATATCATTATTCTCATATTCCCAAGTAATGCTAAAATTAATGAATTTGTAATCACTTGCGCGAAGCTCCTCAGAGATCTCCAAATTATTTATGAGTGTTTCCTTATTTGACAAGTCTAGGTTGAGTAAATTATTACCTCTGGTAAGGTCTGTTACACACTGCTTCAGAAAATAGTCCTGAACTACTTTCATAAAGCCATTGGATTCCAGATTACCAGTCAAAGAAGTCCAGTCAGTTTCACTAAAGTTAAAATCCCCTACTATCACTACGTTAATGTGTCTAGAAGCTCTTAACAGTTTCGTCCCAAAGAAATTTCCCTCTTATCGTGATCCAAGCCTGGAGGTTGGTATAGTACACCTAGTATTAGTTTTTCTTGACCCTCTAAAAACTACTGAAACTGATTCTGTTACTAATCCATCTATTTTTATACCTATTTTTATGCAACAATTTATATTTTCTCGTACATATAATGCAACTCCTCCCACCTTCCCATTATATCTATCCACATGGAATAACTTAAACCCTTGAATATGACACTCAGCAATCTTATCCCAACTCTTTAAATCATACCATGTTTCAGTTATTGCAGTGACATCAAAGTTCCCAGCACACGCTACCAAACGTAATTCATTAATCTTATTTCTTGCACCTCGACTGTTAGCATGAAATACATTCATATGTTTTTTCTTCTACACCTTTTTCCTGTTCACCTTTGTTTTTACACAATTTCTGTAATTATCATTACCCAGTGTTACTCCATGACAGTTATTATTAAGATTCATAATATCAAAGCCTAAGTGGTACCCCAAGTTTCGTACAGCTCCCAACTCGAACAATTATGTAAGTATATTATTGTAAGTACTTTTATAAGTGTATTTTTGGGGGTCTGAAATGGGCTAATCTAATTTACAGTATTCCTTATTGGAACAGATTCGTTCAGTATCGGCACTTGAACAGCCTTCTGGAATGAATTATGGCTGAAACTCAGGGTATCACTGTATATCTGTACTCATTTTGTCCATTTCTAAACCCATACCTCTAACTAATCCTAGTTTAAAGTCATCGCAACACCCTCGACTGAGATAACAAGAAAACCCACACCTGCCCTGAGTAAGTGAATCCCATATCTGGCATACATGTCGTTTCAGCCATGGAAGTGGTCCCTGTTGTCAGTGAATGGTACTGCAGTGTTTGTCTAGCCAACAATTAATACCAGTTGTTCTGGACAACCATTCATTTCCAACACCCCTTCTTGGTAAAATGCCACATATAACAGGGTGCCCTCCCCCTTCTTCCTAATTATGTCTATTGCTGTCCTGTACCTTCGAACTAAATTCTCACTTCTACACTTGCCTACATCTTTGCCTCCAGCACTGAGGCAGATAATAGGATTAATCCCATCACCATTCATGATGCTGTCAAGCTGGCTGACAATATCCTCCATCCCATCCCCAGCCCCATCAGGTAGCACAGAGAATGGGTTCGATGTTTCCACAACAGTATCCTGGATCTTCGTTGTTGCTACCTCTCCATCCGTCCTCTTGATCCTTAACTTTGTCCCATTCTTTCCAGCCACTCTCCAGGTTCCTTTCTTTGCTTGAGAATTCACAGCAGGAGGATTACTACGAATCCTCTTGTTTTCCTCAGTCAGTTGCTGCATCTCAAGCTTAGCCACCCTCAGTTCCTCCTTAAGCTGCTGGTAGAGTTGCTCAGGAGAGGACATCTTGTTCAGATTCACAGAGAGCACACTAGACAAGTCTTCACAGAATTAAATACAGGTCACCACTGGTTATGTATTTACTATATACATAGATCAAAGGTATATAATAGTGCCAAGTTGGTAAACAAGATAAATGTACAGGACTTGGTTATCTTTGAGAGGTATTGTGAGCACCAGGGCTTAATCAGTCTACATCAGAAAGGAATCATAAAGGAAGACTAGAGGGGTGGATGTAGTGAAATGAAGTATGGGAGGGACTAGCTAGTGGAAGTGTAATTTAACTTGATGGTCAGGGAAGTAGTGGTCACACTTGACCATTACTACTATGGCCATTAAGCTAAGT
Source organism: Cherax quadricarinatus (assembly GCF_038502225.1). NCBI lineage: Eukaryota > Metazoa > Arthropoda > Malacostraca > Decapoda > Parastacidae > Cherax > Cherax quadricarinatus. The sequence continues at coordinate 60,617,774 of NC_091293.1, forward strand.
TATATTTCCATTAGCTAGCCTCTTCCATGTTTATGTGACCATCATTACTACTACTGTATAGTACCACTACAGTGGACCCCCGTTTATCGGCCGGTTTGGTTATCGGCCAACTCAGTTATCGGCGGGTTTTTCGGCTCCCGGTTATCGGCCGTTTGCTCGGTTATCTGAGGTTTTGGACGCGTCCCTCCGCTGGCTGGGGCAGCTTGCACTTCAGTTTGGCTTTGTCTCTCTGTGGCTGAGGAGGCATCTGCTCATACATCCAGACATTTCACTTGTTTACCCTTGTTTTTAGTGGTTTTTCTTGCAGTGCAATTGTGAAATAAGTAACCATGGCTCCAAAGAAAGTTCCTAGTAAAGTTCCTGTGGTAAAGAAAGTGAGAAACACCATGGAATTTAAGCGTGAAGTGATCAAAAAGTTTGAGAGTGGTATGAAGGTGATGGAACTTGCCAAGATGTACAGCAAAAATAAATCAACGATTACATCCATCCTGGCAAAGAAAGAACAAATCAGAGACGCTAATGTTGCAAAAGGAGTAGCTTTTCTAACTAAACAAAGGACACCGATAATGGAAGAGATGGAAAAGTTATTATTATTGTGGATTAAGGAAAAAGAATTAGTGGGAGACAGTGTAGTGGAGTCTACTATTTGTGAGAAGGCAAAGCAGTTGCATGAGGATCATGCAAAGAAAATGCCTGGAACAAGTGCTGCAGTTTGTGAATTTAGGGCCAGCAAAGGATGGTTTGATAGATTTAAGAAGTATAGTGGCATACGTAGTGTTGTAAGGCATGGTGAGGCTGCAAGTTCTGACAAATGTGCAGCTGAACAGTATGTTCACGAATTCCAGGACTATGTAAAGGCTGAAGGATTCGAACCCCAACAAGTTTTCAATTGTGATGAAACAGGCCTGTTTTTGGAAGAAAATGCCAAAGAGGACCTACATTACCCAGGAGGAAAAGGCACTGAAGAATAGATTGTGTGTGATGTGGAAAGCTAATCATAAGGCATGGGTCACAAGGCAAATTTTCAAAGAGTGGGTTAATGATGTGTTTTTCCCAAGTGTGAAAAAATACCTCCTGGAAAAGAAATTGCCACTCAAGTGCCTCCTGTTACTGGAGAATGCTCCTGCACATCCTCCAGATTTGCAAGACCAAGTGTTTAGGGACTTCAGCTTTATTAAAGTGAAGTTCTTGCCTCCTAACACCACTCCTCTCCTCCAGCCCATGGTGGTGAGGATGTGGAAGAGTTGGTTGAGGACCACAGGGAAGAGCTTACCACTGAAGAGCTGCAAGAGCTTCAACTTGATCAGCAACAGACTGCAGCTGAGGAACTTGCTTCAGAGGAGAAGGAGGAAGAGGGAGTGAAGGAGGTGCCTTCTTCAGAGATTAAAGAGGTGTGTGCAATGTGGACCAGGGTGCAAGCTTTTGTAGAAAAACACCACCCTGACAAAGCTGAAACAAGCCATATCTGCAACATGTTTTGTGACAAAACCCTGTCCCGCTTCAGGTAAATCTTAGAGATGCCAGAAACAGAGCACTCTGGGCAGTTATTTTGTGAGACAGGGGTCCAGTGACTCTCAGACTGGTTTTAGTGGCATTAAAAGACAGAGAAGGGAAGTAACCCCAGAGAAGGCTTTGCTATTTAAAGTCTTCATGGAGGGCGAATGATTCCCCTTCCAAACACTAACTCCTCCCTCTTTCCTATTCCCTATCTTCCAGAAGCCAGCATTAGCCTTCAATAGAGGTATGTACAGTGGACCCCCGGTTAACGATATTTTTTCATTCCAGAAGTATGTTCAGGTGCCAGTACTGACCGAATTTGTTTCCATAAGGAATATTGAGAAGTAAATTAGTCCATTTCAGACCCCCAAACATACACGTACAAACGCACTTACATAAATACACTTACATAATTGGTCGCATTGGGAGGTGATCGTTATGCGGGGGTCCACTGTAATACTTAGATAATTGTAAAAAAAAATATTTTTGTTGGGAACGAATTAATTTTATTTTCATTAATTCTTATGGGAAATATTAATTCGATTATCAGCCATTTCGGTTATCAGCCAACCTTCAGGAACAGATTGCGGCCGATAACCGGGGGTCCACTGTACTTCCATCTGGTTCCCCTATTTAAGTTTCCATTCCTATGTTCCTATTAGACTGATTAACCCTTTGATGTGCAAAATCAAGATACCCAGATGTTACACATCTAAACTTTATACAGTGGACCCCCGCATAGCGACTTTAATCCGTGCAAGAGGGCTCATTGTTATGCGAAATGATCGGTATGCGAATGAATTTTCCCCATAAGAATTAATGGAAATCAAATTAATCCGTGCAAGACACCCAAAAGTATGAAAAAAAAATTTTTACCACATGAAATAGACATTTTCCTACACACAAAGAGAAGGATACATGCACAATAGTAGAGTAGTACATGCACAATATATATTGTGCATGTACTACTCTACTAAATGAAGAATAAATGACACTTACCTTTATTGAAGATGCAGCAATGACTGATGAGACACTGTGTCCTGGGAGTGCCTTTTCCTCCTGAGTACTGTAGGTCCTGTTTGGCATTTTCTTCCAGAACAGGCCTTATCACACTGTGTATGCCACTATGATTCTTAAATCTCTCAAACCAACCTTTGCTGGCTTTAAATTCACCAATATGAGCACTAGTTCCAGGCATTTTTCCCTGTTCACCTGGGTGTTAGTCGACTGGTGTGGGTTGCATCCTGGGAGACAAGATTAAGGACCCCAATGGAAATAAGTTAGACAGTCTTCGATGACACTGACTTTTTTGGGTTATCCTGGGTGGCAGATCCTCTGGGGTTAATTGTTTCTTGGTATTCTCAATAAGCCACACCAACAACGGTGCTACAGCAGCAGCAGCAGCAGCAGCAGCTGACAGTGCTACAGCAGCAGCAGCAGCTGACAGTGCTACAGCAGCAGCAGACGATGCTACAGCAGCAGCAGACGGTACTACAGCAGCAGCTGACGGTGGTACAGCAGCAGCAGCAGCAGCTGACAGTGCTACAGCAGCAGCAGACGATGCTACAGCAGCAGCAGACGGTACAACAGCAGCAGCTGACGGTGGTACAGCAGCAGCAGCAGCTGACAGTGCAGCAGCAGCAGCAGCAGCTGACGGTGGTACAGCAGCAGCAGCAGCTGTACCACCAATAGTAGCGATGGTTGATTGGGGTTTATTATACAACCTGGCCAGCTCGGAGACACGCACTCCACTTTCATACTTATCAATGATCTTTTTCTTCATCTCTATAGCAATTCTCACCCTTATTGCTGTAGGGTTGGCACTAGAAGCTTTCTTGGGGCCCATTGTCACTTATTTTGCAGATAAAATCACCAAAAACACTGTAATAATATGAAATGTTCCGATTGTATGCTTGGATGTTACCGCGGAGGCTGGCTGGTAAACAATGCCACTGGCGGCACCTGTGAGGCTGGCTAAGGGCGCACATTGGACGCGTCTCGGACGAAGAACGGTGAGCGGGTTTTCGAGCGGTATGCGAGGCAAAATTTTTGCGATAAAAGCGAGCGGTATGCGGATTGAACGTTATGTGATGCGTACGGTATGCGGGGGTCCACTGTATTCACTATTGTTGTCTTTCGTAATTTTTTTTTTATTTTTACTTTACGTAGATGTTTCATTTTGTCAACGTTTTGAAATGTGGTAATTTTTATCTTGGGCTCTATATTTTATTTCAGTCCACTTTTATTTGTAACAGATACTTTAGTATCACATAGGTGATCATGCATCATAATTAGTGGATGAAATACAGTGGACCCCCGCATACCGTTGGCATTACATAACGTTAAATCCGCATACCGATACATTTTATCGCTAAGATTTTGCCTCGCATACCGCTAAAAAACCCGCTCAACACTATTCGTCCGAGACGCGTCTAATGTGCGGCCTGAGCCAGCCTCACATGTTCCACCGGTGGCATTGTTTACAAGCCAGCCTCCGCGGTAACATCCAAGCATACAATCAGAACATTTCGTATTATTACAGCATTTTTGGTGATTTTATCTGCAAAATAAGTGACCATGGGCCCCAAGAAAACTTCTAATGCCAACCATGTGGTAAAAAGGGTGAGAAATATTATCGAAATACTGTGGTAACATGGTCAACTGCTGATACTGCTGCTGCTGTAGCACTGTCAGCTGCTGCTGCTGCTGCTGTAGCACCATCAGCTGATGCTGCTGCTGTACCACCGTCAACTGCTGCTGCTGCTGTAGTACCATCTGCTGCTGCTGTAGCACCGTCTGCTGCTGCTGTAGCACTGTCAGCTGCTGCTGTAGCACTGTCAGCTGCTGCTGTACCAGTCAGCTGCTGCTGTAGCACTGTCAGCTGCTGCTGCTGCTGCTGTAGCAGTGTCAGCTGCTGCTGCTGCTGTAGCACCGTCAGCTGCTGCTGCTGCTGTACCACCGTCAGCTGCTGCTGCTGCTGTAGTACCATCTGCTGCTGCTGTAGCATCGTCTGCTGCTGCTGTAGCACTGTCAGCTGCTGCTGTAGCACTGTCAGCTGCTGCTGTAGCACTGTCAGCTGCTGCTGCTGCTGCTGTAGCACTGTCAGCTGCTGCTGCTGCTGTAGCACTGTCAGCTGCTGCTGCTGCACTGTCAGCTGCTGCTGCTGTAGCACTGTCAGCTGCTGCTGCTGCTGTAGCACCGTCAGCTGCTGCTGCTGCTGTACCTCCGTCAGCTGCTGCTGCTGTAGTACCGTCTGTTGCTGCTGTAGCATCGTCTGCTGCTGCTGTAGCACTGTCAGCTGCTGCTGTAGCACTGTCAGCTGCTGCTGTAGCACTGTCAGCTGCTGCTGTAGCACTGTCAGCTGCTGCTGCTGCTGCTGTAACACTTTCAGCTGCTGCTGCTGCTGCTGTAGCACCGTTGTTGGTGTGGCTTATTGAGAATACCAAGAAACAATTAACCCCAGAGGGTTAGCCACCCAGGATAACCCAAAAAAGTCAGTGTCATCGAAGACTGTCTAACTTATTTCCATTGGGGTCCTTAATCTTGTCTCCCAGGATGCAACCCACACCAGTCGACTAACACCCAGGTGAACAGGGAAAAACGTCTCGAACTAGTGCTCATATTGGTGAATTTAAAGCCAGCAAAGGTTGGTTTGAGAGATTTAAGAATCGTAGTGGCATACACAGTGTGATAAGGCCTGTTCTGGAAGAAAAGGCCAAACAGGACCTACAGTACTCAGGAGGAAAAGGCACTCCCAGGACACAGTGTCTAATCAGTCATTGCTGCATCTTCAATAAAGGTAAGTGTCATTTATTCTTGATTTAGTAGAGTTGTACATTATTTTTTTTATTATCACACTGGCCGATTCCCACCAAGGCAGGGTGGCCCGAAAAAGAAAAACTTTCACCATCATTCACTCCATCACTGTCTTGCCAGAAGGGTGCTTTACACTACAGTTTTTAAACTGCAACATTAACACCCCTCCTTCAGAGTGCAGGCACTGTACTTCCCATCTCCAGGACTCAAGTCCGGCCTGCCGGTTTCCTTGAACCCCTTCATAAATGTTACTTTGCTCACACTCCAACAGCACGTCAAGTATTAAAAACCATTTGTCTCCATTCACTCCTATCAAACACGCTCACGTATGCCTGCTGGAAGTCCAAGCCCCTCGCACACAAAACCTCCTTTACCCCCTCCCTCCAACCTTTCCTAGGCCGACCCCTACCCCGCCTTCCTTCCACTACAGACTGATACACTCTTGAAGTTATTCTGTTTCGCTCCATTCTCTCCACATGTCCGAACCACCTCAACAACCCTTCCTCAGCCCTCTGGACAACAGTTTTGGTAATCCCGCACCTCCTCCTAACTTCCAAACTACGAATTCTCTGCATTATATTCACACCACACATTGCTCTCAGACATGACATCTCCACTGCCTCCAGCCTTCTCCTCACTGCAACATTCATCACCCATGCTTCACACCCATATAAGAGCGTTGCTAAAACTATACTCTCATACATTCCCTTCTTTGCCTCCAAGGACAAAGTTCTTTGTCTCCACAGACTCCTAAGTGCACCACTCACCCTTTTCCCCTCATCAATTCTATGATTCACCTCATCTTTCATAGACCCATCCGCTGACACGTCCACTCCCAAATATCTGAATACATTCACCTCCTCCATACTCTCTCCCTCCAATCTGATATCCAATCTTTCATCACCTAATCTTTTTGTTATCCTCATAACCTTACTCTTTCCTGTATTCACTTTCAATTTTCTTCTTTTGCACACCCTACCAAATTCATCCACCAATCTCTGCAACTTCTCTTCAGAATCTCCCAAGAGCACAGTGTCATCAGCAAAGAGCAACTGTGACAACTCCCACTTTATGTGTGATTCTTTCTCTTTTAACTCCACGCCTCTTGCCAAGACCCTCGCATTTACTTCTCTTACAACCCCATCTATAAATATATTAAACAACCACGGTGACATCACACATCCTTGTCTAAGGCCTACTTTTACTGGGAAATAATTTCCCTCTTTCCTACATACTCTAACTTGAGCCTCACTATCCTCGTAAAAACTCTTCACTGCTTTCAGTAACCTACCTCCTGCACCATACACCTGCAACATCTGCCACATTGCCCCCCTATCCACCCTGTCATACGCCTTTTCCAAACCCATAAATGCCACAAAGACCTCTTTAGCCTTATCTAAATACTGTTCACTTATATGTTTCACTGTAAACACTTGGTCCACACACCCCCTACCTTTCCTAAAGCCTCCTTGTTCATCTGCTATCCTATTCTCCGTCTTACTCTTAATTCTTTCAATAATAACTCTACCATACACTTTGACAGGTATACTCAACAGACTTATCCCCGTATAATTTTTGCACTCTCTTTTATCCCCTTTGCCTTTATACAAAGGAACTATGCATGCTCTCTGCCAATCCCTTGGTACCTTACTCTCTTCCATACATTTATTAAATAATTGCACCAACCACTCCAAAACTATATCCCCACCTGCTTTTAACATTTCTATCTTTATCCCATCAATCCCGGCTGCCTTACCCCCTTTCATTTTACCTACTGCCTCACGAACTTCCCCCACTCTCACAACTGGCTCTTCCTCACTCCTACAAGATGTTGTTCCTCCTTGCCCTTTACACAAAATCACAGCTTCCCTATCTTCATCGACATTTAACAATTCCTCAAAATATTCCCTCCATCTTCCCAATACCTCTAACTCTCCATTTAATAACTCTCCTCTCCTATTTTTAACTGACAAATCCATTTGTTCTCTAGGCTTTCTTAACTTGTTAATCTCACTCCAAAACTTTTTCTTATTTTCAACAAAATTTGTTGATAACATCTCACCCACTCTCTCATTTGCTCTCTTTTTACATTGCTTCACCACTCTCTTAACCTCTCTCTTTTTCTCCATATACTCTTCCCTCCTTACATCACTTCTACTTTGTAAAAACTTCTCATATGCTAACTTTTTCTCCCTTACTACTCTCTTCACATCATCATTCCACCAATCGCTCCTCTTCCCTCCCGCACCCACTTTCCTGTAACCACAAACTTCTGCTGAACACTCTAACACTACATTTTTAAACCTACCCAATACCTCTTCGACCCCATTGCCTATGCTCTCATTAGCCCATCTATCCTCCAATAGCTGTTTAGTACATGTTTAGTGCATGTACTAGTACATGTTTAGTGCATGTTTAGTACATGCACAATATATATTGTGCATGTACTACTCTACTATTGTGCATGTATCCTTCTTTTTGTGTGTAGGAAAATGTATATTTCATGTGGTAAAATTTTTTTTTTCATACTTTTGGGTGTCTTGCATGGATTAATTTGATTTCCATTATTTCTTATGGGGAAAATTCATTCGCATAACGATAATTTTGCATAACAATGAGCTCTCAGGAACGGATTAATATCGTTATGCGGAGGTCCACTGTATAATGTTGCTAGCATTTTGACTAGGTAATTGATTTAGAAAGTCATCCATATCTATTAGAGACATGTTAATACAGTATGGTATACATTTTTCAATTTTGTATGAAGTTCACACATCAGTAGAGCCTATTTTTAGACATTTTTCATATATTTTAATATGGTATGTAATTTAAAGCATGGTACATATATACAAATAGATTGGCATTTTTCTCATTGTAATTATTTCCCACCTAGGTAGTAGGTTGGTAGACAGCAGCTGCCCAGGGAGGTACTACTGTCCTGCCAAGTGAGTGTAAAACGAAAGCCTGTAATTGTTTTACATGATGGTAGGATTGCTGGTGTCCTTTTTTCTGTCTCATGAACATGCAAGATTTCAGGTACATCTTGCTACTTCTACTTCTACTTACGTCACACTACACATACATGTACAAGCATATATATACATACCCCTCTGGGTTTTCTTCTATTTTCTTTCTAGTTCTTTTTTTTTTTTTTTTTTTTTTTTTTTTCAACAAGTCGGCCGTCTCCCACCGAGGCAGGGTGACCCAAAAAAGAAAGAAAATCCCCAAAAAGAAAATACTTTCATCATCATTCAACACTTTCACCACACTCGCACCTTATCGCTGTTTTTGCAGAGGTGCTCAGAATACAACAGTCTAGAAGCATACACATATAAAGATACACAACATATCCCTCCACACTGCCAATATCCCAAACCCCTCCTTTAAAGTGCAGGCATTGTACTTCCCATTTCCAGGACTCAAGTCCGACTATATGAAAATAACCGGTTTCCCTGAATCCCTTCACTAAATATTACCCTGCTCACACTCCAACAGATCGTCAGGTCCCAAGTACCATTCGTCTCCATTCACTCCTATCTAACACGCTCACGCACGCTTGCTGGAAGTCCAAGCCCCTTACCCACAAAACCTCCTTTACCCCCTCTCTCCAACCCTTTCGAGGACGACCCCTACCCCGCCTTCCTTCCCCTATAGATTTATATGCTTTCCATGTCATTCTACTTTGATCCATTCTCTCTAAATGACCAAACCACCTCAACAACCCCTCTTCTGCACTCTGACTAATACTTTTATTAACTCCACACCTTCTCCTAATTTCCACACTCCGAATTTTCTGCATAATATTTACACCACACATTGCCCTTGTTTATTTCCTCTTACCTCCGTGGAGAAGTGGAACAGAATTCTTTCTCCATAAGCCATGCGTGCCATTAGAGTCAACTAAAGTGCCGGGAGGAAGGGGCTAGTAACCCCTTCTCCTGTATAAATTACTAAATTTAAAAAGAGAGACTTTTGTTTTTCTTTTTGGGCCACCCTGCCTTGGTGGGATACGGCCGGTTTGATGAAAAAAAAAAATTATTTCCCAATTGTCAGCATTGTGTTTGTCGTAAAATATTCTTATCTGCCTCAGCTAGGCTGAAATACCATACGATACAGTATGAACAGATTTAAAAATATTACTGAGATGACCTTAAACATACAGTACATATGTTGTAATATAACTGCGATAATTTAATATGGAAACAATTTACAGTCTACTCCTTGTAAGTCAGGCACATCACATGGCAGATACTGCAGGTGTTCTTTATGTTAAGAAGTTATGTTATTAACAAAAGAAGTTCTAGTTTACAGATCTTGAGTGATGATTTTGCTGAACATTGGCTTCACTTTTGATTGGCTTCAAAAAGTGCAATAGAAGCTTGAACCACCATTACTGGTATGATACTTGATGAATTCCTAAAAATTTTCATCACTGCTGTACCCTACCATTATTATTGTTATTTAAGTTGCAGATATGTCTATTTGTCATCTACACTGTTAATGTTTCTGGGCTCCGTACCTTTGCCAAATTAATTAGCTAGGAGTGAATGTGGCTAAAGAACTTCGAAGGTGGAGGATGAGCATCCATGTTTGTGTGCCAGAGTGAGTGGGTTTCCAGGTATGACCTCCAGCACTCCTTTTACTGGTGAGCTACTTTGATCAGACCAGGTCATCATTGCTGAGAGCAGGAAGTAGAATAGAACGATTTCAATTTTTACATTTAAACAGGTGAAGGAGGGGAAGTGTTACAATTATCTGCTGAGTTTGAATATTTGCGCGTTTATATCGTACGCGTAGATATTAACACTGCCTGACCATCAGTCTCCAAGAGCTGCTTCCTGATGCACCACCATTCCATCTCAGGTACCGGTTTGCGGAGATTTACTATCGCCGAGGAGAATCTACACACAAGGGCCGGAGTTCGCCTGCCCGGGTTGAAACCACTGTACTATTTCTCCCAGATGTTTGGAACGTTTGCCCAGCCAAACTGGAGTGGGATGGTCTCCACCTCAACTATAAGCGGCAGCTGGACAAGAAGCTCTCCTCCTCGGCAGGATTCCAGCAGCAGCCCGAGGATCAGGAGGGGGAGGAGGAGGAAGACAAGGCACTCACCCGACCTTTTTCTTCTCTACGGTTTACTCTCCTTTTGCAGACCATCTCCCTGTGCTTTATCCTAGTTATCTGTGCTGCAGTCACAACTTTTAAGACATCAGATTCTTAGTCATTCACTAGATGGTAAAGATGGTGATGGCAAGGTTACTTGTTTTGTGAACTCCATTCTGGGACTCGCTAGTTGAGAGACTGGTGGAGAGAGAGCAGTCTAGCTATGAAGTTCACTTCCCATAATACCTTACTCATCACATTCCTGGAGAGCAAATTGATTTGTAGCATCCAATAGAATTTGTCCTATTTTGCTTTTTTTTTCCATAATTTTTGCACTTATATATACATTAAAGTTACTAGATTACTGATCTCCTTTTTTATTTATTCTAGATATGGTTGTGCAGTAAGGTAGTGTGGGAGTCTTATTATTTTTATTTTATTATTTTAATTGTTTTTATTCAATGATGGGTCTTCTCTCCAATAATTAGCAATGAATATGAAATACCACTGACCACTGAAAAGTGGTGTTAAAAATTTGGCTGCAGCCAGGTTTCTTGGAGGTCAGGGAAGGTGAAAGGTCACTTACCCAAGGGTCTTGGTGATCTTGAGTGTGTGACCTCAGGTGGACACAATCATCCATCTGTCCATTCTCAACTCTCATTCATTACCATATCAATCAACCACCACCAACCTTTTCTTGCAGACTCTACTAGCCGTTTCTGTATTTTCCATGACTTTTTTATTATTGAATTTTAGTTCCTCTGTTCATTCCATATCACCTGTTTGGATCCCACTATTGTTCCAAATTGGTCTAAAAATTACCTCTGTGTTACATATTCTCTGTTTATCATCATTAACCTCTGAATTTAGCCAGCATCGATTTATAGCTATATCAGTTACCCACCCAGTGAAGGTGTACTATTTCCCTGTTGTGTAGTTTCCTTGTATCTTCACCACAAACATGCCCTCTTAAGGTTCGAGCTGCAGTGAGTGAGGATAGGAACACATCTCATAGACCAACTTTTTCCCTGAGATTCATTGTGGCAGTCTGGTTAGGTTCTGCTGATACTGTTGAATTTCTTGAAAGGTCACCATATTACTGATAGTGTTTTTTTTTTTATATTTCTAGGAGGAAACCCCAAAGAAAAAGGATCCAAGCCACTACACCACCTTAGACCCTAAGAGCATGAAGGTAAGTTTGGTTGTCATAGGCTTGGGATGTAGGCTCTTCAGCAGGGCTTTATCAAGTCACAAACAAATCTGCCTTAGGAGAGAGGATGTGCATATACAGTGGACCCCCGCATAGCGAACTTAATCCGTGCAAGAGGGCTGGTCGTTATGCGAAATGTTTGCTATGCGAATTAATTTTCCCCATAAGAAATAATGGAAATAAAATTAATCCGTGCAAGACACCCAAAAGTATGAAAAAAAAATTTTTTTACCACAAAAAAATGTTAATTTTAGTACACACAAACTGAAAAAGGCATGCACAATTACATGACACTTACTTTTATTGAAGATCTGGTGATGATTGATGGGATGGGAGGAGGGGAGAGCATTATCTTCTTACTGTTTAGAAGGGGAATCCCCTTCCATTAGGACTTGAGGTAGCAAGTCCTTTTCTGGGGTTACTTCCCTTCTTCTTTTAATGCCACTAGGACCAGCTTGAGAGTCACTGGACCTCTGTCGCACAACAAATCTGTCCATAGAGCTCTGTACCTCCCGTTCCTTCAAGACTTTCCTAAAATGGGCCATAACATTGTCATTGAAATAGTCACCAGCACGGCTTGCAACAGCTGTGTCAGGGTGATTTTCATCCATAAAGGTTTGCAGTTCAACCCACTGTGCACACATTTCCTTAATTTTTGAAGTAGGCACAATGGATTCCACAACTGGCATAGGCTTCTCAGGGTTAGCCCCAAACCCTTCAAAATCTTTCTTAATTTCCATACTAATTCTAACCCTTTTTACCACAGGGTTGGCACTAGAAGCTTTCTTGGGGCCCATGGTCACTTATTTTCCAGAAACAGCACCGAAAACACTGTAATAATACGAAATATTCCGAGTGTATGCTTGAATGTTACCGCGGAGGCTAGCTGGTAAACAATGGGACGGGCGGCACATGTGAGGCTGGCTGAGGGCCCACATTGGACGCGTCTCGGACGAAGTTCGCTGAGCGGGTTTTTGTCTACTATGCGGGGCAAAATTTCAGCGAACAAAGCGTTCGCTATGCGGATTGTTCGCTATGCAAGGCGTTCGCTATGCGGGGGTCCACTGTACAGTGGAACCTCGGGTTATGAACGCCCCACCATGCAAATTTTTCAGGATACGAATCGTCATTCAGTCGATTTTTTGCTTCAGGATATGAAAGAAATTTCAGGATGCAAACTTTCCCCTCAAGGGAGGTTCCTTAAATAAATACTGTAAATAAATAATATATATATTTCTTTGCAAAGGTTACAATGTATGTTTACATATCATAATATGATTGGAGCAGAGAAAGCCACTATCATGCAGAGGCATTTCAGGCAGAAATGCCTACTTAAGACTACTTAAGTCTAGACAGGTGAAAAGTGTGCTAGTAGTGGTTACCAATATTTTGCTGATGGTGGTACCAACTACTGGCAGCCTTTTGAAGTTTGTCCTTACTGTTTTTATTATTATTACTATTATATTGTATTATTATAATAATAATAATTATTATTATTATATTAGTAGTAGTAGTAGTAGTAGTACGTACGTATGTGGTGAGGGGCTCTTGATCTAGGGAAGTAGTTGGGAGGGTTTGTGGAGATGTGATGGCTGGAGTTAAACACACTTATTGGATGGTAACACTTACATTAGCAGAGTGTGAAGAGAGGGAGCCCAACCTGCCTGTCCTGTTGCTTGGTAGGTCTACAGGGAACTGAGAGTGGGACAGCACATTCCACGCACTCATTCGGTATCACGTGACGTCACACATGCTAGTCACTGAGCCTAGCAAGGAGTCATGTATGTAAAACATATGGATGGTACTATGACACTCAGATAACATATACATATACAGGGGATCAGCAACTATGCTGACAATTGGATCTCTGCTCCAGGTCCCTAAATTAATAATAATAATAATAATAATAATTATTATTATACTGAAAATAATGATTAATAATTACATATAATAATTATTTAATACTATTTAATAATAATAAAGTAATATAATACATAATACAATAAAAAATTATAATAATAGCACAGTGGACCCCTGGTTATCAGTTGTAATCCATTCCAGAAGGTTGGCCGATAACCGAAATAATGTTTCCCATAAGAATTAATGGAAATACAATTAATCTGTTCCAGACAAAAATATTTACAAAAGAATAATTTTTTAACAATTATGTAAGTATTATATTACATACCTTTATTGAAGGCTAATGCTGGCTTCTGGAAGATAAGGAAGAGGAAAGAGGGAGGAGTTAGTGTTTGGAAGGGGAATCCCCCTCCATAAAGACTTTAGGTAGCAAAGCCTTCTCTGGGGTTACTTCCTTCCTTTGTCTTTTAATGCCCCTAGGACCAGCTTGAGAGTCACTGGACCCCTGTCTCACAAAATAACTGTCCAGAGTGCTGTTTCTGGCATCTCTTTAAGATTTCTCTGAAGTGAGACAGGATTTTGTCACTAAACATGTTGCAGATATGGCTTGTTTCAGCTTTGTCAGGGTGGTGTTTCTCTACAAAAGCTTGTGCCCTAGTCCACATTGCACACACCTCTTTAACCCTTTGAGGGTCGACAGGCCCTCTCCGAGACTCGTTCTCAGGGTCGGCCAAATTTAAAAAAAAAAAATAATTTTTTCTTATGAAAAGATAGAGAATCTTTTCCCGATCATAAAGACACCAAAAGTTTGAAATTTGATAGAAAACTTAAGGAATTATGCTCTCGCGAAGTTAGCGGTCTCGGCGATGTTTGCGGATCGGCGATTTTGCCCACTTTGAGCCCCATTTTTGGCCAGTTCCACTGTACTAGTTGACAAAAAAACATGAATATTTCGCTAGAACTCCATTTTTTTCTATTGAATGAGTGCAAGAAACCACCCATTTACCAATTTCAACTATCCAGTACAGTGGTCAGAACTTAGCAATTTTGCCAATTTCACACAAATTTCAAAAGATGCCAATTTCCGAATAGGGTCCAGAACAAACAAGAAATACATTCCTGGCACTAAAATGACATTTCCTCTGTTCATTAGTCATGTCTCAAGGCCCCTTTTACATTCTTTTGCTTTCCACTTTGAATTTTTATTCTCACAAAAAATAGAAGATTTACTGTTATGCAGACTACTGTATTAGTGTAAAAAATGGTATGAATCATATTGGCGCACTTGCAAAAGAATATTAGACTCACCAGTTGACGTGTATTGGACGCTTGGCATGATTTGTTTACTTTTGAACTTTGGTAAAAATCGAACATTTCTGCTACTTTGAGCTCAATTTGAAGGTACTTTTCATTGTAAAACCAGTCAAAATCATCTCAATTTCTATGATATGCCTTCCATTCTATAAAATGAGACCAAGAAAGCTAGAATACAACAAATACCATACGAAAATACAGTGCAAAGTCGCTGTTTTATTAAAAAAAAAACGGTCAAAGTTTTTTTTTTCTCATGCACTGTGTGCTGCAGGATTTTTTTTATACCGTGCACACTGACCACATAGACCCATTCTTTCATATGGAGGCCTACCAGCTTTCTCCCACTAGATTTGAGGGCGCTAGAATTTAGGTGTACACTAGTACGTCAAAAACCCTGGGTCGTAAGCTGTACTAGTACGTCCGAAACCCTCAAAGGGTTAATCTCTGAAGAAGGCACCTCCTTCACTCTCTCTTCCTCCTCCTCTTAATCAAGTTCCTCAGCTGCAGTCTGTTGCTTTTCAGTGGTTAGCTCTTCCCTTTGGTCCTCCACCAACTCTTCCACATCCTCGCTACACACCTCCAACCTCAGGGACTTCCCCAGTGCCACAATAGAGTCCACAGGGTCGGCAGGGTCAGGGTCAGCCTCAAACCCATCAAAATCCCTCTCTTGGACACAATCTGGCCACAGTTTTCTCCAAGCAGAGTTCAAAGTCCTAGAAGTCACTCCCTCCCAAGCCTTACCTATAAGGCTTATGCAGTGGAGGATAGTGAAGTGATTCCTCCAGAACTGTCTTAGGGTCAGCTGAGTGTCCGAGGTCACTTCAAAACACCTTTGAAACACTGCTTTTGTGTAGAGTTTTTTGAAGTTAGAAATGACCTGCTGGTCCATGGGCTGGAGGAGAGGAGTGGTGTTAGGAGGCAAGAACTTCACTGTTATGAAACTGAAGTCCCTAAACACTTGGTCTTGCAAATCTGGAGGATGTGCAGGAGCATTCTCCAGTAACAGGAGGCACTTGAGTGGCAATTTCTTTTCCAGGAGGTATTTTTTCACACTTGGAAAAAACACATCATTAACCCACTCTTTGAAAATTTGCCTTGTGACCCATGCCTTATGATTAGCTTTCCACATCACACACAATCTATTCTTCATGACATTGTTTTTCTTGAACACACTGGGATTTCCTGAGTGATACACTAGCATTATCACAGAACAAAAGAGTAAGCCTGTCTTTCATAGGCTTGTGTCCTGGCAGTGCCTTTTCCTCCTGGGTAATGTAGGTCCTGTTTGGCATTTTCTTCCAAAACAGGCGTGTTTCGTCACATTTGAACACTTGTTGGGGTTTGAATCCTTCAGCCTCTATGTACCCTTGGAATTCCTGCACAAATTTTTCAGGTGCACATATGTCAGAACTTGCTGCCTCACCATGCCTTACAACACTACGTATGCCACTCCGCTTCTTAAATCTCTCAAACCATCCTTTCCTGGTCATAAATTCACAAACTGCAGCACTTGTTCCGGGCATTTTCTTTGCAAGATTCTCATGCATCTGTCTTGCCTTCTCACAAATAATAGACTCCACAACACTGTCTCCCACTAATTCTTTTTCCTTAATCCATAATAATAATAACTTTTCCATCTCTTCCATTATTGGTGGCCTTTGTTTAGTTAGAAAAGTTAGTCCTTTTGCAACTTGGACCTTTGTAAATGGTCCAAGTCGGACCGAAACGTCGTCGTAAGCTTCTCTCTTTTATGTGCGGGTTATTTGTGTATCGTTCCAGTCACGGTATTGTGCCTTTTTTGGTTATTTAACATTAGCATCTTTGATTTGTTCTTTCTTTTCCAGGTTGGATGTAATTGTTGATTTATTCTTGCTGTACATCCTGGCAAGTTCCACCACCTTCATACGACTCTCAAACTTTTCCATCACTTCACGCTTAAATTCCATGGTGTTTCTCACTTTCTTTACCACAGGAACTTTCTTTGGAGCCATGGTTACTTATTTCACAGTTGCACTGCAAAAAAAGACCACTAACAACAACGGAAAACAAGTGAAATGTTTGGATGTATGAGTAGAAGCTTCCTCAGCCACTGAGAGACAAAGCCAAACTGACGCGCAAGTGGCCCCAACCGACGGATGGACACGTCCCAAACGACCGATCACCGAATTAATGGCTGATAACCGGGCGCCGAAAAACCAACTGATAACTGGGGGTCCACTGTACATGTATGTACGTACTGCGTATAATTTAGTTTGACAACACCACCACCAGATAGCAGTGTCAATCAAAACAATGCTTACCAGTGCACATGTGCTTATGGAATTACCCTCGCAGTGCAAGGAATTCTCGTGATTTCCTTACATTTCGTGCAGATAATTCGCCAGATTTCTTTCTTCTAACCATGGGTTCTAAAAAAGCCCGTGCAAAGGACAGTGCTGAGAAGGAAAAGAGGATGATTTGCATGGAATTAAAGCAAGAAACCATTGATAAGCACAGACTAGGTACAAGGGTTGAGGACTTGGCGAGTAAGTACAAGCGTAGCCCCTCTACTATATGTACAAAACTAAAGCAGGAGGAGTCTACAAAGGCTTTAGTGCCAGCAAAGGGCATTACAGTAATTTCTAAGCAGTGGACCTCTGTCAATGAAAAGATGGAAAAGCTGCTGTTGACATGGTTGACGGAGAAACAGCTCACAGGAGATACGTAGTGTAGTGAGATAAACATAAAAATTGTACATAGCAGTTCATAAGAAAAGTGTGAACTCCTGATAGGATATGCCACTATGCATTTCTTCTCCAAGGTATGTAAATGTCGTATGTACACCAGGTCTAATTCAGTTAGCCTCACAAACTCTGTTTTCTCTTATAATAACACCTCTGACGTTTTCATAGCGAGAATGCGTGACCACTCCTGACCACAATCCTCCTCCCTCTGCCGTCCATGTAATGACATATTTTATTCATTTTAGAGTGTATATCAGGTGTCTATGTTATTTTTATTGTTTATTATGTCATATTAGATGAATTGTGACAGATAAATAAGCCATAGAGTTGATATTAGGGTTATTTTGTCATGCCATCTGAGAGCAGGAATTCAGCTGGAATGAATTAATTGCATTTTGGTTAATTTAAATGAGGAAAATTGACCCAGCATACGAACAAATCAGGATATGAACAAGCCCACAGAACAGATTAAATTCGTAACCTGAGGTTCCACTGTGTATGTAATTGAGTATAGTTACATGAAGAGTCGGGTGAGGTATGTTAAAGCTGATTTATGTCTTGGTTCTTGTTTGAGTGGCACTTGCACATGAGTTATAAGGGTTATCAAAGCTTATTCCTTGAGTAGCATTAAAAATGGGTTGGGCATATATTTTTGTTAGTAGGTTTGAGAAAGGCCTGCCTAGTATGGACCAGTAGGCCTGTTATGTTCCTGTGTTTAGTAATGACAAATTGGGCAAATATATTGCTGAGAAGAGGTTTGATTCAAGAAGGCACATGACTGTCAAAGACACTTCAAAACACAGGATTCTAGAGTCATCACTAATCAGCATATTAAACAACTTCAGCCATAACAACAGCTTCTACAACATAGCTGAGTCTCTTGCCAGGAAATTTCTTGATTACTATCCCACATAGCAGGGTTTACAGTACGGAAAAACACCGGAGCAGGTCTACTGGCCAAGCTACACAGGTCCTTGATTCCAACCTCATTCTCAGCCATTTATTTGTCCAACTTGTCATTAGTCTACAGACCTCACCTGACTTGTGTCACCACACTACACATCCTATCTCCCAGGTACATCTGTTTGTGACTTGATAAGGCATAACAGTGTCAATAAAGGATTGCATTATACTGTATTTTTCTTTATCAAAGTCGTAATGGCTTTGCTAAGCCATTACAGCTTGACAAAACTGGAGAGCGAAACATTCCACAATAAAATGTCACGTTACTTGCACTTGTGTCCTTTTACCTAACATATTGTCGGTAATTCTGCCAACATTATTCCAATATGAATCTCTTATTTACCCTTGCAGCTGCTCATCCTTTTATTTTTTTTTTAACTTCCTCTTATAATAGTTTTCTTGTGCATGTTGCATGTGTTTGGTTTCCCATATGTATGGTTGTTGAGCATGCAATGTAGCTCAGCTAGTAACTCGACTGTTATTGGTAAAATAGCTGCTTTATACCTACAGCACTAGTCTATTCCATCTGTTTTACAATGTTAATGTACTCCACCTATCATACAACACTAGTCTACACCTGTCATACACTAGTCTACACCTGTCATACAAGACTAGTCTGCACCTGTCATGCACCACTAATCTACACCTGTTGTACACCACTAGTCTACATCTGTCATACACCACTAGTCTACACTCATACACCACTAGTCTACACTCATACACCACTAGTCTACACTCATACACCACTAGTCTACACTCATACACCACTAGTCTACACTTGTACACCACTAGTCTACTCCACCTATCATACACCACCAGTCTACTCCACCTATCATACACCACTAGTCTACTCCACCTATCATACACCACCAGTCTACTCCACCTATCATACACCACTAGTCTACTCCACCTATCATACAACACTAGTCTACTCCACCTATCATACAACACTAGTCTACTCCACCTATCATACACTACTAGTATACTCCACCTATCATACACCACTAGTCTACTCCACCTATCATACAACACTAGTCTTCTCCACCTGTCATACAACACTAGTCTACTCCACCTGTCATACAACACTAGTCTACTCCACCTGTCATACAACACTAGTCTACTCCACCTGTCATACACTACTTGTCTACTCCACTTGTCATACAACACTAGTCTACTCCACCTGCCATACACTACTTGTCTACTCCACCTATCATACAACACTAGTCTACTCCACCTATCATACAACACTAGTCTACTCCACCTGCCATACACTACTTGTCTACTCCACCTATCATACACCACTAGTCTACTCCACCTATCATACAACACTAGTCTACTTAACCTATCATACAATAGTCTACTCCACCTATCATACAACACTAGTCTACTCCACCTGCCATACACTACTTGTCTACTCCACCTATCATACACCACTAGTCTACTCCACCTATCATACAACACTAGTCTACTCAGCCTATCATACAACACTAGTCTACTCCACCTGTCATACACTACTTGTCTACTCCACCTATCATACAACACTAGCCTACTCCACCTGTCATGCAACACTAGTCTACTCCACCTGTCTTACACTACTTGTCTACTCCACTTGTCATACAACACTAGTCATCATACAACACTAGTCTACTCCACCTGCCATACACTACTTGTCTACTCCACCTATCATACAACACTAGTCTACTCCACCTATCATACAACACTAGTCTACTCCACCTGCCATACACTACTTGTCTACTCCACCTATCATACACCACTAGTCTACTCCACCTGTCATACAACAGTAGTCTACTATACCTATCATACAACACTAGTCTACTCCATCTATCATACAACATTAGTTTACTCCACCTATCATACAACACTAGTCTACTCTACTCCCATTACCCATCCTTTACACCTATCTTTTCCTGTTCCCTTACCCCCATCCATTTTCCTTACCCATCTCTTCTATCCCTTACCCTTTCCTTTCCCTCCCTCCCTCTCTCCCCCTTCCCCTTTCCCTCCTCCCTCTCTCTTTTTTTCTTTTTTTTTACACAGGGTTTGACAAAGTTAGGTTAAGGATCCCTAGCTTTATTGACAAGCTATATACAAGTTAAGGATTCCTAACTTTATTGACAAACTAAGAGTTGTTACCTACATCAGCTCATTTGAAAGCATTTTATTGTTATGAAACATACAAGTAGGGAACAGGATGAATTTGGAGCCATCTGTGGGCCAGAATTTTCATTTGATCAATTGCCTTTATCTCATTGACATCATAATACTGTACAAATGTGTTCCATACTCGAGTCATCCTGGGGATAAATGGTCTCAGATGAAGTGATGTTCTGAAGAAGGGTACAGCCAGAGTGAAGTTGCTGCTTTCTGCCCGTCTTGTGGTATAGAAGCTGGCTTCTCGCTGTCCTTGAAGTGGATCCAAGTGTGGTACTTTGACAATATTGGCCTTGTACATAGCAGTAAGGCCACCCACATCCCTCCTGTGTTGAAAGCTCTGCTGAAATGACAGATCTATCGAGGATGGGTCCAAGCGAGGGATGAGACGTCTTGCTCTGTCAAGCAGTCGCAGATGAGAGGGGGAGGCAGGCAAGCCAAGAAAGTGGAGCATTTTCAAGGTATGAGCGTACTTGTGCCAAATGCAGAGTCTTGTAACCCCTACTGTCAAGCGGATGTGAGATACAACGAAGTGCTGTAAGCTTCCTGACTGCCTTGTTTGCAAGATTTACAACGTGGTTCTTCATAGTCAGTTTGGAGTCAAATTTCACCCCAAGGATATCAACTTCTTCCCCAGGTACCACCACCCTCCCATTCATACTCACAAGTGTACCAACATTACCAGCATGGTGCCTAGAGACCATCATCATTTGTGTTTTCTCA
>NC_091293.1:60644154-60869154 GCF_038502225.1 Cherax quadricarinatus
AATCAACAAAGTTTCTCTTTCTCTCTTTCTCTCTCTTTCTCTCTCTCTTTCTTTCTCTCTCTCTCTTTCTCTCTCTCTCTCTTTCTCTCTCTCTTTCTCTCTCTCTTTCTCTCTCTTTTCATCTTTCTTTCACTTTCTCTTTCTCTTTCTCTTTCTCTCTCTCTCTCTCTCTCTCTTTCTCTTTCTCTTTCTCTTTCTCTCTTTCTCTTTCTCTCTTTCTCTTTCTCTCTCTTTCTCTCTCTCTCTCTCTTTCTCTCTTTCTCTCTCTCTTTCTCTCTTTCTCTCTCTTTCTCTCTCTCTTTCTCTTTCTCTCTCTCTTTCTCTCTCTCTCTCTTTCTCTCTCTCTCTCTCTCTCTCTCTCTCTCTCTCTCTCTCTCTCTCTCTCTCTCTCTCTCTCTCTCTCTCTCTCTCTCTCTCTCTCTCTCTCTCTTTCTTTCTCTCTTTCTCTCTTTCTCTTTCTCTCTCTCTACACAGGGTTTGACAAGGTTAAGGATCCCTAGCTTTATTGACAGCTATATTACAGGTTAAGGATTCCTAACTTTATTGTCAAGCTAAGAGCTGTTACCTACATCAGCTCATTTGAAAGCATTTTTATTGTTATGAGACATACAAGTATGGGACAGGATTAAGTTGGAGCCATCTGTGGGCCAGCATTTTCATTTGATCAACTGACTTTATCTCGTTGACATCATTATGCTGTACGAATGTGTTCCATACTCGAGTCATCCTGGGTATGTATGATCTCAGATGGAGTGATGTTCTGGAGAAGGGTACAGCCAGAGTGAAGTTGCTGCTTTCTGCCCATCTTGTGGCATAAAAGCTTGTTTCACGCTGTCCTCGAAGTGGATCCAAGTGTGGTATTTTGACAATATTGGCCTTGTACATAACAGTAAGGCCACCCACATCCCTCCTATGTTGAAGGCTCTGCTGAAATGACAGATCTATCCAGGATGGGTCCAGGCGAGAGATGAGGCGTCTTGCTCTGTTCTCTACTCTGTCAAGCAGTCGCAGATGAGAGGGGGGCAGGCAAACCAAGAAAGTGGAGCATACTCAAGGTGTGAGCGTGCTTGTGCCTCGTACAGGATCTTGCAACCCCTACTGTCAAGCAGATGCGAGATACGGCGAAGTGCTGTAAGCTTCCTGGCTGCCTTGTTTGCAAGATTTACAACATGGTTCTTCATGGTTAGTTTGAGTCAAATTTCACCCCAAGGATATCAACTTCTTCTCCAGGTGCCAACATCGTCCCCATTCATCTTCACTACTGCACCAGCATTACCATCATGGTGCCTAGAGGCGATCATCATTTCTGCGTTTTCTCAGGTGCAAATGTTACGTGCCATCTATTTCCCCAAGCTGATATAGCTCTCAGCTGGTGATTGATGTAGCTTAGAGCAGCTGGCATTTCTTCTCTTGGATAAGTGAATGTCAGTGTACAGTCGTCTGCATATGCATGTGATTCTGGGATAAGATGAAGAAGGTCGTTGAAGTAGACATTCCATAACAGTGGACCCAGCACGCTTCCTTGTGGAACGCTTGCCCCAATAGGATGCCTTGCTGATTCCGTTCCATTGAGGACTACACTTAGAGATCTCCCATGAAGGTAATCACTGAGGAGACATAGCATAGAGCCTGCAATTCCCAGTGCTTGAAGTTTTGCTAAGAGGCCCTGGTGCCACACCGGTCGAGCGCCAGCAATGTCCAGTGCTACCACACAGCTGACTTTGGATTCATCCAGTGACTGGTGCCACTTAGTGGAGAGGTTTAACAACAGATCAGCAGCAGAGTAACCTTTCCTGAAGCCATATTGGCGATCACAAAGTAGTGAGTGGTAGTCAAAAAAATCTGTCATTTGTCTTGAGATTATTGTCTCAAGGATCTTACCAGTGATTGACAGGAGTGACACTGGTCTGTAGTTGCTGATTTCTGCTCTGCTCTTCTTTTTGTGAACAGGGACTACATTTGCCTCTTTCCATGGAGAGGGCCATTTACACTGTACTAGGCAGTGCTGAAAGATGCGAGTTAGAGGTGCTGCTAGCTGGTCTGCACATCTTCTCAACAATCTTGGGCTCAACTTGTCTGGGCCCACAGCCTTTTCTTGGTCAAGTGATTTAACCCTTTGAGGGTTTTCGTCGTACTAGTACGTCTTACGCGTAGGGGTTTTTGACGTACTAGTACTCATAAATTCTAGCGGCCTCAAATCTAGTGGGAGAAAGCTGGTAGGCCTTCATATGAAAGAATGGGTCTATGTGGTCAGTGTGCACAGTCTAAAAAAAATCCTGCAGCACACAGTGCATAATGAGAAAAAAAAAACTTTGACCATTTTTTTTGAATAAATCAGCGAATTTGGAGTGTATTTTCGTATGGTATTTATTGTTGTATTCTAGTTTTCTTGGTCTCATTTTATAGAATGGAAGACATATTACAGAAATAGAGATGATTTTGACTGGTTTTACAAAGAAAGGCGCCTTGAAATTGAGCTCAAAGTAGCAGAAATGTTCGATTTTTACCAAACTTCAAAAGTAAACAAATCGTACCAAGCGTGCAATACACGTCAACTAGTGAGTCTAATATTCTTTCACAAGTGCACCAATAATATTTATACCATTTTTTACACTAATGCAGTAGTCTGCATAACAGTAAATCTTATATTTTTTGTGAAAATAAAAATTCAAAGTGGAAAGCAAAAGAATATAAGAGGGGCCTTGAGACGTGAATAATGACTAGAGGAAATGTCATTTTAGTGCCAGGAATGTCTTTCTTGTTTATTCTGGACCCTATTCCGAAATTGGCATCTTTTGAAATTTGTGTGAAATTGGCAAAATTGCTAAATTCTGACCACTGTACTGGATAGTTGAATTTCATAAATGAGTGGTTTCTTGCACCCATTCGATAGAACAAATGGAGTTCTAGCGAAATATTCATGTTTTTTGTCGACTAGTACAGTTGAAATTGGCGAAAATGGGGCCTAAAGTGGGCAAAATCACGATGCGTAAACATAGCCGAGACCGCTTAACTTTAGAGCATAATTACGTAAGTTTTCTATCAAATTTCAAACTTTTGGTGTCTTTATGATCGGGAAAAGATTCTCTATCTTTTCATAAGAAAAAATAATAAATTTGGCCGACCCTGAGAACGAGTTTCGGAGAGGGCCTGTCGACCCTCAAAGGGTTAAGAAGGAAATGCACCTCCTCCTGCCTTATTGTCACCACTGACAGTTTTGACACAGTTCTTGCAGCTAGCCAAGGAGGGTCCCTTGCTGGATCAGGAACTTGCATTTTGGTAGCAAAGTGTTCAGCAAAGAGGTCCGCCTTCTCTTGACTACTAGTAGAGGTGGTCTCATCCTGTCGATTTCGAGGTGGAATAAGTTCATCAGGCAGATAACCTTGTCTGTCCTTGACCAGGGACCACCAGGTTTTGGAGCCTACCCTACCTGATGCTAACTTTCTTTTAGTGTCCACCTCCCATTTAGCAATGGCCCACTTTTGAACATCACCTATATGCCTACAGGCTTGCATGTGCAAGGTCCTCTCTCTCTCTCTCTCTCTCTCTCTCTCTCTCTCTCTCTCTCTCTGTCTCTCTGTCTCTCTGTCTCTCTCTGTCTCTCTCTGTCTCTCTCTGTCTCTCTCTGTCTCTGTCTCTGTCTCTGTCTCTCTCTGTCTCTCTCTGTCTCTCTCTGTCTCTCTCTCTCTCTCTCTGTCTCTCTCTCTCTCTCTCTGTCTCTCTGTCTCTCTCTCTCTCTCTCTCTCTCTCTCTCTCTCTCTCTCTCTCTCTCTCTCTCTCTCTCTCTCTCTCTCTCTCTCTCTCTCTCACACACACACACACACACACACACACACACACACACACACACACACACACACACACACACACACACACACACACGCAGGGGTCAGTCCTAGGACCAGTGCTGTTTCTGGTATTTGTGAGCGACCATGACGGAAGGAATAGACTCTGAGGTGTCCCTGTTTGCAGATGACGTGAAGTTGATGAGAAGAATACTCTCGATCGAAGACCAAGCAGAACTACAAAGGGATCTGGACAGGCTGCAGACCTGGTCCAGCAATTGGCTCCTGGAGTTCAATCCCACCAAGTGCAAAGTCATGAAGATTAGGGGAAGGGCAAAGCAGGCCGCAGACGGAGTACAGTCTAGGGGGTCAGAGACTACAACCCTCACTCAATAAAAAAGATCTTGGGGTGAGTATAACACCAGGCACCGCTCCTGAAGCGCACATCAACCAAATAACGGCTGCAGCATATGGGCGCCTAGCAAACCTCAGAACAGCATTCCGACATCTTAATAAGGAATCGCTCAGGACCCTGTACACGTATACGTTAGGCCCATATTGGAGCATGCTGCACCAGTTTGGAACCCACACCTAGCCAAGCACGTAAAGAAACTAGAGAAAGTGCAAAGGTTTGCAACAAGACTAGTCCCAGAGCTAAGAGCTTGTCCTCACGGAGAGGTTAAGGGAAATCAACCTGGACGACACTGGAGGACAGGAGAGATAGGGGGACATGATAACGACATACAAAATACTGAGAGGAATTGACAAGGTGGACAAAGACAGGATGTTCCAGAGATTGGACACAGTAACAAGGGGACACAGTTGGAAGCTGAAGACACAGATGAATCACAGGGATGTTAGGAAGTATTTCTTCCAGCCCAGAGTAGTCAGTAAGTGGAATAGTTTGGGAAGCGATGTAGTGGAGGCAGGATCCATACATAGCTTTAAGCAGAGGTATGATAAAGCTCACGGCTCAGGGAGAGTGACCTAGTAGCGATCAGTGAAGAGGCGGGGCCAGGAGCTCGGACTCGACCCCCGCAACCTCAACTAGGTGAGTACAACTAGGTGAGTACACACACACACACACACACCTACACACACACACACCTACACACACAACAGGCCTAGTGTCTAATCGACATGTGCCTAGGACAAAATGGTAACTAACTCGTGGAGGAGTCACGCGGTTTGAGCTCGTGTTTTGGTGGTAATTTCTGACTGTACCATAAGGAATAGTGTGGGGGATATAGGCGTGTGCACGCATAAGAGTGAATATAATCACTTAAGCCCCCAAAAAAAGAAATATAAGTGATCACAGAAAAGCAATTTAGTAAATAGTGACAGTTACTGTGTGGGGGCCGTTGGAAGGAAGGTGAACGGTTGTGTCAGCCCTAAATAGTGTTGCCATAATAAGCAGTGTGGGGTATTTGAAGAATAAGTGCGACTCAAGATCAGGGAGATAAGAGATATGTATAGATGTGTCAGTAAATACAGGGAATGAGTGAAAAAAAAATAGATGAGCTAGAGACTACAGTGCTACAGGAAGTTAATGGAAAAATTACCGAGAAGCATCAAGCATTTTTCGACTACTGGGACCCAGGACGGACGACAACATTACTCCACTGCCAACCGCACGTAATATTCACCTAGTTTGAGTTGCATGGGGTCAGCACCAGTCTCATGCTGGAAATTTGGGGGTCACTCTCCTCGAGCTATCAGAATTAGAATAAGCAGCATTTACTGGCATTAATAGAATTTATTGAGGTTTAGGAGAGTTAAGCAGTTAATGATAGCCTAGTATGAGAGGTAGCCTAGCGAAGCCTAGCATACAGAATTGAACGTAATTTTAGGCACAAGACAGTACAGTGGGAACCAAGAGATTGGGTACATATGCAAAACGTATGTAGTACATACGAGGGAAATAAGGACTGCTTACATAAACACACGCATACACACACACATACACACACATACACACACATACACACACATACACACACACACACACACACACACACACACACACACACACACACACACACACACACACACACACACACACACACACACACACACACAACGCACACACACACAAACACACACACACACACAAACACACACAAACACACACAAACACACACACACACAAACACACACACACACACACACACACACACACACACA
Source organism: Cherax quadricarinatus (assembly GCF_038502225.1). Taxonomy (NCBI): domain Eukaryota; kingdom Metazoa; phylum Arthropoda; class Malacostraca; order Decapoda; family Parastacidae; genus Cherax; species Cherax quadricarinatus. Next base: position 60,650,124 of record NC_091293.1, read on the forward strand.
CACACACACACACACACACACACACACACACACACACACACACACACACACACACACACACACACACACACACACACACACACACACACAAACACACACACACACACAATGTCACATTGGTTGCACTTGTGTCCTTTTACTTTACATATTGTCGGTAATTCTACCAACTTTATTACAATGTGGAAAAACTGAGGAGGATGGCAACGACACTAGTCCACGAACTAAGGGGTATGAACTATGAGGAGAAACTTAGGAGCTAAAACTGATGGCATTAGAAAACAGAAGAACAGGGGTGATGTGATAACGTACAAAACTTTGAGACGCAAAAATTGGGTGAAGAGCGCGCGCGCGCACGCACGCACGCACGCACGCACAGGCATGCCCAAGTACGCATGCCCAAACACACGCACACACGTGCGCGCACACACACACACACACACGGAACCCACACCTGGTCAAGCACGTCAAGAAGTTAGAGAAAGTACAAAGGTTTGCAACAAGGCTAGTCCCAGAGCTCAAGGGAATGTCGTACGAGGAAAGGTTAAGGGAAATCGGACTGACGACATTGGAGGACAGAAGGGTCAGGGAAGACATGATAACGACATACAAGATACTGCGGGGAATAGACAAGGTGGACAGAGATAGGATGTTCCAGAGAGGGGACACAGGGACAAGGGGTCACAACTGGAAGCTGAAGACTCAGACGAGTCACAGGGACGTTAGGAAGTATTTCTTCAGTCATAGAGTTGTCAGCAAGTGGAATAGCCTAGTAAGTGAAGTAGTGGAGGCAGGAACCATACATAGTTTTAAGAAGAGGTATGACAAAGCTCAGGAAGCAGAGAGAGAGAGAGGATCCAGTAGCGATTAGTGAAGAGGCGGGGCCAGGAGCTGAGTCTCGACCCCTGCAACCACAATTAGGTGAGTACAATTAGGTGAGTACACGCACGCACGCATATACAACAGGCCTAGTGTCTAATCGACATGTGCCTAGGACAAAATGGTAACTAACACACGCACGCATATACAACAGGCCTAGTGTCTAATCGACATGTGCCTAGGACAAAATGGTAACTAACACACATACATACACACGCACGCATATACAACAGGCCTAGTGTCTAATCGACATGTGCCTAGGACAAAATGGTAACTAACACACACACACATACACACGCATATACAACAGGCCTAGTGTCTAATCGACATGTGCCTAGGACAAAATGGTAACTAACACACACACACACACACACACACACACACACACACACACACACACACACACACACACACACACACACACACACACACACACACACACACACACACACACACACACACACACACACACACACACACACACACACACACACACACAGAGGGTTTGACAAGGTTAAGGATCCCTAGCTTTATTGGCAAGCTAAGAGCTGTTACCTACATCAGCTCATTTGAAAGCATTTTTATTGTTATGAGACATACAAGTAGGGAACAGGATGAAGTTGGAGCCATCTGTGGGCCAGCATTTTCATTTGATCAACTGACTTTATCTCGTTGACATCATAATGCTGTACGAATGTGTTTCAGACTTGGGTCTTCCTGGGGATAAATGATCTCAGATGGAGTGATGTTCTGAAGAAGGGTACAGCCAGAGTGAAGTTGCTGCTTTCTGCCCGTCTTGTGGTATAGAAGCTGGCTTCTCGCTGTCCTCGAAGTGGATCCAAGTGTGGTACTTTGACAATATTATCCTTATACATAACAGTAAAGGCCACCCACGTCTGTCCTGTGTTGAAAGCTCTGCCGAAATGACATATCTATTCAGGATGAGTCCAGGCAAGAGATGAGACATCTTGCTCTATTCTCTACTCTGTCAAGCAGTCACAGATGAGAGGGAGGGGGCAGGGAAACCAAGAAAGTGGAGAATTCTCAAGGGGTGAGCATGCTTGTGTCTCATACAGAATCTTGCAACCCCTACTGTCAAGCAGCTGCGAGATAGGGTGGAGTGCTGTAAACTTCCTGACTGCCTTGTTTGCAAGATTCATGACATTGAGGAAACCCAGAAGATCAAATGTAGAGAGAGAGCATAGGAGATGGTACAGAAGAAGAAAACGGGTTACTTAATTGTTTAAAGACACAAATATACTACAACAGAGGAAAGATAGACTTAGCCGAGAGATCACTGAATTAGAGCAAAAACTTAGGATGTCATACCTGACAGACGGAGTACAAAGGGAACAAAGGGCCATACAGAATATTGCAAGAAACCCAAAACATTTCTATTCCTACGCAAAATCCAAGCTAAGAACTACCTATAGAATTGGACCACTACTGAGATGAGACTCGTGTACTGACGATGAACAGGAAATGAGTGAAATCCTAAATGGTGTGTTTGGCAGCCCACTAAATGACAGCAAGGTCGAAAATGCAGAAATATTTTTCACTCCAGAAGAAGGCTGCGCAGACCAGCTAACTGACATCAGTACAAATCCCATAGTTTTCGAAAAAGAAATGGAAAGCATGCCCACTCACTCAGCACCTGGACCAGATTCATGGAATGCTCTATTTATAAAGGAGTGCAAAGTACCACTAGCACGAGCCCTCAGTATTTGGAGAAAGAGCTTAGATCTAGGTGAAATACCGAAAGCCTTAAACTTAAAGAGTGCAGGCACAGCTCCTTTGCATAAGGGAGATAGTAGAGCACTTTCTAAAAATTACGGACCAGTAGCCCTAACCTCACACATTATAAAAATCTTCGAAAGAGCGATGAGACGGCAGATTACAAATTTCATGGAGCAGCACAACCAACATAACCCGAACCAGCATGGTTTTAGAGCAGGACAATCATGCCTGCCACAGCTGCTGAGTCATTATGACAGAATTACGGAGGCATTGGAAGACGACTAAAATGCAGATGTGATTTACACAAATTTTGCAAAGGTGTTTGACAAATGTGATCTTGGAGTGATAGCTCACAAAATGAAGGCCATGGGCATTACAGGGAGGGTAGGCAGATGGATTTTTGGTTTCCTAACACACAGAACACAAAAAGTAGTAGTGAACAGGGCAAGATCCAGCATCAGCGAGGTCAAAAGCTTGGTGCCCCAAGGCACTGTCCTGGCACCTCTTCTGTTTCTCATCCTCATAGCAGACATAGACAAAAACACCCGGCACACTTTTGTATCATCATTTGCAGATGACACTAAAATAAGCATGAAAGTCACTACGGTAGAGGACACTGAAAGGTACAGGAAGACGTAAACAGGGTTTTCCAGTGGGCAGTGGAGAACAACATGACGTTCAGTGGTGATAAGTTCCAGCTGCTTAGGTATGGAAAGAATGAAGAACTCAAAAGGCACACTATATGCAAAACTCAAGAGGGTCACCAAGTAGAGTGTAAGGAACATGTAAAAGACCTGGGAATAATTATGTCAGCGGACCTTTCTTTTGAAGGCCATAACAAGACAAAGATCACAACAGCCCTCAAGATGACGGGGTGAGTATTGAGAACTTTCAAAACAAGGGAAATAATGCCAGTGGTGACACTCTTCAAATCGCTAGTGCTCCCTCACTTAGAATATTGCTCAGTGCTGACAACCCCGTTTAAAGCAGAGAAATATCTGAGCTGGAGCAAATACAGAGATCGTTTATGGCTCACATTGAGCCTGTAAAGCACCTAAAACTACTGGGAATGCCTGCAAGTCTTGAACATGTATTCATTGGAGCGGAGGAGAGAGAGGTACAAGATAATATATACAGTGGAACCTTATATATCGAACTTTCTTTGGTCAAGAAAGCTGTTCGAGTGCCTTTACCGAATTAATTTATTCCCATGAGGAATAATGTAAATTAGGCTAGTCCATTTCAGACCCTCAAAAATACACTTATAAAAGCGCTTACAAAAATACACTTACATAATTGGTTGTCTTGGGAGCAGTTCGATTTTTGAGGTTCCACTGTACCTGGAAAATACTCGAGGGCCTAGTCCCAAATCTGCATGCTGCCATAACATACTGGAGTGAGAGATATGGGAGGAAGTGTAAAATAAACCCAGTGAGGAGCAGGGGTGTGGTGGGGAAAATAAGGAAACACTGTATCAACATCTGGGGTCCCAGACTATTCAACATCTTACCAGAAGATATCAGAAACTTGGCTGGAACAAGTGTAGAAGCCTTTAAGAGGAAACTGGACAAGTATCTTCACCAGGTGCCAGATCAACCAGGCTGTAATGGATATGTGGGGCAGTGGGGCTCCAGCAGCAACAGTCTGGTTGACCAGGCAAGCACCAGACGAGCCTGGCCCATGGCGAGGCTGAGAGAGTAGATAAACTCTCGAAACTCTTCAAAGGTATATCATAGGTATGGTACTTCATGGTCAGTTTGGAGTCATATTTCACCCAAAGGATATCAACTTCTTTGCCAGGTACCAACACCTTCACATTCATGCTTGCTACTGCACCAGCATTATCATTCTCTCTCTCTCTCTCTCTCTCTCTCTCTCTCTCTCTCTCTCTGTCTCTCTCTCTATCTCTCTCTCTCTGTCTCTCTCTCTGTCTCTCTCTCTGTCTCTCTGTCTCTCTCTCTGTCTCTCTGTCTCTCTGTCTCTCTCTCTGTCTCTCTCTCTGTCTCTCTCTCTCTCTCTCTCTCTCTCTCTCTCTCTCTCTCTCTCTCTCTGTCTCTCTGTCTCTCTGTCTCTCTCTCTGTCTCTCTCTCTGTCTCTCTCTCTGTCTCTCTCTGTCTCTGTCTCTGTCTCTGTCTCTCTCTGTCTCTGTCTGTCTGTCTGTCTGGCTCTCTCTCTCTCTCTCTCTCTCTCTCTCTCTCTCTCTCTCTCTCTCTCTCTCTCTCTCTCTCTCTCTTTCTATTTTTTTTTTTTTTTACACAGGGTTTGACAAGGTTAAGGATCCCTAGCTTTATTGACAAGCTATTTACAGGTTAAGGATTCCTAACTTTATTGGCAAGCTAAGAGCTGTTACCTAAATCAGCTCATTTGAAAGCATTTTTATTGTTATGAGACATACAAGTAGGGAACAGGATGAAATTGGAGCCATCTGTGGGCCAGCATTTTCATTTGATCAACTGACTTTATCTCGTTGACATCATTATGCTGTATGAATGTGTTCCATACTCGAGTCATCCTGGGTATATATGATCTCAGATGGAGTGATGTTCTGGAGAAGGGTACAGCCAGAGTGAAGTTGCTGCTTTCTGCCCGTCTTGTGGCATAAAAGCTTGTTTCACGCTGTCCTCGAAGTATTGGCCTTGTACATAACAGTAAGGCCACCCACATCCCTCCTAAGTTGAAGGCTCTGCTGAAATGACAGATCTGTCCAGGATGGGTCCAGGCGAGAGATGAGACGTCTTGCTCTGTTCTCTACTCTGTCAAGCAGTCGCAGATGAGAGGGGGGGCAGGCAAACCAAGAAAGTGGAGCATACTCAAGGTGCGAGCATACTTGTGCCTCGATCAAAATCTTGCAACCCCTACTGTCAAGTAGATGTGAGATACGGCGAAGTGCTGTAAGCTTCCTGGCTGCCTTGTTTGCAAAATTTACAACATGGTTCTTCATGGTTAGTTTGGAGTCAAATTTCACCCCAAGGATATCAACTTCTTCTCCAGGTGCCAACACCCTCCCATTCATCCTTACTACTGCACCAGCATTACCATCATGGTGCCTAGAGATGATCATCATTTGCATTTTCTCAGGTGCAAATATTACTTGCCATCTATTTCCCCAAGCTGATATAGCTCTCAGCTGGTGATTGATGTAGCTTAGAGCAGCTGGCATTTCTTCTCTTGGATAAGTGAATGTCAGTGTGCAGTCGTCTGCATATGCATGTGATTCTGGGATGAGATGAAGAAGGTCATTGAAGTAGGCATTCCATAACAATGGTCCCAGCACGCTTCCTTGTGGAACACTTGCCCCAATAGGATGTCTTGCTGATTCTGTTCCATTGAGAACTACACTTAGAGATCTACCATGAAGGTAATCACTGAGGAGACATAGCATAGAGCCTGCAATTCCCAGTGCTTGAAGTTTTGCTAAGAGGCACTGGTGCCACACCCAGTTGAAAGCGCCAGCAAATGTATGTTCCACAGTCAGCCCTCCTGGCCCTATATCACTCTCTTATTTACCCCTATCTCACCTATGGAATTTGTGCATGGGGCTCAACAACAATTAACCATCTCAGACCACTAATTACCCAACAAAAGGCTGCAGTTAGAATGATAACAAATTCTCACTACAGGCAGCACACTCCACCAATATTCAATACACTAAACCTACTCACCATACAAAACATCCATACTTATTACTGCACCTATTACATACATAGAACACTTAACTCTGATATTAACCCTCCCCTCAAACATCTCCTTGCCAACCTCAACAGAACACATGACCATAACACAAGGCACAGATCACTCTTTGATGTTCCTCGTGTCCATCTCACACTATGCAAAAACTCAATGCAGATAAAAGGCCCTAAAATCTGGAATTCATTACCTGTAAATATAAAAGAAACACTACCTGTTTATAAATTCAAGTCTCTTCTCAAAGATCACTTACTCACCCAAAACCAAATAAATACTGAATAACTGAACCTTATAAATTGTATATCTTAAATGTTTCTCATAATTATATCACATAAATGTTAAACCTAAAACCCTGTCTAACTTTATTATTTTTTAAATACACTACCTAACAGAATCACTACCTAACTGAATGCAACCATATGACCTGTCTTTGTAATACTCACTTGTGCTTTATAGTAATCTGTTTACATTAATGTTTTATCACTGATTTCATCATTGCTTAGTTAATCTTAAGTTAATTTTAAGCCAGCCCGTAATGCTATGCATAGTATAAGTGGCTTTGGCATGCTGCTCTTTTCTGTATTTTTTTGTACCTCTGTATGTGTGCTCAAATTGGAAATGTCCAGTGCTACCACACATCTGACTTTGGATTCATTCAGCGACTGGTGCCACTTAGTGGAGAGGTTTAACAACAGATCAGCAGCAGAGTAACCTTTCCTGAAGCCATATTGACAATCACAAAGTAGTGAGTGATAGTCAAAAAACTCTGTCATTTATCTTGAGATTATTGTCTCAAGGATCTTACCAGTGATTGACAGGAGTGACACTGGTCTGTAGTTGCTGATTTCTGCTCTGCTCTTCTTGTGAACAGGGACTACATTTGCCTCTTTCCATAGAGAGGGCCATTTACACTGTACTAGGCAGTGCTGAAAGAAGCGAGTTAGAGGTGCTGCTAGCTGGTCTGCACATCTTCTCAGCAATCTTGGGCTCAGCTTGTCTGGGCCCACAGCCTTTTCTTGTTCAAGCGATTTAAGAAGGAAATGCACCTCCTCCTGCCTTATTGTCACCACTGACAGTTTTGACACAGTTCTTGCAGCTAGCCAAGGAGGGTCCCTTGCTGGATCAGGAACCTGCATTTTGGTAGCAAAGTGTTCAGCAAAGAGGTCCGCCTTCTCTTGACTACTAGTAGAGGTGGTCCCATCCTGTCGATTTAAAGGTGGAATGAGTTGATCAGGCAGATAACCTTGTCTGTCCTTGACCAGGGACCACCAGGTTTTGGAGCCTACCCTACCTGATGCTAGCTTTCTTTTAGTGTCCACCTCCCATTTAGCAATGGCCCACTTTTGAACGTCACCCATATGCCTACAGGCTTGCCTGTGCAGGTTCCTGTTATAGGTGGTAGGATGTCTCTTACACCTTCGCCATGCTTTGTACTTAGCAGTAGCAGCCTCTCTACAACGAAAGCCAAACCAAGGCTGATCCCTTCCTACCTCTCCCCCTCTCCTTTCCTGCCTCTCCCCCTCTCTCTCCCTTCCTACCTCTCCCCTTCTCTCTCCCTACCTCTCCCCCTCTCTCTCCCTACCTCTCCCCCTCTCTCTCCCTTCCTACCTCTCCCCCTTCCTCCCTTCCTCCCCCTCCCCCTCCCCCTTCCTTCCACTCCCCCTCCCTTCTCCCATTTTTATCTTGATTCATATTAGATATTTTCGGTGTTAAAATAGAGCTGTTACTTTATATTGGAAGGTGTGTTGTCATCATCATCTTCAACAAAACATAAAATAACTACGGTGTCCATCAGTAACATTTAAGACAAGTCATATTTCAGGTGGTTGAACTTCGTGCAGAACTGGATGCCCGCATGTTGAATAGCAAGGGTCTGAAGTCACAGCTGATTGCCCGCCTGACAAAGGTGAGTGCATAGCGCATGCTCTATAATATACCACTCTAAAATTGTACAAGTATTTTAAAAAGGTTGTTCCTACCTCACACCTACCACACTAATGTCTCAACCAGCTTACCATTCCCACTGTACTGTCACCACACTAATGTGTCAACCAGCTTACCATTCCCACTGTACTGTCACCACACTAATGTGTCAACCAGCTTACTTTCTGCACTCCTGCACTGTCACCACACTAATGTGTCAACCAACTTACCTTCTGCACTCCTACACTGTCACCACACTAATGTGTCAACCAACTTACCTTCTGCACTCCTGCACTGTCACACCACTAATGTGTCAACCAACTTACCTTCTGCACTCCTGCACTGTCACCACACTTATGTGTCAGAAAGCTTACCTTCCCCACTCATGCTCTGTCACCACACTCATATAATGTGTCAATCAGCTTACCTTCCCTACTCCAACTATCACTTGACTCATATCATGTTTCAGCTAACCTGCCTGACTCATGCAGTGTTAGTCCACTCATCTCAACCAGCTTTCCTTCCAATCTCATCTTTGTATGCGTGTCAACCAAGGTGGTTCACCATCATCTCAATACAATAGTTAGTATGGGAATACTGACAAGTTGTAGATGTTTAACCCCTTGACTGTCACAATCCCAAATCCTGAGGTGTCTCCTGGTGTCTCAAAATTTCCAAAAAAAAAAAATAATAATTTTTTCTTATGAAATGATAGAGAATCTTTTCCCGATTGTAATGACACCAAAAGAATGAAAGTTGATACAAAACTGGCGGAATTACGCTCTCACGAAGTTAGAGATCTCAGTGATATTTACGAATCGGCGATTTCGCCCACTTTGAGCCCTATTTTTGGCTAATTCCGTTGTTCCAGTCGACCAAACTCATAGCTATTTAAGAACATAAGAATGGAGGAACACTACAGAAGGCTTACTGGCCCATACAAGGCAGGTCCTTATCAAAATGGCCTCTACCCAAAGCTACCCAAGAATTAACTCCCGTACCCAATGACACCAATCAAACCCAGCCCCTTCCACTCATATATTTGTCCAGTCTCTTCTTAAAGCTACCCAAGGTCCTATCCTCTATCGCCCTGCTGGGAAGACTGTTCCACGCATCTACAACTCTGTTAGAAAACCAGTACTTACCTATGTCCTTTCTAAATCTAAATTTATCCAACTTAAATCCATTATTTCTGGTTCTTACCTGGTTCAACACCCTCAGTACTTTATTAATATCTCCCTTGTTTATGCCCGTCATCCAATTATACACCTCAATGATATCTCCCCTCATTCTACGTCTCTCCAGAGAATGGAGATTTAGGGCTTTAAGTCTATCTTCATACAGGAGATTCCTTACACAGTAGGAATTTTTTCTGTCGAATGAGTACAAGAAACTGCCCATTTAACGATTCCAACTACCCAATAACGTGGTCAGAAATTTGCAATTTGGCCAATTTCATGAAAATTAAAAAATATGACAATTTCAAAATAGGGTCCAGAATGAACAATGCAGACATTCCTGGCTCTAAAATAACATTTTCTTTGTTCATCAGTCACGTCTCAAGGCCCCTCTGATATTACTCTTGCTTTCTATTTTGAATTTTTAATCAAACAAAAAATAGAAGATTTACTGTTCTGCAGACTACTGCAATATTGTAATAATTGTATAAATAATGTCAACCCATTCATGACTGCATATTAGAATGGCTAGTTGGACATTTATTGGAAAATGACATCATTTGTTTACTTTTGAACAGTGGCAGAAATCAAACATTTCCCCTACTTTGAGCTCCATTTCAAGGTTCTTTTCGTAGTAAAACCAATCAAAATCACCTCTGTTTCTATATGTTTTCCATTCTATCAAATGAGACCAAGAAAACGAAAATACAACCATAAATACTATATGAAAATAGACCACAAAGTTGGCATTTTAATTGAAAAACACAGTTTTTTTTTTCCTCTCATTGTGCACTGTGTGCTCCAGGATTTTTTTTATATGGTGCACACTGACCACACAGACCCATTCTCTCAAATGTGGGCCTACCAGCTTTCTCATGCTTGATTTGAAGCCGCTAGAATTTATGAGTGTATATATACGTCAAACATGGTGGCTCATAAGACGTATATATATGACCGAAACAGTCAAAGGGTTAAAACATGAAAGCAATAATTAGAAAAACTATTCAGTGTTTTGCTAAGTACAAACCAAGGTCCAGTTACCAAATATTTCCTAATCAGTGTGTGCTATTGTTTAAGCACCTGTCTCTCTTGTCCAGTGTTTTACCTATACAACAGACTTTCTCAAGTCTTTTTGTTGAAAAAAATCTTTTATACAGGTCAGAAACTTATTAGAAATTTTTTTCCAGTTTCCATGCTACTTTTGTGTTATCTGCTACATCGTCATCGTCGTCGTCATCATCGTCATCTCTACAGTTATATGAACACATGCAATATTGCTCTTGCTAATTCATCATTAACTGTTTCTGGAAGAAATCTAGAAGCTTTTATTACGGCACATATTTTACTTGTTGATTTTTTCTGCTCCATTCTCAGACTTTTTTTTACTAAATGTGAACAATAACATACAAATTTAATATTTTTCCTTTGGGATAAAGATAGGATCAGACAGTACTATTTATACATTTGTCCTGGTTGCTATTAGACGTGTGGAGTGTCTCGTATATACATGAGAAATGAGGGCTATCAAGTGTTTCCATTTTGCTGGGTCTCTCTACCATGGTGGTAGATGGTGCTGTGTTAGAGAAAACTGGGAAAACCTCATGAAATGCAAAGCTACAGATCTGAATAAATTAATAGAACAGAAATACCTGGGTGCATAGTGTTCCTTCTTTCTTATGTTCTTATGTGTGTTTACACATGTTTTTGTGCATTTACATGAAGATGTGTGTGAACACATGAGCTCCCAGATATTTATCTCACCTAATTTTTTCTGTGGTATATTTTTTATTTACTTTTGGAGAATAGACAGTTTCTTTATGCCAGAGCAAGTTTTTTTTTTTTTTCAGTAAGTTGGCCGTCTCCCACCGAGGCAGGGTGACCCAAAGAGAAAGAAAATCCCCAAAACAAAATTACTTTCATCATCATTCAACACTTTCACCTCACTCATACATAATCAGTTTTTGCAGAGGTGCCCAGAATACAACAGCTTAGAAGCATATACATACAAACATGCACAGTATATGCCTCCAAACTGCCAATATCCCAAAACCCTCCTTTAGAGTGCAGGCATTGTACTTCCCATTTCCAGGACTCAAGTCCGGTTATATAAAATAACCAGTTTCCCTGAATCCCTTCACTAAATATTACCCTGCTCACACTCTAACAGATCTTCAGGTCCCAAATACCATTTGTCTCCATTCACTCCTATCAAACACGTTCACGCACGCTTGCTGGAAGTCCAAACCCCTCGCCCACAACACCACCTTTACCCCCTCCCTCCAACCTTTTCGAGGACGACCTCTACCCCGCCTTCCTTCCCCTACAGATTTATACGCTCTCCATGTCATTCTACTTTGATCCATTCTCTCTAAATGACCACACCACCTCAACAAACCCTCTTCAGCCCTCTGACTAATACTTTTGTTAACTCCACACCTTCTCCTAATTTCCACACTCTGAATTTTCTGCATAATATTTACACCACACATTGCCCTTAGACAGGACATCTCCACTGCCTCCAACCGCCTCCTCGCTGCAGCATTTACAACCCAAGCGTCACACCCATATAAGAGTGTTGGTACTACTATACTTCCATACATTCCCTTTTTTGCCTCCATGGATAACATTTTTTGCCTCCACATATACCTCAATGCACCACTCACCTTTTTTCCTTCATCAATTCTATGATTAACCTCATCCTTCATAAATCCATCCACTGACACGTCAACTCCCAAGTATCTGAAAACATTCACTTCTTCCATACTCCTCCTCCCCAATTTGATATCCAATTTTTCTTTATCTAAATCATTTGATACTCTCATCACCTTACTCTTTTCTATGTTCACTTTCAATTTTCTACCTTTACACACAGAGCAAGTAATGCAGAAAAATATTAATGAAACTGAGTATCATAGCAAATAACAAGTCAAAACATAACATTCTTGTTGTTTTCCCAGATGTAACACGCACACAAGTATACAAGTGAGTGAAAATCACACGTGTGATTTTCGACTTATTTACTTTTGTTTCATGGACTGTAGTTATTTCATAAAGTGGTTATCATGATTAATCAATATGCCACCCAAACCTAACATAGCCTAACATAACCTGAAAATGAAAGTTTTAGAGAAATTTCATGATAAAGTTATACGTAAAGAACAGTGCATTTATGATATTATAAATGACTTGCAAAATTGTGATGACAATTGCAAACCTCCAGAACTCGAGTCTGGCTAACTGGTTTCCCTGAATCCCTTCATAAATGTTACTCTGCTAACACTCCAACAGCATGTCAAGGCATAAAAGCCACTTGCCTTCACTCCTATTGAAAGAACTCATATTCATATTCATATACAGTAGGGCCCCACTTATATGGCAGGTTAGGTTCCAGGCTACCGCCGTAAAGCGGAAACCGCCGTAAAGTGGAACACCCTTTTTTTTTTTTTACTTATAAATGCATACAAACACTAGATAACAAGTTTACACTAACATATATTGTTAGCAATATAACCAGGTATCAAAAAACAATAAAAAAGTACAATACACACACAGTGCACTCATTACTTACCTTAAAATATTTATAGTCTTAATCTAGGGTGAGACAAGTAGTATTTATTGTAAGAAATCAAGTGTGGTATGTATGGTAGTCAGCCAGGCTACCATACCTGGCCAACCCACCCACACATATATTCTATGATATTTAAGCATCGCAGAGCAATAAAATGTATATACAGTTCACTCATTACTTACCTTAAAATATTTGTAGTCTTAATGTAGGGTCAGGAGTAAGTAAATGAGATAAAACGAGTAAATGAGAGAGAGAAAGAATGAGCGCATGAGAGAGGACAGTTATGTAAACAAACCGGGCGAAGGTAAGTTTTGTAAACAAAAAAAGTGTACACGTTTGGTTTGTGTACAAGTTACATTGTGTACAAGTTGTCTCTACATTGTTACTATAGAATAAATAAAGAAGAACACTGCCATTCTCATGCAACATCATTTTGAGAAGAAATGATGCTCTGAGTGAAGGCAATGGAAATAAGTCACTTGACTTTTTTGGGTTATCCTAGGTTCTCTACACATATGTTATGTATGATAATCTATGTAACTGTATTTGTGTATACCTGAATAAACTTACATACATACGAAAGGAATAATTTTCTACAGTTACCCCCAGTAACACATTTTCTCTTATGTTAGATTAGAGAAAATGTTATTCTTGGCATCACTTGTACAAGTTATCTGGCTACCACATCTCATATTTATGTTTATTTATTCTATCGTGGGGTGTAATTATTATTATTATATGTTATGCATCGTGTTTATTATATAATTTTGAAAAAAATATCATAGATGGATTAATGAACATGTGTATATTAACGTAATATACGACATTTAATGAGACTCGGTGATTATTATTATTATTATTATTATTATCATTTCTAATATGGCGTCACTTGTGCAAGTCGTCTGCTACCACATCTCACATTTATGTTTATCGCATAACGATATTAATCCGTTCCTGAGAGCTCATTGTTATGTGAAATTATCGTTATGCGAATCAATTTTCCCCATAAGAAATAATGGAAATCAAATTAATCCGTGCAAGACACCCAAAAGTATGAAAAAAAAAATTTTTACTACATGAAATATTAATTTTAATACACACAAACTGAAAAAGGAATGCACAATTACATGACACTTACCTTTATTGAAGATCTGGTGATGATTGATGGGATGGGAGGAGGAGAGAGTCTTAGTGTTTAGAAGGGGAATCCCTTTCCATTAAGACTTGAGGTGTCAAATCCTTTTCTGGGGTTACTTCCCTTCTTCTTTTAATGCCACTAGGACCAGCTTCAGAGTCACTGGACTTCTGTCGCACAACATATCTGTCCATAGTGGCCTATACCTCTTGTTCCTTTATGACTTCCCTAAAGTGTTTCACAACATTGTCAGTGTAATAGTCACCAGCACGGCTTGCAATAGCTGTTTGAGGGTGATTTTCATCCATAAAGGTTTGCACTTTCAGCCACATTGCACAGATTTCCTAAATCTTTGTAGTAGGCAACTTCTTCAATTTCTCTCTCCCCTCCTCCAAACCAGTTTCCTCAGGTCTGGCCTCTTGCTGTTGAAGTTGATCTAGCAGCTCATCAGTGGTTAGTTCTTCATTGTCCTCCTCCACCAACTCTTCCACATCATCCCCACTAACCTCCAACCCCAAGGACTTTCCCAATGCCACAATGGATTCCTCAACTGGCATACTCCTCTCAGGGTTAGCCTGAAACCCTTCAAAATCCCTTTGGTCTACACATTCTGGCCACAGTTTCTTCCAAGCAGAGTTCAAGGTCCTCTTAGTCACTCCCTCCCAAGCCTTACCTATGAGGTTTACACAATCGAGGATATTAAAGTGCTCTCTCCAAAACTCTCTTAGAGTCAGTTGAGTTTCTGAGGTCACTACAAAGCACCTTTCAGACAGAGCTTTTGTGTACAGTTTTTTGAAGTTTGCAATAACCTGCTGGTCCATGGGCTGCAGGAGAGGAGTGGTATTAGGAGGCAAAAACTTCACCTTAATGAAGCTCAAGTCCCCATAAAGTTGCTCTGCCATGTCTGTAGGATGACCAGGGGCATTGTCTAACACCAGGAGGCACTTAAGGTCTAATTTCTTTTCAGTTAGGTAATCTTTCACATTGGGGGCAAATGCATGGTGTAACCAGTCATAGAAAAAGTCCCTAGTGACCCATGCCTTACTGTTTGCCCTCCACAGCACACACAAATTAGCCTTGAGGATATTCTTTTGCCTGAATGCTCTGGGAGTTTCTGAGTGATACACTAATAAAGGCTTCACTTTGCAATCACCACTAGCATTGGAACACATCAACAGAGTAAGCCTGTCTTTCATAGGCTTATGTCCTGGGAGTGCCTTTTCCTCCTGAGTAATGTAGATCCTGCTTGGCATTTTCTTCCAAAACAGGCCTGTTTCATCACAATTAAACACTTGTTCAGGTTTCAGTCCTTCACTGTCTATGTACTCCTTGAATTCCTGCACATATTTTTCAGCTGCTTTGTGGTCCGAACTGGCAGCCTCACCATGCCTTATCACACTATGTATGCCACTACGCTTCTTAAATCTCTCAAACCAACCTTTGCTGGCCTTAAATTCACTCACATCATCACTAGTTGCAGGCATTTTTTTAATTAAATCGTCATGCAACTTCCTAGCCTTTTCGCTTATGATCACTTGAGAGATGCTATCTCCTGCTATCTGTTTTTCATTTATCCATACCAATAAGAGTCTCTCAACATCTTCCATTACTTGCGATCTCTGTTTCGAAAACACAGTTGAACCTTTGGCAAGAACAGCTTCCTTGATTGCCGTTTTGTTGCCCACAATAGTAGCGATGGTTGATTGGGGTTTATTATACAACCTGGCCAGCTCGGAGACACGCACTCCACTTTCATACTTATCAATGATCTCTTTCTTCATCTCTATAGTAATTCTCATCCTTATTGCTGTAGGGTTGGCACTAGAAGCTTTCTTGGGGCCCATGGTCACTTATTTTGCAGATAAAATCACCAAAAACACTGTAATAATACGAAATGTTTCAATTGTATGCTTGGATGTTACCGCGGAGGCTGGCTGGTAAACAGTGCCACCGGCGGAACATGTGAGGCTTGCTCAGGCCGCACAATAGACGCGTCTCGGACGAACAGCGTTGAGCGGGTTTTTTAGCGGTATGCGAGGCAAAATCTTAGCGATAAAATGTATCGGTATGCGGATTTAACGTTATGTAAGGCCAACGGTATGCGGGGGTCCAGGGGTCCACTGTAACGGCGCTTTTTGCCATAGAAGAAATGCCTTATCGGCTTATTTATCTGTCTCACTTCATCTAATATGACATAATAAACAATATAAATAACATAGAAACCTGATATATACCCTGAAATGAATAAAATATATCATTCATATAGTGGTGTGGGCGGTGTCAAGAGTGGATGAGAGTTTGTCTGGAGACCGGACAAAATACTTCTTGAATAATTTCACTAATATTATCTATATGGCTTATTTATCTATCAAAGTTCATCTAATATGACATAACAAACAATATAAATAACATAGAAACCTGATATATACTCTAGAATGAATAAAATACGTCATTATATATGTGGCAGTGGTGGCCGACGAGTGTTTGTCTGGAGACAGGACAAAATACTCCTTGAATATTTTGCTATCATCAACTCTATAGCTTATTTATCTATCACAGTTCATCTAGTATGAAATAATAAATAATATAAATAACATAGAAACCTGATATATATACTCTAGCATGAATGAAATGTCATTATGTAACAGGTGGAGGCGGCCACAACCGCTCCCTCTTTGTTGTGGTAAACACTGCCATCTAGTGACAGCCTTTTGAAGCCATCTTATTATAATTATTATTATTATGTAGTACATTATTATTATATATGTATTATTATTATATGTATTATATATATTACTATTATTATTATTATTATTATTATTATTATTATTATTATTATTATTATTATTATTGTATTATATTATACTATTATTCTTTCAATTCTTTCTTTCAACACTGGCTGTATCCCACTGAGGCAGGTTGGCCCAAATGGAAAAACGAAAGTTTCTCCTTTTACATTTAGTAATATATACAGGAGAAGGGGTTACTAGACCCTTGCTCTTGGCATTTTAGTCGCCTCTTACAACACGCATGGCTTACAGAGGGAGAATTCTGTTCCACTTCCCCATGGAGGTAAGAGGAAATAAACAAGAACAAGAACTAGTAAGAAACTAGAAGAAAACCCAGAGGGGTGTGTGTATATATGCTTGTACGTGTATGTGTAGTGTGACCTAAGTGTAAGTAGAAGTAGCAAGACGTACCTGAAACCTTGCATGTTTATGAGACAGAAAAATGGACACCAGCAATCCTACCATCATGTAAAACAATTACAGGCTTTTGTTTTACACTCACTTGGCAGGATGGTAGTACCTCCCTGGGCGGTTGCTGTCTGCCAACCTACTACCTATATATACTGTATATACTACTATTATTATTATACATATTATTATTATACATTATTATTATTATCATCATTATTATTATCATTATTATTATTATCTATTATTATCATCATTATTATTATCACTATTATTATCATTATTATTATTAATATTATTATTACAATATAAATAATTTGTAATTTTTATTCACACAAAAAATATAAGATTTACTGTTATGCCTTTTTTTTTTATTATCACACTGGCCGATTCCCACCAAGGCAGGGTGGCCCAAAAAAGAAAAACTTTCACCATCATTCACTCCATCACTGTCTTGCCAGAAGGGTGCTTTACACTACAGTTTTTAAACTGCAACATTAACACCCCTCCTTCAGAGTGCAGGCACTGTACTTCCCATCTCCAGGACTCAAGTCCGGCCTGCCGGTTTCCCTGAACCCCTTCATAAATGTTACTTTGCTCACACTCCAACAGCACGTCAAGTATTAAAAACCATTTGTCTCCATTCACTCCTATCAAACATGCTCACGCATGCCTGCTGGAAGTCCAAGCCCCTTGCACACAAAACCTCCTTTACCCCCTCCCTCCAACCTTTCGTAGGCCGACCCCTACCCTGCCTTCCTTCCACTACAGACTGATACACTCTTGAAGTCATTCTGTTTCGCTCCATTCTCTCTACATGTCCAAACCACCTCAACAACCCTTCCTCAGCCCTCTGGACAACAGTTTTGGTAATCCCGCACCTCCTCCTAACTTCCAAACTACAAATTCTCTGCATTATATTCACACCACACATTGCCCTCAGACATGACATCTCCACTGCCTCCAGCCTTCTCCTCGCTGCAACATTCATCACCCATGCTTCACACCCATATAAGAGCGTTGGTAAAACTATACTCTCATACATTCCCCTCTTTGCCTCCAAGGACAAAGTTCTTTGTCTCCACAGACTTCTAAGTGCACCACTCACCCTTTTCCCCTCATCAATTCTATGATTCACCTCATCTTTCATAGACCCATCCGCTGACACGTCCACTCCCAAATATCTGAATACATTCACCTCCTCCATACTCTCTCCCTCCAATCTGATATCCAATCTTTCATCACCTAATCTTTCTGTTATCCTCATAACCTTACTCTTTCCCGTATTCACTTTTAATTTTCTTCTTTTGCACACCCTACCAAATTCATCCACCAACCTCTGCAACTTCTCTTCAGAATCTCCCAGTGTCATCAGCAAAGAGCAACTATGACAACTCCCACTTTGTGTGATTCTTTATCTTTTAACTCCACGCCTCTTGCCAAGACCCTCGCATTTACTTCTCTTACAGCCCCATCTATAAATATATTAAACAACCACGGTGACATCACACATCCTTGTCTAAGGCCTACTTTTACTGGGAAATAATCTCCCTCTTTTCTACATACTCTAACTTGAGCCTCACTATCCTCGTAAAATCTCTTCACTGCTTTTAGTAACCTACCTCCTACACCATACACCTGCAACATCTGCCACATTGCCCCCCTATCCACCCTGTCATACGGCTTTTCCAAATCCATAAATGCCACAGAAGCCACTTTACCCTTATCTAAATACTGTTCACTTATATGTTTCACTGTAAACACCTGGTCCACACACCCCCTACCTTTCCTAAAGCCTCCTTGTTCATCTGCTATCCTATTCTCCGTCTTACTCTTAATTCTTTCAATAATAACTCTACCATACACTTCACCAGGTATACTCAACAGACTTCTTCCCCTATAATTTTTGCACTGTCTTTTGTCCACTTTGCCGTTATACAAAGGAACTATGCATGCTTTCTGCCAATCCCTAGGTACCTTACCCTCTTTCATACATTTATTAAATAATTGCACCAACCACTCCAAATAACTTATAATTTATACAATTATTGCAATAATTGTATAAATAATGTCAGCCCATTCACAACTGCATATTGGAATGGACAGTGTACTCTTGAACATAGTCAAAACAATCAAACATTTCTCCTATGTTGAGTTCAATTTCAAGGTACTTTTTGTCATGAAAGCAATCAAAATCATATATATTTCTGTAAAATATCTTCTATTCTATCAAATGAGATAAAAAAAACGAGAATACAACCATAAAAACCATACGAAAATACCGCTAAGGGGTGGCTAATTGCTGAGAAGTGAACTCCATTATTTATGCTTGGATTTCTTTCATTTTTGGTGTATGTTAAGAAGCATCTTTCCATCATACATTGCCCAAGTTCCAATAAGGTAGTCCAACAAACAAATGAAATACAGTTCCCTAGATCAAGAGCAAGAGCCCCTCACCAGCATCAAGGAACCTGCCTTGAGGTCTTCTCGCTTATGGAAATTTTGCTCGCGTATGGAAGCAAAAAATCGACCCGTCAACTGCTCGTATTTGGAAAAACTCGCACGGGGATGCGCTCGCAAGTAGAGGTTCCACTGTACTCTCTAGCATGTCCTTTTCTGTGACAGTAGGTACATTTAACTTTCTTCTTCTCGGTATCTGACTGCTGTCTAGCCACAGAGACAGATTCAGGATTGTGAGTTTTCCTGGTAAAGATACAGGAAGTTACAGCAGATGGATCATACCAGCACTGATCAGCTGATCTGGGTTGCCACTTCCTAGGACATTTGTTTGTTACCTGTTTCTTTGTGTTTTAGTATGTTCAAGTTTGTGAGATGTCTCGTAATTGCTGCTAATGCTGCAATTTCTAGCAGTATAATCGATCAGATATTCTTGCATGTCAGCAGACATACAGTTGTTAAACTCTTCGTGAAGTAACAACTGAACTAGACTGTCATAATTATTGCACTTGGTGATTTTGCACCACCTTTCAAATGCAACTTTTTTCTCGCGAGTAAACTCGACACAGGATAGACCTTGTTGTCATTGTAACGTACGTAATGCCCGTTGGTGACTTACAGGTAACAGGTTGTATGTCTCTGGAATAGTTTCCTTGACAGTATTGTAGTTAGTGTACTTGTCAAAGGGCAAAGCAGCAGTACAGGTTTGTGCTCTGCCTGTCAAAGTGTGCAACAATGTAGCCCAGTGCTTCGTGGCCAATTCATAGCACGTGCCTGCTCCTCAAACACATCAGAGTAGGTGTCTAAGTCACTTTCAAAGAACTTAGGAACCATTGAGACAGCTTTCTGCACTTTTAATGTGTCCTGTGTTCTTACGAAACAAACAGTCTCTCTATGGAAATCATCGTTCAATTTACTCTGTGCCTCTGTTTGTGCAGTATGCAACATAATTAGGTGTTCCATCTTCTTAAACTGATCCTGAGAGATAGGACCAGTGGGCACCGGAGGAGTAAGGGACCTTATGAATGAGTCTGGATGGGTGCCTAGTCCAGCCATTCCTAGAGATTCTAGATCTGGTCTAGGATAAATACATATAGGTGTAGAGTATATGGTACTAGTATGAGACTGCACTATACTACCAGCTACACTCTGTGATATGGTCTCAGTCAGGCGGGAAGGAGTAAGTGTAAACTGAGTTACACTAAGCTCAGATACTTCTGCCATAGTTGCTCTCTCTTTTACATCATCAATTAGTGTCATACTTCCTAATAGTGACACTAAGTTCTCCAAATCTGAATTGGAATCAGAAATCTCTGAGTGAGCAGGAAACGATATATCGTTAATTAATGCTCTGACAGTTTCTCCGGTGTAATTCCTGTTATAAGTCACACCAAGATATTTGGCTACTTGTCAACACGTCTGAAGTTTTAAAGTACTTAACTTTGACAAAGTCAGAGTATCGTTAACTGTTTCACTTTCACACACATCACAAAAATAAGTGAATTACTAGAGAGTGACTATGGGAAGCTATGATCCTTATAGTAATTTACTTTACAAGTTATATTAGGCATTAGTGTTGGTTGTCTTAGAGCTAGAGCTCATTAACAGTATTTCCATCTCCTTGGATCAAGAGACTTGGGCAAGTACATACATCCACCTATTATGTTGTAC
Organism: Cherax quadricarinatus; assembly: GCF_038502225.1. Taxonomy (NCBI): domain Eukaryota; kingdom Metazoa; phylum Arthropoda; class Malacostraca; order Decapoda; family Parastacidae; genus Cherax; species Cherax quadricarinatus. The sequence goes on from NC_091293.1 coordinate 60,671,553, forward strand.
AAGACCAAACTCAAAAGTCTTTAGATCAAGAAATTACTCAAAGTGTTTGACCATATAGTTACTAGTATGTCAAAGTAAACAATTTCTCCAGCACCTTGGATCAAGAGATCCTTGACAGCCCCCCATTTGTTACAAAAAACACGATATCTATTAAGCATAGACATCTTCAGAGAATACTAGAAAGGTCTGCCCCTTTAGCATTCAGCCTGTTACTGGATTTTTGTAACAAGTACTCAGTATACTGGTCCAGTTATCCATTATAATTTACCATAAGTTTAATAGTGCTTTAGGATTGCAACTGAAATAAATAAAATAAATAAATAAAGTTTATTTCTTTGTGAAAGTTACAATGTATAATCACAATTTTGATTTGCTAAGTACAAAGATAGCCACTATCATGCCGAGGCATTTCAGGCAAACTAATCCTAATACATAGTAACTAATTAAAACTAAATAAGATAATAGTTTACCTGGAGAGAGTTCCAGGGGTCAATGCCCCCGCGGCCCGGTCTGTGACCAGGCCTCCTGGTGGATTAGAGCCTGATCAACCAGGCTGTTGCTGCTGGCTGCACGCAAACCAACGTACGAGCCACAGCCCGGCTGATCAGGAACTGACTTTAGGTGCTTGTCCAGTGCCAGCTTAAAGACTGCCAGGGGTCTGTTAGTAATCCCCCTTATGTGTGCTGGGAAGCGTTGAACAGTCTTGGGCCCCTGACACTTATTGTATGATCTCTTAACGTGCTAGTGACACCCCTGCTTTTCATTGGGGGGATGGTGCATCGTCTGCCAAGTCTTTTGCTTTCGTAGTGAGTGATTTTCGTGTGCAAGTTCGGTACTAGTCCCTCTAGGATTTTCCAGGTGTATATAATCATGTATCTCTCCCTCCTGCGTTCCAGGGAATACAGGTTTAGAAACCTCAAGCGCTCCCAGTAATTGAGGTGTTTTATCTCCGTTATGCGCGCCGTGAAAGTTCTCTGTACATTTTCTAGGTCGGCAATTTCACCTGCCTTGAAAGGTGCTGTTAGTGTGCAGCAATATTCCAGCCTAGATAGAACAAGTGACCTGAAGAGTGTCATCATGGGCTTGGGCTCCCTAGTTTTGAAGGTTCTCATTATCCATCCTGTCACTTTTCTAGCAGATGCGATTGATACAATGTTATGGTCCTTGAAGGTGAGATCCTCCGACATGATCACTCCCAGGTCTATGATGTTGGTGTTTCGCTCTATTTTGTGGCCAGAATTTGTTTTGTACACTGATGAAGATTTAATTTCCTAATGTTTACTATATCTGAGTAATTGAAATTTCTCATCGTTGAACTTCATATTGTTTTCTGCAGCCCACTGAAAGATTTGGTTGATGTCCGCCTGGAGCCTTGCAGTGTCTGCAATGGAAGACACTGTCATGCAGATTCGGGTGTCATCTGCAAAGGAAGACATGGTGCTGTGGCTGACATCCTTGTCTATGTCGGATATGAGGATGAGGAACAAGATGGGAGCGAGTACTGTGCCTTGTGGAACAGAGCTTTTCACCGTAGCTGCCTCGGACTTTACTCTGTTGACGACTACTCTCTGTGTTCTCTTAGTGAGGAAATTATAGATCCATCGACTGACTTTTCCTGTTATTCCTTTAGCATGCATTTTGTGCGCTATTACGCCATGGTCACACTTTTCGAAGGCTTTTGCAAAGTCTGTATATATTACATCTGCATTCTTTTTGTCTTCTAGTGCATTTAGGACCTTGTCGTAGTGATCCAATAGTTGAGACAGACAGGAGCGACCTGTTCTAAACCCATGTTGCCCTGGGTTGTGTAACTGATGGGTTTCTAGATGGGTGGTGATCTTGCTTCTTAGGACCCTTTCAAAGATTTTTATGATATGGGATGTTATTGCTATTGGTCTGTAGTTCTTTGCTGTTGCTTTACTGCCCCCTTTGTGGAGTGGGGCTATGTCTGTTGTTTTTAGTAACTGTGGGACGACCCCCATGTCCATGCTCCCTCTCCATAGGATGGAAAAGGCTCGTGATAGGGGCTTCTTGCAGTTCTTGATGAACACACAGTTCCATGAGTCTGGCCCTGGGGCAGAGTGCATGGGCATGTCATTTATCGCCTGTTCGATAGGCTTGTGTTAATCAAATTTTGTGGCTCTCTCATAAAAAATTCATTTTGATCTTCGACTCTCAGTCTGGTTAGCGGCTTGCTAAAAACCTAGTCATATTGGGACTTGAGTAGCTCACTCATTTCCTTGCTGTCATCTGTGTAGGACCCATCTTGTTTAAGTAGGGGCCCAATACTGGACGTTGTTCTCGATTTTGATTTGGCATAGGAGAAGAAATACTTTGGGTTTCTTTCGATTTCATTTATGGCTTTTAGTTCTTCCCGCGATTCCTGACTCCTAAAGGATTCTTTTAGCTTAAGTTCGATGCTTGCTATTTCTCTGACCAGTGTCTCCCTACGCATTTCAGATATATTGACCTCTTTTAGCCGCTCTGTTATTCTTTTCCGTCGCCTGTAAAGGGAGCGCCTGTCTCTTTCTATTTTACATCTACTCCTCCTTTTTCTTAGAGGAATAAGCCTTGTGCATACATCAAGTGCCACCGAGTTAATCTGTTCTAGGCATAAGTTGGGGTCTGTGTTGCTTAGTATATCTTCCCAGCTTATATCGGTTAGGACTTGGTTTACTTGGTCCCACTTTATGTTTTTGTTATTGAAGTTGAATTTGGTGAATGCTCCCTCGTGACTAGTCTCATTATGTCGGTCTGGGGCTCCACGCATGCATGTCTGAACCTCAATTATGTTGTGATCTGAGTATATTGTTTTTGATATGGTGACATTTCTTATCAGATCATCATTGTTAGTGAAGATGAGGTCTAGTGTATTCTCCAGTCTAGTAGGCTCTATTATTTGCTGGTTTAAATTGAATTTTGTGCAGAGATTTAAAAGCTCGTGTGAGTGTGAGTTTTCATCAGAGCTGCCTCCTGGTGTTATTACTACAACAATATTATTTGCTATATTCCTCCATTTTAGGTGCCTTAAGTTGAAATCCCCCAGGAGCAAGATGTTGGGTGCAGGAGCTGGAAGATTTTCCAGACAGTGGTCAATTTTTAACAGCTGTTCCTGGAATTGCTGGGATGTTGCATCCAGAGGCTTGTAGACTACCACAATGACTAGGTTTTGGTTCTCGACCTTTACTGCTAAAACTTCCACTACATCATTTGAGGCATTAAGCAGTTCTGTGCAAACAAGTGACTGCAATGTACAGGCCAACCCCCCCCCTCCTTTTTGCCTGTTCACTCTGTCACATCTGTATAGGTTGTAACCTGGGATCCATATTTCGTTGTCCAAGTGATCCTTTATGTGGGTCTCAGTGAAAGCCGCGAACATTGCCTTTGCGTCTGCAAGCAGTCCACAGATGAAAGGTATTTTGTTGTTTGTTGCTGGCTTTAGACCCTGTATATTTGCAAAGAAGAATGTTATTGGACTGGTGGTATTGTTGGTACTGGGGGGGGATTTTTTTTCCGGCATTATTATCTGTATCTGTTGGTTTGGAGTGGAGGCCATCGACTGTGGTTCCACTCCAGGAATGACTGGATTTGGTGTACGATTTCTGCCATTTCCTGCCAGTTTTTTTTCCTTCCTGGCACTAAAAAACCTCTCCCTCTTGAGTGGCTGTGGCTACCCAGGTTTTCCCATGGCCTGGATGTTTTGTATCTTTTTGTCCCCTTTAGATGGTATGCCTGGCAATTTAAGTTATAGCACAGTCTTTCCTGTACTGAAGAGGTACACAGTTCAGGGTGAAAAAGCTTACAGGAAGGGAGTTTGCATTTTCCTGTTGTCATATGGGCATGGCATTTTCTAGGGTGGTCATAGTTGCACGTCCCATCTGTTTTTCCAGATTTCCCATGCCAGCAGATACCAAGTGCATAGTATGTGCACAGGCTTGGTTTCCGTTTGCCTTGGGTTTCTGTGACTGTATTCCCTGTTGGTGCATGTTTCCCTGTCTTACTTCTATCATCCCTAGCACCAACAATGGAGCTCCCACCAGTTGTTTTTGGTAATATATCCTCACTATTGCTAGTGGTGTCCTCTTGTTTGCTATTTCCTGCGGTATTTCTAGTTTACAATATTGGTTTTATCTTATCTTTGACTACACTTGTTTCCCTACTATGGCTCCTGTCCCCTATGAGGTCATTTATATGTATTCCTTCCTGCGTATAATTCCCGACTACCTGGACAAAATCTCCAGCTTCATCATTACTGTCTCCCAGGACAGCATCTCCAGCTTCACCATTACTGTCTCGCAGGACAGCACCTCCAGCTTCACCATTACTGTCTCCCAGGACAGCACCTCCAGCTTCACCATTACTGTCTCCCAGGACAGCACCTCCAGCTTCACCATTACTGTCTCCCAGGACAGCACTATCAGCCCCACATTTACTGACTACCAGGACATCACCTCCAGCCTTACAGTTTCTGACTACATGGCCAGTATCCAGGGCAGTACCATTCAGCCCAGACTTTTTATGTTCCCATCTGTTGTAGAAAGCTTCCAGGTTTTCTATGAAAGCAGCTTTGATGTTGTCCTCTTTTAATACCCTTGTGATTTTAGTCCACAGATTTATCTCATTTGGGCATACCCAAAAACATTTCCCTGTTTTAATACTGCTTGTAGCTAGTTCTTGGATATCTGCACAAGGGGCGTGACACCAATTTCCACAAAAATGACAATTTATCCATGTGGAAGCCCGTTTGTTTGACTGACCACAGACTACACACAGCTTCATAATGATTTGAATGGTTGATTTACTGCAATTCTACTAGCAACCTCTTGAATATTCTATTAATAACCTCCTTAAATGAAGTTCTAGCTATTTGTATTTCTGTTTCCAACTGTTTTTGTATATTGGACAGCTTACCGTACACGTTCCTGATTTATATTTAATGTTTGTGTTTATAAGGGCGCCTACAACCCCATCCGTTTACAGTCTGCTTTATTGTCCAACGAAACCGTTTGAAACCAGTCAAGGGTTCGGTCCAGTCAAGGGTTCGGACCAGTCAAGGGTTCGGACCAGTCAAGGGTTCGGACCAGTCAAGGGTTCGGACCAGTCAAGGGTTCGGACCAGTCGATCTGATATGATCAGTGGGTCACTTATTTAAAACATACTGGTCGGTGATTTGGGCTAACACATGAAGGATCTACTGGAAATTATCTACCCTAGTAATATGTGATTTGATTGATACAAAAGTATAACTTGCGTGTTGAAGAAACCGGTGACTGCTGGCAGCTCCTACAATGACGAACGGTCGACCTCCACCCTTGTTTATCAATCGCTGTATCTAGCTTTTCTATTTTTTTTTTTTTTTTTTTCGGCTCCACCACAATAAATGCTATATTATCACTATAGTTGACTGGTGGAAATTTTGGAGGAAGGACGCTTTTTCTGTAGTAATATTTGCTTCTCGTTGTGTATATTGCGACCGCTGGTAACTACAGGTTATATGAAATTCACAGTATACGTCTGGTATTTCAAGAAAAAAGAAACTAATGAAAGTCACTCCACTCCACTAAGTACCATTATAATACTGGTTAGTTGCTACTACAACACATAGTACATAGTAACTCTACTTAAAACTAAACAAGGAATAGTGGTTAGCTGTTTTACAATCTTATTTAAACTTAGTACAAAATCTAACTTACAAGTAATGGTGCTGGTGGTAATATTTTATGGAATGGCTAAATTAACCCTTTCAGGGTTTTGGCCGTACTAGTACGGCTTACAAACCAGGGTTTTTGACGTATTAGTACGCCTAAATTCTAGCGCCCTCAAATCTAGTGAGTGAAAGCTGGTAGGCCTACATATGAGAGAATGGGTCTATGTGGCCAGTGTGTGCAGTATAAAAAATATCCTGCAGCACACAGTGAATAATGAGAAAAAAAAATACTTGGACCAAATTTTTGGATTAAAACAGCGACTTTGCACTGTATTTTCGTATGGTATTTATTGTTGTATTCTAGTTTTCCTGGTCTCATTGTATAGAATGTAAGACATATTACAGAAATTGAGATGATTTTGACTGGTTTTACAAAGAAAAGTACCTTGAAATTGAGCTCAAAGTAGCAGAAATGTTCGATTTTTACCAAATTTCAAAAGTAAACAAATCATGCTATGCGTCCAATACACATCAACTGGTGAGTCTAATATTCTTTCACAAGTGTGCTGATATTATTTATACCATTTCTAACTAAATCTTTTATTTTTTTGTGAGAAAAAAATTCAAAGTGGAAAGCAAATGAATGTAATAGGGGCCTGGGGACATGACTAATGAACAGAAGAAATGTTATTTTAGTGCCAGGAATGTCTTTGTTGTTTATTCTAGACCCTATTCGGAAATTGGCATCTTTTGAAATTTGTGTGAAATTGGCAAAATTGCTAAATTCTGACCACTGTATTGGATAGTTGAAATCGGTAAATGAGTGGTTTCTTGTACTCATTCGATAGAAAAAATGGAGTTATAGCGAAATAGTTATGATTTTTGTCGACAAGTACACTAGAATTGGCCGAAAATAGGGCTCAAAGTGGGCAAAATTGCCGATGCGTAAACATCGTCGAGACCGCTAACTTCACGAGAGCATAATTCCATAAGTTTTCCATCAAATTTCATACTTTTGGTGTCATTATGATCGGGAAAAGATTCTCTTATCTTTTCATAAAAAGAAAAATTTTTTTTTTTTTTTTTAAATTTGGCCGACCCTGAGAACAAGTCTCTGAGAGGGCCTGTCGACCCTGAAAGGGTTAAAAGCCAGGAGGTCACATGATAAGACTAATTAGCAGATGTTTTGGCAGATTTGGTTAATATTGAGAAACAAGATGATTTTATGGATTGACAGAATTAAGAGCCTAGAGGTCACATATTAAAACTAGTTAGCAGATGTTTGGTTGATTTGGTTAATTTTGTGAGATAAGATGATTTTTTAGCAAAGTCCTAAATTTATAAGCTGTCAGGGGATCCTTGACCTGTTCCAGTAGCGAGTTCCAGATCTTCGGGCCTTTTATGTGCATAGAGTTCTTGCATAGTGAGAGTCTGACTTGAGGGATGTTGAAAAGTGCCTTATGCCATGTATTGTGCCTGTGCATTCTGTTGTAACTGTTGAGGAGTAGTTTTAGGGGAGGGTTTACAGTGGAGTTTAATGTTCTCCGTAAGCCATGCGTGTTGTAAAAGTCAACTAAAATGCCGGGAACAATGGGCTAGTAACCCCTTTTCCTGTAAAGATTACTAAAAAGAATAAGAAGAAGAAAATTGTCAAAGTGGGAAGTCTGAATGTGCGTGGATGTTGTGCAAATGATAAGAAAGAGATGATTGTGGATGTTATGAATGAGAAGAAACTGGATGTCCTGGCTTTAAGTGAAACAAAGCTGAAGGGGGTGGGAGAGTTTCAATGGAGAGGAATAAATGGGATTAGGTCAGGGGTTTCAAATAGAGTTAGAGCTAAAGAAGGAGTAGCAATAATGTTGAAGGATAAGCTATTGCAGGAAAAGAGGGACTACAAATGTATAAATTCAAGGATTATGTGGAGTAAAATAAAGATTGGATGTGAAAAGTGGGTTATAGTAAGCGTGTATGCACCTGGAGAAGAGAGAAGTGTAGAGGAGAGAGAGAGATTCTGGGAAATGTTGAGTGAATGCGTGGGGAGTTTTGAATCAAGTGTGAGAGTAATGGTGGTTGGGGATTTCAATGCTAAAGTGGGTAAAAATGTTATGGAGGGAGTAGTAGGTAATTTTGGGGTGCCAGGGGTAAATGTAAATGGGGAGCCTTTAATTGAGCTATGTGTAGAAAGAAATTTGGTAATAAGTAATACATATTTTATGAAAAAGGGGATAAATAAATATACAAGGTATGATGTAGCACGTAATGAAAGTAGTTTGTTAGATTATGTATTGGTGGATAAAAGGTTGATGGGTAGGCTCCAGGATGTACATGTTTATAGAGGGGCAACTGATATATCGGATCATTATTTAGTTGTAGCTACAGTTAGAGTAAGAGGTAGATGGGAAAAGAGGAAGGTGGAAACAACAAGTAAGAGGGAGGTGAAAGTGTATAAACTAAGGGAGGAGGAAGTTAGGGCGAGATATAAGCGACTATTGGCAGAAAGGTGGGCTAGTGCAAAGATGAGTAGTGGGGGGGTTGAAGAGGGTTGGAATAGTTTTAAAAATGCAGTATTAGAATGTGGGGCAGAAGTTTGTGGTTATAGGAGGGTGGGGGCAGGAGGAAAGAGGAGTGATTGGTGGAATGATGAAGTAAAGGGTGTGATAAAAGAGAAAAAGGTAGCTTACGAGAGGTTTTTACAAAGCAGAAGTGTTATAAGAAGAGCAGAGTATATGGAGAGTAAAAGAAAGGTGAAGAGAGTGGTGAGAGAGTGCAAAAGGAGAGCAGATGAAAGAGTGGGAGAGGCACTGTCAAGAAATTTTAATGAAAATAAGAAAAAATTTTGGAGTGAGTTAAACAAGTTAAGAAAGCCTAGGGAAAGTATGGATTTGTCAGTTAAAAACAGAGTAGGGGAGTTAGTAGATGGGGAGAGGGAGGTATTAGGTAGATGGCGAGAATATTTTGAGGAACTTTTAAATGTTAAGGAAGAAAGGGAGGCGGTAATTTCATGCACTGGCCAGGGAGGTATACCATCTTTTAGGAGTGAAGAAGAGCAGACTGTAAGTGTGGTGGAGGTACGTGAGGCATTACGTAGAATGAAAGGGGGTAAAGCAGCTGGAACTGATGGGATCATGACAGAAATGTTAAAAGCAGGGGGGGATATAGTGTTGGAGTGGTTGGTACTTTTGTTTAATAAATGTATGAAAGAGGGGAAGGTACCTAGGGATTGGCGGAGAGCATGTATAGTCCCTTTATATAAAGGGAAAGGGGACAAAAGAGATTGTAAAAATTATAGAGGAATAAGTTTACTGAGTATACCAGGAAAAGTATACGGTAGGGTTATAATTGAAAGAATTAGAGGTAAGACAGAATGTAGAATTGCGGACGAACAAGGAGGTTTCAGAGTGGGTAGGGGATGTGTAGATCAAGTGTTTACATTGAAGCATATATGTGAACAGTATTTAGATAAAGGTAGGGAAGTTTTTATTGCATTTATGGATTTAGAAAAGGCATATGATAGAGTGGATAGAGGAGCAATGTGGCAGATGTTGCAAGTATATGGAATAGGTGGTAAGTTACTAAATGCTGTAAAGAGCTTTTATGAGGATAGTGAGGCTCAGGTTAGGGTGTGTAGAAAAGAGGGAGAATACTTCCCGGTAAAAGTAGGTCTTAGACAGGGATGTGTAATGTCACCATGGTTGTTTAATATATTTATAGATGGGGTTGTAAGAGAAGTAAATGCTAGGGTGTTCGGGAGAGGGGTGGGATTAAATTATGGGGAATCAAATTCAAAATGGGAATTGACACAGTTACTTTTTGCTGATGATACTGTGCTTATGGGAGATTCTAAAGAAAAATTGCAAAGGTTAGTGGATGAGTTTGAGAATGTGTGTAAAGGTAGAAAGTTGAAAGTGAACATAGAAAAGAGTAAGGTGATGAGGGTATCAAATGATTTAGATAAAGAAAAATTGGATATCAAATTGGGGAGGAGGAGTATGGAAGAAGTGAATGTTTTCAGATACTTGGGAGTTGACGTGTCGGCGGATGGATTTATGAAGGATGAGGTTAATCATAGAATTGATGAGGGAAAAAAGGTGAGTGGTGCGTTGAGGTATATGTGGAGTCAAAAAACGTTATCTATGGAGGCAAAGAAGGGAATGTATGAAAGTATAGTAGTACGAACACTCTTATATGGATGTGAAGCTTGGGTGGTAAATGCAGCAGCGAGGAGACGGTTGGAGGCAGTGGAGATGTCCTGTCTAAGGGCAATGTGTGGTGTAAATATTATGCAGAAAATTCGGAGTGTGGAAATTAGGAGAAGGTGTGGAGTTAATAAAAGCATTAGTCAGAGGGCAGAAGAGGGGTTGTTGAGGTGGTTTGGTCATTTAGAGAGAATGGATCAAAGTAGAATGACATGGAAAGCATATAAATCTATAGGGGAAGGAAAGAGGGGTAGGGGTCGTCCTCGAAAGGGTTGGGGTGGGTGAGGGGCTTGGACTTCCAGCAAGCGTGCATGAGCGTGTTAGATAGGAGTGAATGGAGACGAATGATACTTGGGACCTGACGATCGGTTGGAGTGTGAGCAGGGTAATATTTAGTGAAGGGATTCAGGGAAACCGGTTATTTTCATATAGTCGGACTTGAGTCCTGGAAATGGGAAGTACAATGCCTGCACTTTAAAGGAGGGGTTTGGGATATTGGCAGTTTGGAGGTATATGTTGTGTATCTCTATACGTATATGCTTCTAAACTGTTATATTCTGAGCACCTCTGCAAAAGCAGTGATAATGTGTGAGTGTGGTGAAAGTGTTGAATGATGATGAAAGTATTTTCTTTTTGGGGATTTTCTTTCTTTTTTGGGTCACCCTGCCTCGGTGGGAGACGACCGACTTGTTGAAAAAAAAAAAAAAAAAAAAAAAAAAAAACAATAATAAGAGTGTATGTCTTTTATATTTAGCAAGTGGAGTCTTTTGAAAAGTGGTGGGGTGTGCTGTCTAGCACAGGAACTGGTTATCACTCGCACAGCAGCTTTTTGTTGGATTATTAAGGGTCAAAGGTGATTAGCTGTGGTTGAGCCCCAGGCACAAATACCATAGGTGAGGTAAGGATATACTATTAGAAAGTGGTACAGGGTAAGGAGAGTCATTTGTGGTACATAGTATCGTATCTTGGAAAGGATTCCTACTGATTTGGAAATTTTCTTGGCTATGTGATGGGTATGGGACTGAAATTTAAGATTACAGCCAAGGAGAAGACCTAGAAATTTGCCCTCCTTGTGTCTTGATATAGGGGAACCATTTAACAGTATGTTGAGTTGGATATTTGAGGCTCTGCTGCCAAACAGCATGAAGTATGTTTTGTCTATGTTGAGAGTGAGTTTGTTGGTCATCATCCAAGCATATATCTTTAGCAGTTCATTGTTTACAGTGTTTCCAAGCACAGCTGGGTCTGAATGGGAGTAGACATATGTAGTGTCATCTGCCAATAGAACTGGTTTAAGGAGTTGGGATGCATTGGGGAGATCATTGATGTAGATGAGATAGAGGAGTGGGCCTTGGACACTATCTTGGGGTACTCCTACAGCTACAGGTTGGATAGCGGAGTTGACTCCATTTGCATGTACATACTGGTGTCTGTCGTTAAGATAGGATTTTAGGTAGTCAAAAGAATGTCCTCTTATGCCATAATGATTCAGTTTGAGGCGAAAGAGAGTGTGGTCAACTGTGTCAAATGCTTTTCGTAGGTCGATAAAGAGCCCCAGAGGATATTCATTTTTATCGAGAGCTGTGTATATAAGGTCAAGCATTTGTATAATAGCGTCATTCGTAATTTTTTTTGGTCTAAACCCAAACTGGCATGGGTTAAGTATGTTGTTGGGTAGGAGTAAAGTCGCTTGTGTATTATTTTTTCAAATATCTTGGAGAGTAAGGGCAAATTTGATATCGGTCTGTAGTTGTTCAAATCAGTTGGATCTCCTTTGTGGATTGGGGTGACCCTTGCTGTCTTGAGTATAGATGGGAAGGTTGAGGATGCTATAGATTTCTTAAACATTGTTGCAATAATGGGTGACAGTTCTGGTGCAGCTTTTTTATATATGAATGGTGGTAAGTTATCTAGATGACCTGATTTGTTCTTTAATGATTTAATGGCGAGTGAGACTTCAGTGGGATTATTTGGAGCTAGAAATAGAGTATTTGGATAGTTGCCAGTGAAGTACTCACTCGGCTGGGTATTTGAGCTAGGAATTTGACTTGCTAGCTTTTATCCTGCAGTAGAGAAGAAGACATTAAATTTGTCGGCCGTGTCTGTAGGTTGCATGTGAGGTTCATCTGGTTTAGTTAAGTTTCTCTCTCTATTTCCAGACGGTTTCCTAGAGCACGAAATTTTGGAGAGTGCTTGCCAGGTACTTTTCATGTCGCTTTTCATTTCACTAAATCTATTTTCATAATGCATTTGGGATATTGGCAGTTTGGAGGGATATGTTGTGTATCTTTATACGTATATGCTTCTAAGCTGTTGTATTCTGAGCACCTCTGCAAAAGCAGTGATAATGTGTGAGTGTGGTGAAAGTGTTGAATGATGATGAAAGTATTTTCTTTTTGGGGATTTTCTTTCTGTTTTGGGTCACCCTGCCTCGGTGGGAGACGGCCGACTTGTTGGAAAAAAAAAAAAATTTGCTTTGATTTACATATTAGTTTTGATGTGTATCTCTTAGTAAATTCTTTAGTAATTAAGCCTAATCTGAACTGTTTTTCAATTTGGTGTTTTTTATTAATAGATTTGAGGATACTTTTTGTTAGCCATGGGCTGTTTGGCCTCTTTTCTGTGATCTGTTTCGTTTTGATTGGGCAATGTTTGTTATAGAGGTTTAGGGTTTTATGTAAAAATTTTGATATCTTTATTGATATTATTACTGTCATATAGCTCTCTCTGCCAATCAGTGGCACCTAGTGCTAGTTTTAGGTTGTTTATCGATGTCTCATCATACAGGCAAAATGAGATCTTTCTTGTTTCTTGAGACAGTTTAGATAAGTTGCTTACGAGAAAGGTAGGGTAGTGGTCTGTGGTGTTGTCTGTGATTATACCTGCTTGTAGTGGGGATATCGTGTTGGTCCAGATATGGTCAAGTAACAAGGCACTTGTCTCAGAGATTCTTGTTGGCTTAGTTATAGAGGGTAGCAACAAGCTGCTGTTCATAGCATTTGTGAAATCAACTACTGGAGGGTTAGTTGCTTGGATAAGGTTTATGTTCAAGTCTCTTGCTAGTATCAGATGGTGTTTATTCAACTCTGACTCATTTATCATGTTTCTAAGGTTACTGCTAAAAGTGTAAGTATTTGAGTGTGGTAGTCTTTAGACTGCACCCCCTAAGTGTTATAGGGTTAAAATAAAAAAAATAGGGTCAGTACTTACTGAGATATGAAGCTGCGAAGTTGGCACTTAATGCTCACCTGACAGCAACATCTAGTCCTGCCGCTTGCAGAAGTGTTGTCGATATACCATTTTTTTTCTCATTTTTATATTTATATAATTTTTATGTTATGATAATTACAATTTATTGTAGTTCTTGTCATTTCATTACCAATCTTTGTTCTGACAATAATATTAGGTACTGAAATTGTACTCAAATTGTCACAAGCAAATTGACAGGTGGACATTTACACCTGCCTTGGTCATTTACTATTGTCTAGGTCTAGGAACATATAAAAAGTATTTATAGGTGCCAGCAATGTTTTGGAGGGAGTATAGAAGAAGAAGAAGAAGAAGAAGGAAGAAGTTCCCTGGAACATAAGAACATAAGAAAGGAGGATCACTGCAGCAGGCCTGTTGGCCCATACTAGGCAGGTCCTTTACAATCCATCCCACTAACAAAACATTTGCCCAACCCAATTTTAATGCTACCCAAGAAATAATCTCTGATAACTCTATCTACTGTAGGTAGTAGGTTGGTAGACAGCAACCATCCAGGGAGGTACTACCGTCCTGCCAAGTGAGTGTAAAACGAAAGCCTGTGATTGTTTTACATGATGGTAGGATTGCTGATGTCTTTTGTCTGTCTCATAAATATGCAAGATTACAGGCATGTCTTGCTACTTATACTTACACTTAGGTCACACTACACATACATGTACACATTTATTTATACACACTCATCTGAGTTTTCTTTGATTTTATCTTAATAGTTCTTGGTCTTATTACTTTTCCTTTTATATCCATGGGGAAGTGGAATAAGAATCTTTCCTCCGTAAGCCATGCGTGTTGTAAAAGTCAACTAAAATGCCGGGAACAATGGGCTAGTAACCCCTTTTCCTGTAAAGATTACTAAAAAGAATAAGAAGAAAATTGTTTTCTTTCTTTTTTGGGTCACCCTGCCTCGGTGGGAGACGGCCGACTTGTTGAAAAAAAAAAAAAAAAAAAAAAAAAAAAAAAAAAAACTCTATCTACTCATTTGCAAGTCCCAATCAGATCCAACCCCTCTCATTCATGTATTTATCCAACCTAAATTTGAAACTACCCAAAGTCCTAGCCTCAATAACCCAACTAGGTAGACTGTTCCACTCATCAACTACCCTATTTCCAAACCAATACTTTCCTATGACCTTTCTAAATCTAAACTTGTCTAATTTAAATCCATTACTGCGGGTTCTCTCTTGGAGAGATATCCTCAAGACCTTATTAATATCCCCTTTATTAATACCCATCTTCCACTTATACACTTCGATCATGTCTCCCCTCATTCTTCGTCTAACAAGTGAATGTAATTTAAGAGTCTTCAATCTTTCTTCATAAGGAAGATTTCTAATGCTATGTATTAATTTAGTCATCCTACGCTGAATGTTTTCTAACGAATTTATGTCCATTCTGTAATATGGAGACCAGAACTGAGCTGCATAATCTAGGTGAGGCCTTGCTAATGATGTATAAAGCTGCAGTATGACCTCTGGACTTCTGTTGCTTACACTTCTTGATATAAATCCCAGTAATCTATTTGCCTTATTACGTACGCTTAGGCATTGCTGTCTTGGTTTAAGGTTGCTGCTCACCATAACCCCCAAGTCCTTTTCGCAATCTGTATGGCTAAGTTCTACATCATTTAACTTATAAGTACTAGGGTTATGGGCACTCCCGAGCATCAGAACCTTGCATTTATCTACATTGAACTGCATCTGCCACTTTTCTGACCAAGAATAGTTTGTTTAAATCCTCCTGAAGTTCCATAACATCTACGTTTGAATCAATTATCCTACCTATCTTTGTGTCATCGGCGAATTTGCTCATATCACTAGTAATTCCCTCATCAAGATCATTGATATATATTATAAACAACAACGGGCCCAAGACTGATTCCTGTGGAACGCCACTTGTTACAGATCCCCACTCGGATTTAACCCCATTTATGGACACTCTCTGCTTCCTGTCTGTGAGCCATGACTCGATCCACGAGTGCACATTTCCCCCAATGCCATGAGCTGCCACTTTCTTTAACAGTCTATGGTGCGGAACTATATCAAAAGCCTTACTAAAATCTAAGTAAATAATATCAAATTCTTTATCGTGGTCAACAGCCTCAAAAGCTTTACTGAAGAAAGTTAATAAATTAGTTAGACAAGACCGGCCTCTTGTGAATCCATGCTGAGTATCATTAATCAAGCTATGCTTATCGAGATGGCTTCTTATAATCTCAGCTATAATTGACTCTAGTAATTTGCCTACAATTGAGGTCAGGCTTATTGGGAGGTAATTTGACGGTAACGACTTGTCCCCTGTTTTAAAAATAGGAATTACATTAGCCATCTTCCACATATCAGACACTACACCTGTTTGAAGAGATAAATTAAAAATATTAGTTAATGGTTCACAGAGTTCCATTTTGCATTCCTTAAGAACCCTTGAAAAAACCTCATCAGGACCCGGCGACTTATTTTGCTTCAGTCTGTCTATCTGCTTCACAACCATTTCACTAGTGACTGTCATATTACATAATTTATCTTCTTCTAGCCCACTATAAAAATTAATTACTGGAATATTGTTAGTGTCTTCCTGTGTAAAAACTGAGAGAAAATAATTATTTAAAATCGAGCACATTTCATTCTCTTTGTCAGTAAGATGCCCATAGTTATTTTTAAGGGGACCTATCTTATCTCTAACTTTTGTTCTATAGACCTGGAAAAAAACCCTTTGGGTTAGTTTTAGAATCCCTAGCAACTTTAATTTCATAGTCCCTTTTAGCTTTACTTATCCCCTTTTTAATGTCCCTCTTAATGTCAATATACTGATTCATAAGATGACCCTCACCTCTTTTGATACGCCTATAAATTCCTTTCTTATGCCCTAGTAGATATTTGAACCTATTATTCATCCATTTTGGGTCATTTCTATTTGATCTAATTTCTTTATATGGGATAAACGTTCTTTGAGCAGCATGTATAGTGTTCAGAAAACTGTCATATTGATAGCTCTCTTCATTACCCCAGTCAACAGATGATAAGTGTTCTCTAAGCCCATCATAATCTGCTAAGCGAAAATCTGGGACTGTTACTGAGTTATCGCTACTATCGTACTTCCATTCAATGCTAAATGTAATTGATTTGTGGTCGCTAGCACTCAGTTCCTCTGAAATTTCTAAATTATTAACAAGGGATTCATTGTTTGCCAGAACTAAGTCAAGCAGGTTATTTCCCCTTGTAGGTTCTGTCACAAACTGCTTCAAAAAACAATGCTGAACTACTTCTAAGAAGTCGTATGATTCTAAATTCCCAGTCAAAAAATTCCAATCAATATGACTAAAGTTAAAGTCTCCTAGAATTACTACATTATCGTGCTTTGTGGCCTTAACAATTTCCTCTCATAGTAGTCTCCCTTGGTCCCTATCTAAGTTTGGGGGACGGTATATCACTCCTAAAATCAGTTTTTCATGCCCCTCTGAAAATTCTACCCAAACAGACTCTGTATGTGTTACTTCAGACTTAATACCCGTTTTTATGCAACAGTTCAAGCAATCTCGGACATACAATGCCACCCCCCCCCCCCTCTTCCCGATACTTCTATCTACTTGGAACAATTTAAAACCCTGAATGTGACATTCCGCAGGCATGTCCCGACTTTTTGAATTAAACCACGTCTCAGTTAAGGCAAATACATCAATGTTACCTGCACTAGTGACTAATCTCAACTCGTCCATCTTATTCCTAGCACTACGGCTATTAGCATAATATACATTGAAAGACTCTCCTTTCTCTTTACCCTTCCTGCTCATTTCTGTTTTTCTACTAAACCTATTACTGTCCTTATCACCCAATGTCATTGGCTTTTCAATATCTACCTCGTTCTGCTTATTACTAGTTCCTTTAGAACTCATAATATTACTACAATGGGACTTCACTGTTTTCCTGCCAAAACCCATACCACTAACTATTCCTAGTTTAAAGTCCTAACAGCTCCCTCCACTGCAGTTGCCAGTGCTCCCACCCCAGACCTAGATAAGTGAACCCCATCCCTGGCATACATGTCATTTCTGCCATAGAAGAGGTCCCAGTTGTCAATGAATGTTACCGCATTTTCCTTACAGTATTTGTCCAGCCAGCAATTGACACCAATTGCCCTGGACAACCATTCATTTCCAACTCCTCTCCTTGGCAAAATACCACATATGACAGGGTTCCCACCCTTCCTCCTAATTATTTCTGTTGCTGACTTATACCTGCTAATCAGGTCTTCACTCCTACGTCTGCCAACATCGTTGCCTCCAGCACTGAGACAGATAATAGGATTGCTCCCATTACCTCTCATGATGTCATCCAGACGGCTAACAATATCCTCCATCCCAGCCCCAGGAAAGCAAACTCTTTGTCTCCTACTCCTGTCCTTCAAGCAGAACGCCCTATCCATATACAGTAGGGCCCCACTTACACGGCTGGTTAGGTTCCAGGCTACCGCCGTAAAGCGGAAACCGCCGTGAAGTGGAACACCCTTTTTTTCCACTTACAAATGCATACAAACACTAGATAACAAGTTTACACTAACATATATTAAGTTAGCAATAGAACCAGGCATCAAAAAGCAATAAAAAAGTACAATACACACATAGTGCACTCATTACTTACCTTAAAATATTTATAGTCTTAATCTAGGGTGAGACAAGTAGTATTTATTGTAAGAAATCAAGTGTGGTATGTATGGTAGTCAGCCAGGCTACCATACCAGGCCACCCCACCCACACATACAATTCTATGATATTTAAGCATCCCAGAGCGATAAAATGTATATACAGGTATATACCTGTATATACAGGTAGTAGGTTGGTAGACAGCAACCACCCAGGGAAGTACTACCGTCCTGCCAGATGACTGTGAAACAAAAACCTGTAACTGTTTTGCATGATGGTAGGATTGCTGGTTTCTTTTTCTGTCTCATAAACACGCTAAGATAACAGGGATATCTTGCTACTCCTACTTACACTTTGGTCACACTTCACAGACACGCACATGCATATATATATATACATACATCTAGGTTTTTCTCCTTTTTCTAAATAGCTCTTGTTCTTTTTTATTTCTTCTATTGTCCATGGGGAAGTGGAAAAGAATCTTTCCTCCGTAAGCCATGCGTGTCGTATGAGGCGACTAAAATGCCGGGAGCAATGGGCTAGTAACCCCTTCTCCTGTATACAATTACTAAAAAAGAGAAGAAGAAAAACTCTATAAAACTGGGTTGCTTAAATGTGCGTGGATGTAGTGCGGATGACAAGAAACAGATGATTGCTGATGTTATGAATGAAAAGAAGTTGGATGTCCTGGCCCTAAGCGAAACAAAGCTGAAGGGGGTAGGAGAGTTTCAGTGGGGGGAAATAAATGGGATTAAATCTGGAGTATCTGAGAGAGTTAGAGCAAAGGAAGGGGTAGCAGTAATGTTAAATGATCAGTTATGGAAGGAGAAAAGAGAATATGAATGTGTAAATTCAAGAATTATGTGGATTAAAGTCAAGGTTGGATGCGAGAAGTGGGTCATAATAAGCGTGTATGCACCTGGAGAAGAGAGGAATGCAGAGGAGAGAGAGAGATTTTGGGAGATGTTAAGTGAATGTATAGGAGCCTTTGAACCAAGTGAGAGAGTAATTGTGGTAGGGGACTTGAATGCTAAAGTAGGAGAAACTTTTAGAGAGGGTGTGGTAGGTAAGTTTGGGGTGCCAGGTGTAAATGATAATGGGAGCCCTTTGATTGAACTTTGTATAGAAAGGGGTTTAGTTATAGGTAATACATATTTTAAGAAAAAGAGGATAAATAAGTATACACGATATGATGTAGGGCGAAATGACAGTAGTTTGTTGGATTATGTATTGGTAGATAAAAGACTGTTGAGTAGACTTCAGGATGTACATGTTTATAGAGGGGCCACAGATATATCAGATCACTTTCTAGTTGTAGCTACACTGAGAGTAAAAGGTAGATGGGATACAAGGAGAATAGAAGCATCAGGGAAGAGAGAGGTGAAGGTTTATAAACTAAAAGAGGAGGCAGTTAGGGTAAGATATAAACAGCTATTGGAGGATAGATGGGCTAATGAGAGCATAGGCAATGGGGTCGAAGAGGTATGGGGTAGGTTTAAAAATGTAGTGTTAGAGTGTTCAGCAGAAGTTTGTGGTTACAGGAAAGTGGGTGCAGGAGGGAAGAGGAGCGATTGGTGGAATGATGATGTAAAGAGAGTAGTAAGGGAGAAAAAGTTAGCATATGAGAAGTTTTTACAAAGTAGAAGTGATGCAAGGAGGGAAGAGTATATGGAGAAAAAGAGAGAAGTTAAGAGAGTGGTGAAGCAATGTAAAAAGAGAGCAAATGAGAGAGTGGGTGAGATGTTATCAACAAATTTTGTTGAAAATAAGAAAAAGTTTTGGAGTGAGATTAACAAGTTAAGAAAGCCTAGAGAACAAATGGATTTGTCAGTTAAAAATAGGAGAGGAGAGTTATTAAATGGAGAGTTAGAGGTATTGGGAAGATGGAAGGAATATTTTGAGGAATTGTTAAATGTTGATGAAGATAGGGAAGCTGTGATTTCGTGTATAGGGCAAGGAGGAATAACATCTTGTAGGAGTGAGGAAGAGCCAGTTGTGAGTGTGGGGGAAGTTCGTGAGGCAGTAGGCAAAATGAAAGGGGGTAAGGCAGCCGGGATTGATGGGATAAAGATAGAAATGTTAAAAGCAGGTGGGGATATAGTTTTGGAGTGGTTGGTGCAATTATTTAATAAATGTATGGAAGAGGGTAAGGTACCTAGGGATTGGCAGAGAGCATGCATAGTTCCTTTGTATAAAGGCAAAGGGGATAAAAGAGAGTGCAAAAATTATAGGGGGATAAGTCTGTTGAGTGTACCTGGTAAAGTGTATGGTAGAGTTATAATTGAAAGAATTAAGAGTAAGACGGAGAATAGGATAGCAGATGAACAAGGAGGCTTTAGGAAAGGTAGGGGGTGTGTGGACCAGGTGTTTACAGTGAAACATATAAGTGAACAGTATTTAGATAAGGCTAAAGAGGTCTTTGTGGCATTTATGGATTTGGAAAAGGCATATGACAGGGTGGATAGGGGGGCAATGTGGCAGATGTTGCAAGTGTATGGTGTAGGAGGTAGGTTACTGAAAGCAGTGAAGAGTTTTTACGAGGATAGTGAGGCTCAAGTTAGAGTATGTAGGAAAGAAGGAAATTTTTTCCCAGTAAAGGTAGGCCTTAGACAAGGATGTGTGATGTCACCGTGGTTGTTTAATATATTTATAGATGGGGTTGTAAGAGAAGTAAATGCGAGGGTCTTGGCAAGAGGCGTGGAGTTAAAAGACAAAGAATCACACACAAAGTGGGAGTTGTCACAGCTGCTCTTTGCTGATGACACTGTGCTCTTGGGAGATTCTGAAGAGAAGTTGCAGAGATTGGTGGATGAATTTGGTAGGGTGTGCAAAAGAAGAAAATTAAAGGTGAATACAGGAAAGAGTAAGGTTATGAGGATAACAAAAAGATTAGGTGATGAAAGATTGAATATCAGATTGGAGGGAGAGAGTATGGAGGAGGTGAATGTATTCAGATATTTGGGAGTGGACGTGTCAGCGGATGGGTCTATGAAAGATGAGGTGAATCATAGAATTGATGAGGGAAAAAGAGTGAGTGGTGCACTTAGGAGTCTGTGGAGACAAAGAACTTTGTCCTTGGAGGCAAAGAGGGGAATGTATGAGAGTATAGTTTTACCAACGCTCTTATATGGGTGTGAAGCGTGGGTGATGAATGTTGCAGCGAGGAGAAGGCTGGAGGCAGTGGAGATGTCATGTCTGAGGGCAATGTGTGGTGTGAATATAATGCAGAGAATTCGTAGTTTGGAAGTTAGGAGGAGGTGCGGGATTACCAAAACTGTTGTCCAGAGGGCTGAGGAAGGGTTGTTGAGGTGGTTCGGACATGTAGAGAGAATGGAGCGAAACAGAATGACTTCAAGAGTGTATCAGTCTGTAGTGGAAGGAAGGCGGGGTAGGGGTCGGCCTAGGAAGGGTTGGAGGGAGGGGGTAAAGGAGGTTTTGTGTGCGAGGGGCTTGGACTTCCAGCAGGCATGCGTGAGCGTGTTTGATAGGAGTGAATGGAGACAAATGGTTTTTAATACTTGACGTGCTGTTGGAGTGTGAGCAAAGTAACATTTATGAAGGGATTCAGGGAAACCGGCAGGCCGGACTTGAGTCCTGGAGATGGGAAGTACAGTGCCTGCACTCTGAAGGAGGGGTGTTAATGTTGCAGTTTAAAAACTGTAGTGTAAAGCACCCTTCTGGCAAGACAGTGATGGAGTGAATGATGGTGAAAGTTTTTCTTTTTCGGGCCACCCTGCCTTGGTGGGAATCGGCCGGTGTGATAATAATAATAATAAAACAGTTCACTCATTACTTACCTTAAAATATTTGTAGTCTTAATGTAGGGTCAGGAGTAAGTAAATGAGATAAAACGAATAAATGAGAGAGAGAAAGAATGAGTGCATGAGAGAGGACAGGCACAGAGTTATGTAAACAAACCAGGCGAAGGTAAGTTTTGTAAACAAAGTGTACACGTCTGGTTTGTGTACAAGTTACATTGTGTACAAGTTGTCTCTACATTGATAAGGTAGAATAAATAAAGAAGAACACTCCCATTCTCATGTAACATCATTTTGAGAAGAAATGATGCTCTGAGTGAAGGCAATGGAAATAAGTCACTCTGACTTTTTTGGGTTATCCTAGTTTCTCTACACATATGTTGTTATGTATAATAATCTATGTAACTGTATTTGTGTATACCTGAATAAACTTACATACATACGAAAGGAATAATTTTCTACAGTTACCCCCAGTAACACATTTTCTCTTATGTTAGATTACCTTTATTTATTTATTTATTTATTAACAATTTGAGCACACATACAGAGGTACAAAAAATACAGATAAGAGCAGCATGCCAAAGCCACTTATACTATGCATAGCATTACGGGCTGGCTTAAAATTAACTTAAGATTAACTAAGCAATGATGAAATCAGTGATAAAACATTAATGTAAACAGATTACTATAAAGCACAAGTGAGTATTACAAAGACAGGTCATATGGTTGCATGCATTGTTGTACATTCAGTCGTATGAAGTATTCTGTTAGGTAGTGTATTTAAAAAATAATAAAGTTAGATTCGGTTTTAGGTTTAACATTTATGTGATATAATTGTGAGAAACATTTAAGATATACAATTTATAAGGTTCAGTTATTCAGTATTTATTTGGTTTTGGGTGAGTAAGTGATCTTTGAGAAGAGACTTGAATTTATAAACAGGTAGTGTTTCTTTTATATTTACAGGTAATGAATTCCAGATTTTAGGGCCTTTTATGTGCATTGAGTTTTTGCATAGTGTGAGATGGACACGAGGAACATCAAAGAGTGATCTGTGCCTTGTGTTATGGTCATGTGTTCTGTTGAGGTTGGCAAGGAGATGTTTGAGGGGAGGGTTAATATCAGAGTTAAGTGTTCTATGTATGTAATAGGTGCAGTAATAAGTATGGATGTTTTGTATGGTGAGTAGGTTTAGTGTATTGAATATTGGTGGAGTGTGCTGCCTGTAGTGAGAATTTGTTATCATTCTAACTGCAGCCTTTTGTTGGGTAATTAGTGGTCTGAGATGGTTAATTGTTGTTGAGCCCCATGCACAAATTCCATAGGTGAGATAGGGGTAAATAGAGAGTGATATAGGGCCAGGAGGGCTGACTGTGGAACATAGTACCGTATCTTTGATAGTATGCCTACAGTCTTGGAAATTTTCTTAGAAATTTGTTGTATATGTGTATGAAATTTGAGTCTATTATCAAGGTGGATTCCTAAGAATTTTCCCTCTGTTAGCTTTGTGATAGGTGATCCGTTTATCATTATGTTAAGAGGGACATCTGTAGCTCTGTTACCAAACTGAATGAAGTAGGTTTTGTCAATGTTTAGTGTAAGTTTGTTAGTCCTCATCCAGGTAGATATTTTCTGTAATTCGGTATTTACAGTATTGGCTAGCGTGACTGGGCTCGGTTGAGAGAAGACGTATGTAGTGTCATCTGCAAATAGTGTGGGTTTGAGTAATTGCGAAGCATTTGGAAGGTCATTTATGTATAGGAGAAAGAGAAGAGGGCCAAGGACACTTCCCTGTGGGACACCAACTATAATTGGTTGCGCAGAAGAGTTTGCCCCATTTGCGTACACATATTGGCTTCTGTTGCTGAGGTATGACTTGAGGTAGTTGAGGGAGTGCCCTCTTATACCATAGTGTGACAATTTTAGAGAAAATGTTATTCTTGGCATCACTTGTACAAGTTATCTGGCTACCACATCTCATGTATATGTTTATTTATTCTATTGTGGGGTGTATTTATCATCTTTTTATGTTATGTATTGTGTTTATTATATAATTTTGAAAAAAATATCATGAATGGATTAATGAAAATGTGTATATTAACGTAATATACAACATTTAATGACTCGGTGATTATTATTATTATTATTATTATCATTTCTAATATGGCGTCACTTGTGCAAGTCGTCTGCTACCATATCTCATATTTATGTTTATTTATTCTATTGTGGGGTGTATTTATCATCTTTTTATGTTATGTATCGTGTTTATTATATAATTTTGAAAAAAATATCATAGATGGATTAATGAAAATGTGTATTTAACGTAATATACGACATTTAAATGACTCGATGATTATTATTATCATTACTAATATGACGTCTGGAGACATAAGACACTCTTACTGATTTTAATGTGTACCTGCATGCCAGCACAGTATGTAAGTTTATTTAAGTACAGGTATACATAAGTATAATTATCAGGGTATATATAAAATATGAAATAACTTTTAAAAACATTTGAAATTTTGGAGTTTCCAGACAAAATGGAGAGACTTAGTGCTTACTGAGCTCACGAAGAATGTAAACAAACGGTGGGGGGCGGTGACCGTCATAATTTGAAATGACCGTATTAGCGGAACGCCGTAAAGTGAAACGCCGTAAAGCGGGGCCCTGCTGTACCTAACTTGGCTATCCCCAACAACAACAATATTCTTACATTCCTTGGTGTCGTTCGTCGTGACGTTCCCAGTAGTCGACTCACATTCGTCGGGTAGCACTAAGAATGTATTAGATGTTTCCACAACAGTTTCCACGGCAGTCTCTTTCTTCTTCATCGTTTCTACCTTTCCATTCGTCTTCTTGATCGTCAACTTCGTTCCCTGCTGTCCAGCCACTGACCAGTTTCCTTTCTTGACCTGAGGACTCAAAACAGGAGGACTACTACGAATCTTCTTGTTTTTCTCGGTCAGTCGCCGAATCTCCATCTTCGCCATCCTCAATTCTTCCTTAAGCTGTTGGTAAAGTTGCTCGATGGAGGGCATCTTGCTTCAATTCGTAGAGAGAGCGCAAACAGGTCTTCACAGAGCTAAGTACACGTCACCACTGGAAGCAGTGCATAAGACAAGTGTCAGTGACAAGCATCTGGGAGGGTAGTGATAAGATGAGAGCAGCGATGGCATTTGATAGGCACCAGTTAGGGTACAGAGATAAGATGAGATAGTGCAGAGATAAGGTGAGATAAGGGATGACGTTTGATGGGTGCCAGCGAGGGTGCAGAGATAAGGGGTGGCATTTGATGAGCTGGTATCTCTCTGTATTGTCTCTCTGTCTGCTTGTCTCTTTCCGTCTCTCTGCTTGCCTCTGTCTTAGAGAGCCACTGTGAGCCAACATGTATTCTTATGCATTATATCTACAAGCACAGTATAGTACTTCGTTTTTTTTAGGTTATCTTGGGTAATTTACAGTATGTATAATTGTACAGTGGACCCTCGCCTAACGAACGCATCGCATAACGTTAAATCCACCTAATGAAGTGTTTGAGCATAAAAAATTTGCCCCACCTAACGATAAAAAAACTCGCCCAACGTGATTCGTCCAGGACCTGTCCACGCTGCTGCAATGTGGGTGCCAGTGTTTACAAGCCAGCCAGTGCAGTCGCATCTACGCATACATTCGGTGCATTTCACATCCCAGTGTTTTTAGTGTTTGTAACTGCAAAATAAGTCACCATGGACCCCAAGAAAGCTTCTAGTGCCAGCCTTGTGGTAAAAAGGGTGCGAATTAGTATGGAATTGAAAAAAGATATTGAGGAAATGTGTGCAAAGTGGGTTGAACTGCAAACCTTTATGGATGAAAATCACCCTAACACATCTATTGCAAGCCTTGCTGGTGACTATTACAATGAAAATGTTGTGGCCCATTTTAGGCAAATCTTAAGGGAATGCGAGGTACAGAGCTCTATGGGCAGATTTGTTGTGCGACAGAGGTCCAGTGACTCTCAAGCTAGGCCTAGTGGCATTAAAAGAAGAAGGGAAGTAACCCCGGAAAAGGACTTGCTACCTCAAGTCCTCATGGAAGGGGATTCCCCTTCCAAACAATAACAACTTCCACCATCTCCCCTCCTCCCATCCCATCAATCATCACCAGATCTTCAATAAAGGTAATTGTCATGTACGTATTCTTTATTTAGTAGAGTAGTAATTGTGCATGTCTTCTTCTTTTTGGGTGTATAAAAATGTATATTTCATGTGGTATTTTTTTTTCATACTTTGGGGTGTCAGGAACGGATTAATTTGATTTCCATTATTTCTTAAGGGGAAAATTAATTCGGCTAATGATAATTTCGGCTAATGATGAGCTCTCAGGAACGGAATAATATCGTTAGGCGAGGGTCCACTGTATTTATGTGTTGCTTTTTTTTTTTTATTATTATCACACTGGCTCATTCCCACCAAGGCAGGGTGGCCCGAAAAAGAAAAACTTTCACCATCATTTACTCCATCACTGTCTTGCCAGAAGGTTGCTTTACACTACAGTTTTTAAACTGCAACATTAACACCCCTCCTTCAGAGTGCAGGCACTGTACTTCCCATCTCCAGGACTCAAGTCCGGCCTACCGGTTTCCCTGAACCCCTTCATAAATGTTACTTTGCTCACACTCCAACAGCACATCAAGTATTAAAAGCCATTTGTCTCCATTCACTCCTATCAAACACGCTCACGCATGCCTGCTGGAAGTCCAAGCCCCTCGCACACAAAACATGCTTTACCCCCTCCCTCCAACCTTTCCTAGGCCGACCCCTACCCCGCCTTCCTTCCACTACAGACTGATACACTCTTGAAGTCACTCTGTTTCGCTCCATTCTCTCTACATGTCCGAACCACCTCAACAACCCTTCCTCAGCCCTCTGGACAACAGTTTTGGTAATCCCGCACCTCCTCCTAACTTCCAAACTACGAATTCTCTGCATTATATTCACACCACACATTGCCCTCAGACATGACATCTCCACTGCCTCCAGCCTTCTCCTTGCTGCAACATTCATCACCCATGCTTCACACCCATATAAGAGCGTTGGTAAAACTATACTCTCATACATTCCCCTCTTTGCCTCCAAGGACAAAGTTCTTTGTCTCCACAGACTCCTAAGTGCACCACTCACCCTTTTCCCCTCATCAATTCTATGATTCACCTCATCTTTCATAGACCCATCCGCTGACACGTCTACTCCCAAATATCTGAATACATTCACCTCCTCCATACTCTCTCCCTCCATTCTGATATCCAATCTTTCATCACCTAATCTTTTTGTATCCTCATAACCTTACTCTTTCCTGTATTCACTTTTAATTTTCTTCTTTTGCACACCCTACCAAATTCATCCACCAATCTCTGCAACTTCTCTTCAGAATCTCCCAAGAGCACAGTGTCATCAGCAAAGAGCAACTGTGACAACTCCCACTTTATGTGTGATTCTTTATCTTTTAACTCCACGCCTCTTGCCAAGACCCTCGCATTTACTTCTCTTACAACCCCATCTATAAATATATTAAACAACCACGGTGACATCACACATCCTTGTCTAAGGCCTACTTTTACTGGGAAATAATTTCCCTCTTTCCTACATACTCTAACTTGAGCCTCACTATCCTCGTAAAATCTCTTCACTGCTTTCAGTAACCTACCTCCTATACCATACACCTGCAACATCTGCCACATTGCCTTCCTATCCACCCTGTCATATGCCTTTTCCAAATCCATAAATGCCACAAAGACCTCTTTAGCCTTATCTAAATACTGTTCACTTATATGTTTCACTGTAAACACCTGGTCCACACACCCCCTACCTTTCCTAAAGCCTCCTTGTTCATCTGCTATCCTATTCTCCGTCTTACTCTTAATTCTTTCAATAATAACTCTACCATACACTTTGCCAGGTATACTCAACAGACTTATCCCCCTATAATTTTTGCACTCTCTTTTATCCCCTTTGCCTTTATACAAAGGAACTATGCATGCTCTCTGCCAATCCCTAGGTACCTTACCCTCTTCCATACATTTATTAAATAATTGCACCTGGAGTTTACCTGGAGAGAGTTCCGCGGCCCGGTCTGTGACCAGGCCTCCTACCACCAACCAGGCCACCAACCACTCCAAAACTATATCCCCACCTGCTTTTAACATTTCTATCTTTATCCCATCAATCCTGGCTGCCTTACCCCCTTTCATTTTACCTACTGCCTCACGAACTTCCCCCACACTCACAACTGGCTCTTCCTCACTCCTACAAGATGTTATTCCTCCTTGCCCTATACACGAAATCACAGCTTCCCTATCTTCATCAACATTTAACAATTCCTCAAAATATTCCCTCCATCTTCCCAATACCTCTAACTCTCCATTTAATAACTCTCCTCTCCTATTTTTAACTGACAAATCCATTTGTTCTCTAGGCTTCCTTAACTTGTTAATCTCACTCCAATACTTTTTCTTATTTTCAACAAAATTTGTTGATAACATCTCACCCACTCTCTCATTTGCTCTCTTTTTGCATTGCTTCACCACTCTCTTAACCTCTCTCTTTTTTTCCATATACTCTTCCCTCCTTGCATCACTTCTACTTTGTAAAAACTTCTCATATGCTAACTTTTTCACCCTTACTACTCTCTTTATGTGTTCCTGTGAGACATAAAAAGAGACAGAGACAGAGATAGAGATACACAGATAGACAGACAGAGATAGACAGACCCTAAACTTGGGGTTAACATCTTTTTCCTCTTAAAAAGGGAATGTTAATATGACATTACATCAGTTGGTGTTTGCCACACTGTTTGCTCTAGCTGGTGCTCCCACAAGGTACTGGTACTCCCACAAGGTACTAAGTGGTCCCAGATTTTTTTTAATATGGTGCACACCGAGTGTTAAGAGCCATTCTATGCTGACCAGGCATCTCAGGCCAATCATGCCAAATTTGGAGGCAGGAAAAATAAAACATATTTATACGTTTGCGGCGCTAGCGATAAGAACGCATATATACGTTTGAACCATTCATGGGTTAAGTGCTGTCTGGTACATTGTCAGCAGTTATAAACATAATACTAATGTATACAATATGAACATCGAATATACATTGGGCCCCATTCAGGGGGCACAATAATTGCAACTGCGAAATAAGCCACCATGGGCCCAAAGAAAGTTCCTAGTGCCAGCCCTTTGCTAAAGAAGGTGAGAAACACGATAGAATTCAAGAAAGAAATTGTAGAAAAATACGAAAGTAGCGTACCATTAGCCGAGCTTGCCAGGGTGTATGGGAAATCGAAATCATCAATCTGTTCCATCCTGGCAAAGCAAGTAGAAGTCAAGGAAGCTAAAGTTGGTAATAGGGTAAATATGCTAACGAAACAGAGATCACAAGCAAGAGTCAACAAGAGTCTTCATAAAGATATATAATGTTCATTTATCATTAAAATTAGTCATTTATATTTATTTCTCATTTTTTCTGTATGTAAAACTATAGTTATTCTTTAAAAAAAAACGTATTTTTTGTTAATATTTTTGAGTGTCTGAAACGGATTAATTGTATTTACATTATTTCTTATGGGAAATATTACTTCGGTTTTCGTACGTTTCAGATTTCGACCGACCTTCTGGAACGGATTAACCCTTTACCAGGGTTAACCCTTTACCGGGGTTCCACTGTATGTACTTCCTCCATATTCCCTCCTTCCAATCTGATGTTCAGTCTTCCATTGCCTAGGTTTTTTGTTACTCTCATCACCTTGCTCTTTCCTGTGTTCACTTTTAATTTCTTTCTTTCACATACTCTCCCAAATCCTCCACTGACCTTTTGAACTTCTTTTCAGTCTCTCATAAAAAAAAAAAAGTCACTGGCAAAATGCAGTTGTGATGGCAACTACTTTGTATCAAATTTATTTTCTTTTAATTCCACTCCTCTTCCCAACACTAGCATGCACTTCTCTATACATATGTTAACCTTTAACCCTTTCACTGTTGGTCCCGCAATATTACGGCTTGCAAGCCACTGTTGGTCTCGTAATACTACGCCAAAATTCTAGCAGCTTCAAATCTTGTGGGAGAAAGCTGGTAGGCCTACATATGAGAGATTGGGTCTGAGCGGTCAGTGTGTGCAGTATAAAAAAAGAATCCTGCAGCATGCAGTGCATAATTAAACGATGTACTATTTGGTTTAAAACAGCAAATTAGCAGTGTATTTTCATATGGTATTTATGGTTGTATTCTCATTTTCTTGGTCTCTTTTGATAAAATGGAAGATATATTACAGAAATATAGATGATTTTGAATGGTTTACAGACTAAAAGTACCTTGAAATTGAGCTCAAAGTAGCGGAAATGTTAGATTTTTGCAGATGTTCAAGAGTACACAAATCATGTCACGTGTCCATACACATTAACTGCTGGGTCTAATATGCTTTCACAAATGCATTGATATTATTTATACCATTTTTACAATAATGTAGTAGTCTGCAAAACAGTAAATCTTCTGTTGTTTGTGTGAATAAAAATTCAAAATGGAAAGGAAGTGTAATGTAAGAAAGGCCTGGAGACACGAATAATGAATAGAGCAAATCTTATTTTAGTTCTAGGAATGCTTGCGTTGTTAGTTCTGGACCCTATTTTGAAATTGGCGTTCCATGAATTGTGTATGAAATTGGCCAAATTACCAATTTCTGATCACTTTATTAGGTAGTTGAAATTGGTAAATGGCTGGTTTCTTGTACTCAGTCAAGAGAACAAAAGGTATTCTAGTGAAATAGCTATGAGTTTGGTTGACTGGAACAATGGAATTGGCCAAAGATAGAACTCAAAGTAGGCAAAATCACCAATGCGTAAATATCAGCGAGACCGCTAACTTTGCAAGAGTGTAATTCTGTAAGTTTTCCATCAAATTTCCTATTTTTTGTTTCATTACCATCGGGAAAAGATTCTCTTATCATTTCATAAGAATTTTTTTTTTTTAATTCTTCAACATTGAGAGCAAGTTTGTGAGCAGGGGTCTTGACAGTGAAAGGGTTAAACTGTCCAAACTTAGATTTATGTTGTTACTGCTGGCACTACAAACGTAGATCACCATTTTATTTTTTCTGCCTCCAAATTTCGCATGATTGGCCTGAGATGCTTGGTCAATATAGAATGGGTCTTAACACTCGGTGTGTGCAGTATTAAAAAAAATCTGGGACCACTTAGTACCTTGTGGGAGCACCAGTTCAATTTAACACCATCTAGAGCAAAGAGCATGGCAAATGCCAGGGATTCACTGATGCTATGTTGCATTAACACTCCCCTTTTAAGAGGAAAATGATGTTAACCCAGAGTTTAGTGGCTTTGAGATGGATGTGGCCACAAGTGGTTAAATAAATAAAATAAAATAAATAAAGTATATTTGTGAAGGCTACAATGTGTAATTACAATTTTGATTTGCTAAGTACATGTACAAAGATAGCCACTATCATGCCGAGGCATTTCGGGCAGACCAATCCTAATTCATAGTAACTAATTAAAACTAGATAAGATAATAGTACATAGTAATTAGACTTAAAACTAAACAAGGAATATTAAAAGCTTCAATAATAACCCATATGTAACATTTGTGCCACATCCTTTCAATTGTGATACCACTGGTAGTGTCATCCTGCCAGAATGTCCTATAACCTATGACCTAAGTAAAGAGAAATTCTCGAATGTGTAATATGTATTCGGCAAGCAGACTAGCTGGCTGGGTGAGTGGGTGGTCGGCTTGCTGACTGGCTGGCTGGGTGGGTGGTTGACTGGCTAGCTAGCTGATTGACTTTGGCTCTCTCTCCATCTGTATCTGTCTCTGTCTATCTCACAGGTACACATAAGTACAGTTATCATACATAGTGTAAATTACCGTGGGTAACCCAAAAAAAGCAGTCAAAGTGCTATACTGTGTTTGTTGATATAAGGCATAATAAGCATGACTGGCAATACACATTTTCACATGATCAGGCATCAGACAGGACAACTCTGCATTGTGTGTAATACCTGTTGGTTCATGAGCAGCTCTCTCTGAGAGAGAGAGAGAGAGAGAGAGAGAGACAGAGAGAGAGACACAGAGAGAGAGACACAGAGAGAGAGACACAGAGAGAGACACAGAGAGAGAGAGACACAGAGAGAGAGAGAGAGACACAGAGAGAGAGAGAGAGACACACAGAGAGAGACACAGAGAGAGAGAGAGAGAGACACAGAGAGAGACACAGAGAGAGAGAGAGAGAGAGACACAGAGAGAGACACAGAGAGAGAGAGAGAGAGAGACACAGAGAGAGAGAGAGAGAGACACAGAGAGAGACACAGAGAGAGAGAGAGAGAGACACACAGAGAGAGAGAGAGAGAGACACAGAGAGAGAGAGAGAGAGACACACAGAGAGAGAGACAGAGAGAGAGAGAGAGAGACACAGAGAGACAGAGACAGAGAGAGAGAGAGAGACACAGAGAGACAGAGACAGAGACAGGAAGGCAGAGACACACAGGCAGACAGAGAGACACAGGAAGATAAAAAGACAGACACACAGGCAGACAGACAGAAAGACAGATAAGCAGACAGAGCTAGACAGACAGACATGTAAATTGACAGATAGACATGTTTATGTGTAACAGTGAAAACAAATAAAGCCAAGATTCCCTGGAGCAGTGCACTATCATTAAGTGTCACTCCACTGCTGCAATGTCAGCAGTGGAGTGACACTCGTCATACACCATGCTTCAAGAAGTTTCATATATACTCGAGCATGCTTAAAACATTGCTGGGACCTATAAATACTGTGTATATATTTGTAGACAACAGTATGTGACCAAGGCAGGTGAAAATGTTCGTCTGTCAATGTGTTTGTGACTAAATACTATTTCAATACCTAATACAGTGGACCCTCGACCAACGATGGCATCGATTAACGATAAATTCGACCAGCGATACGTTTTAACGCAAAAATTTTGCCTTGACTAGCGCTAAAAAACTCGACCAACACTATTCGTTCCGTCTGAGACGCGTCCACTTCTGGCCAGTGTTTACAAGCCAGCCAGCCACCGCGGTCGCTTCCAAGCATACAATCGGAACATTTCATATTATCACAGCCTTTTTAGTGACTGCACCTGCAAAATAAATCACCATGGGCCCCAAGAAAGCTTCTAGTGCCAACCCTACAGCAAAAAGGGTGAGAATTACTATGGATATGAAGAAAGAGATCATTGCTAAGTATGAAAGTGGAGTGCGTGTCTCCGAGCTGGCCAGGTTGTACACAAAACCCCAATCAACCATCGCTACTATTGTGGCCAAGAAAATGGCAATCAAGGAAGCTGTTCTTGCCAAAGGTACAACTATGTTTTCGAAACTGAGATCGAAAGTGATAGAAGATGTTGAGAGACTGTTATTGGTGTGGATAAACGAAAAACAGATAGCAGGAGATAGCATCTCTCAAGCGATCATATGTGAAAAGGCTAGGAAGTTGCATGAGGATTTAATTAGAAAAATGCCAGCAACTAGTGGTGATGTGAGTGAATTTAAGGCCAGCAAAGGTTGGTTTGAGAGATTTAAGAATCGTAATGGCATGCATAGTGTGATAAGGCATGGTGAGGCTTCCAGTTTGGACCAAAAAGCAGCTGAAAAATATGTGCAGGAATTCAAGGAGTACATAGACAGTGAAGAACTGAAACCTGAACAAGTGTTTAATTGTGACACTGACAATGTTGTGAAACACTTTAGGAATGTCATAAAGGAACAGGAGGTACAGGCCTCTATGGACAGATATGTTGTGCGACAGAGGTCCAGTGACTCTCAAGCTGGTCCTAGTGGCATTAAAAGAAGAAGGGAAGTAACCCCGAAAAAGGACTTGCCACCTCAAGTCCTAATGGAAGGGGATTCCCCTTCTAAACACTAACACCATCAACAGTCTCCCCTTCTCCCATCCCATCAATCATCACCAGATCTTCAGTAAAGGTAAATGTCATGTAACTGTGCATGTCTTCTTCAGTTTGTGTGTATTAAAATTAATATTTCATGTGGTAAAAATTTTTTTTTCAATACTTTTGGGTGTCTTGCACGGATTAATTTGATTTCCATTATTTCTTATGGGGAAAATTAACTCGACTAACGATAATTTTGATTAACGATGAGCTCTCAGGAGCGGATTAATATCGCTGGTCAAGGGTCCACTGTATTAGTGTCAGAACAAAGATTGGCTATGAAATCACAAGAACTACTATAAATTATAATTATCAGAATATAAAAATTATATAAATTAAAATGAAAACGAGAAACGTATATCGGCAACACTAATGCAAGTGGCAGGACTCAGTGTTGCTGTCAGGTGAGCATCCAGTGCCATCTTTCCGGCCTTATATCTCGTTAAGTATTGACCCTAAAAATTTTTTTCTGGTTTTATTACACCCAGAAAATTGCCCTCTTTAATTAAAAAAAAATCAAAATATTTGGAGTGCTGGCAGTGTAAACGTAGATCTACATTTGGACAGTTTAAGGGTTAAACAACCATGGTGACATCATACATCCCTGTCGAAGGCTTGTTTTTACTGGAAAATAATAATCCTCTCTCCTACATACACCCTAACCTAAGCCTAACTATCTACATAAACTCTTTACTGCTTTTGGTAATTTGCCTCCTCTTCCATACATTTACAACCTCTGCAACACTGCTTACCTACCACGATATCATGCATCTTTTCTAAATTCATAAATGCAATTTAATCATTCCTTATGTTTAACTAGATACTGTTCAGTTTCATGTGTCAATAAACACTTGGTCTGTACATCTGTGTTTCCTAAAACCTCTTTGTTCGTTTACAATCTTACTTTTTCTCTTATCTTTAATTTCAGTAATAAGTCTTCCATACACTGTATCTTGTATACTCAACAGACCTTTCTTTTTTTTAACACCTCAGCTGTTTAGGGAAAACCTAAAAAGAACAAAAAAAAACTTTCATCATTCATCAATTTCACCATCATTCATACATAATCACTGTCTTTGCAGAAGAGCTCAGATACAACAGTTTAGATGTCACTCCAAACAGCCAATATCTCAAACCCCTCCTTTAACCCTTAAACTGTCCAAACGTAGATCTACGTTTGCTTGCGTAGCGCTCCGAACGTAGATCTACGTTTTTTTTGCATTCTTATGGAGAAAATCAAGGGTGGAGTGCTATGCGTGCAAACATAGATCTACATTTGGACAGTTTAAGGGTTAGTGTGCAGGCATTGCACTTCCCATTTCCAGGACTCAAATCTGGCTAACTGGTTTCCCTGAATTCCTTTACAAAATATTACGCTGCTCACACTCCACCAGCTCATCAAGTCCCTAAAACCATTCGTCTCCATTCACTCCTATCTAACACACTCATACATGCTTGTTGGAAGTCCAAGCCCCTTACCCACAAAACCTCCTTTACCCCCTCCCTCCAACCTTTCCTAGGATGACCCCTACCCTGCCTTCCTTCTCCTACAGGTTTATACACTCTCCAAGTCATTCTACTTTGTTCCATCCTCTCTAAATGAAAAGACCACCTCAACAGCCCCTCTTCAGCCCTCTGACTAATACTTTTAGCAATTCCACACCTCTTCCTAATTTCCACACTACGAATTCTCTTAATAATATTTACACCACACGTTGCCCTTAGACACAACATCTCCACTGCCTCCAGCCTCCTCCTTGCTGCAACATTTACAACCCATGCTTTATACCCATAGAAGAGTGTTGGTACCATTTATACTCTCATACATTCCCTTCTTTGCATCCATGGATAACATTGTTTTGTCTTCACAGATACCTCAAGACAGTGATAGAGTGAATGATGATGAAAGTTTTTCTTTTTTGGGCCACCCTGCCTTGGTGGAAATTGGCCAATATGTGAATTATAAAATAAGATACCTCAAAGCACCACTCACCTTATTTCCCTCATCAGTTCTATGATTAACCTCATCCATCATAAACCCATCTGCTGAAAAGTCAACTCCCAAATATTTGAACACATTCACTTCTTCCATACTCTCTCCCTCCAATGTGATATCTAATTTTTCTTTATCTAAATCGTTTGACACCCTCATCACCTTACTTATTTATGTTGACTTTCAACTTTCTACCTTTACACACCTTCCCAAACTCGATCACTAACCTTTGCAACTTTTCTTTAGAATCTCCCAAAAGCCCAGTATCATCAGCAAAAAGTAACTGTCAACTCCCATTTTGTATTTGATTCCCCATAATTTAATCCCACCCCTCTCCAACACCTTAGCATTTACTTCTTTTACAACCCCATCAATAAATATGTTAAACAACCATGGTGACATTACACATCCCTGTCTACGACCTACTTTTATTGGGAAGTAGTCTCCCTCTCTCTTACACCCTAACCTGAGCCTCACTATCCTCATAAAAACTCTTTACAGCATTTAGTAACTTGCTACCTATTCCCATACACTTGCAACTTCTACCACAATGCTCCCCTATCCACCTTATTATATGCCTTTTCTAAATCCATAAATGCAACTAAAACTTCCCTACTTTTATCTGAATGTTGTTCACATATATGCTTCAGTGTAAACACTTGATCTACACATCCCCTACCCACTCTAAAGCCTTGTTCATCTGCAATCCTGCTGTCTGTCTTAGCTCTAATTCTTTCAATAATAGCCCTACCATACACACTACCTGGTGTACTCAGTAAACTCTTTTTTTTTTTTTTTTTAAGCAGCTGTATCTCACTGAGGCAGGTGACCTAAAAGGAAAAACAAAAGTTCCATTTTTAAATTTAGTAATAGTAAACTTTTTTTTTTAACACGTCGTCTGTCTCCCACCAAGGCAGGGTAACCCAAAAGAAAGAAAAACCCAAAAAGGAAGAAAAAACTTTTATTATCAGTCAACACTTTCACCATCGCTCATACATAATCACTGTCTTTGCAGAAGCACCCAGATATGACAGTTTAGATAGTCACTCCAAATTGCCAATATCCCAAACCTCTTTTTTAAAGGGCAGGCATTGTACCTTCCATTTCCAGGACTCAAGTCCGACTAACTGGTTTCCCTGAATCCCTTCTCAAAATATGACCCTGCTCACATTCCAAGAGTTTGTTTGGTTCCAAAAACCATTCGTCTCCATTCATTCCTATCTAACGCACTCATGCATGCTTGCTGGAAATCCAAGCCCCTCGCACACAAAACCTCCTTTAACCCCTCCCTCCAACATTTTCGAGGAGAACCCCTACCCTACCTTCCTTTCCCTACAGATTTGTACGTTCTCCAAGTCATTCTACTTTGTTTTATTTTCTCTATAAATGACCTGACCACCTCAACAAGCCCTCTTTTTCCCTCTAACAAGAACATAAGAAAGAAGGAACACTGCAGCAGGCCTACTAGCCCATGCGAGGCAGGTCCATGTCTCCTACCGGCTTAAATGCACCCAACCTAGTCGGGTCAGGTCACATTCACTTAAGGAAGGAACATAGCAACTGACCTAGTAGCACAAGCTAAGCAGGTACTTTTAGTAACTCCACACCTCCCCCTAATTTCCACACTACGAATTCTCTGCATAATATTTACATCACGCATTGCCTTTAGGCAGGACATGTCCTCTGCCTCCAGCAGCCGCATCACTGCAGCATTTGCATCCCAAGCTTCACACCCATATATGAGTGTTGGTACCACTATACTACTTTCGTACATTCCCTTTTTTGCTTCGATGGATGACGTTTTTTGTCTCCTCACATACCTCAACGCACCATTCACCTTTTTTTCTTCATCAATTTTATGGTTAACCTCATCCTTCATAAACCCATCTGGTGACAGGTCAACTCCCAAATATCTGAAAACATTTACTTCTTTCATATTCCCTCTCTCCAATGTGATATCCAATTTTTCTAAATCGTTTGATACCCTCATCACCTTACTCTTATCTATATTCACTTTCAACTTTCTACCTTTACATACCCAAACTCATCCACTAACCTTTATAACTTTTCTTTAGAATCTCCCATAAGCACAGTATCATCACCAAAAAGTAACTGTGTCTACTTCCATTTTGTGTTTGATTCCCCATTATTTAATCCCTCCCCTCTCCCCTATAATTTTTACACTTGTTCCCCTTCCCTTTATATGAAGGAACTATACACACACACACTGCCAATCCCTGGGTACCTTCTTCTTTTTCATACATTTATTGAACAAAAATACCAACCACTCCAACAATTTATCTCCCCCCTGCTTTTAATGTCTGTCATGATCCCGTCAGTTCCACCTGCTTTACCCCCTTTCATTCTACATAATGCCTGATGCACCTTCCCCACTTTCACATCCAGCTCCTCTTCACTCCTTAAAGATGATCTCTCACCACTCTCTTCACCTTTGTTATATTTTCCATATACTCCGCCTTTCTTATATCACTTCTTCGTAAAAACCTCTCATAAGCGACGTTTTTCTCTTTTATCATGCCCTTTACCTCATCATTCTACCAGTTGCTTCTCTTTCGTCCTGCACCCACTCTCCTATAGCCACAAACTTCTTCCCCACATTCTAACACTGCATTTTTAAAACTATCACACTTCCCCATCCCCCCCACTACTTATACTTGCACTAGCCCACCTTTCTGCCAATAGTTGCTTATATCTCACCCTAACTTCCTCCTCCCTTAGTTTATAAACTGTCACCTCTCTCTTACTTGCTGTTGCCATTTTCCTACAGACCTAGTTTCCTATACAGTGGACCCTCTGTTTTCATGATTAATTCGTTACAGAGAGTGTCGAAACCCGACAATCACGAAAAGCGAAATAATTTTCCCCTTAAGAAATAATGTAAATCAAATTAATCCGTTCCAGACACCCAAAAGTATTAACAACAAGTACATTTTTTAGAGATTAAATATAGATTTACATACAGAAAACAATGACAAATAAATATAAAGCGCTAATAAAATGTATAAATGAACATTTAACATCACACTTACCTTTATTGAAGACTCTTGTTGGTGTATGGAAGACATGGAGGAGGGGAGAGGAAGGAAAAGATACTATTGTTTGGAAGGGGAATCCCCTTCCATAATGACTTCAGGTACCAATTCCTTACCTGGGGTTATTTCCCTTCTGTGTTTTTTACTGGCACTAGGACCAGCTTGAGAGTCACTGGACCCCTGTCACACAAAAAATTTTTCCAGAGTGCTCTGCTTCTGGTGTCTCTCTAAGATTTGCTTAAAATGGGACAAGGCATTGTTACTGAACATGTTGCAGACACGACCTGCAACAGCTTTGTGAGGGTGATGTTCCTCCACAAACATTTGTGCCTCACTCCACTTTACACAGATGTCCTTAATCACTAAAGAAGGCACCTTCTTCTCTCTCTATTCCTCCTCCTCTGAAGCAATTTCCTCAGCTGTGGTCTGTTGCTGTTACAGATGAAGGTCTTGCAGCTCTTCACTGGTCGTCCACCATCTCTTCCAAATCCTGGCCACTCACATCCAACCTCATGGACTTCCCCAAAGCCACAATAGATTCCACAACAGGCATAGGGTTATCAGGTGTGTGTAGGGAAGTACCCAGGCTGGTGTGTGGGGAAGTGCCCTGGCTGGTGTGTGTGAGGAAGTGCCCTGGCTGGTGTGTATGGGGTAGTACCCTGTCTGGTGTGTGGGGAAGTACCCTAGCTGGTGTGTGTGGGGAAGTACACTGGCTGGTGTGTGTGTGGGGAAGTACCCTGGCTGGTGTGTGTGGGAAGTACCCAGTCTGGTGTGGGATAGCTCCCTGGCTGGTGTGTTCTTTCTTGAATTCTATTGTGTTTCTCGCCTTCTTTATCAAAGGGCTGGCACTAGGAGCTTTCTTTGGGCCCATGGTGATTATTTAGCAGTCACACACAATAAACAAGCACCAGAAAACAATGGATTGTTACAAAATGTTTCATATGACCTCTCAAGGTGATGTTCATTTGCCGAGAAACAATGCCTCACTGACTCAGAATGCGTGTGTGGGAGGCTTTGTGTACTCGCGGGCACTCGGACATGTTCTGTATGGCCGACGAAACCAGAGGGAATTAATGAAAACAGAGACAATATTTTGACGTAAAAAGTCGGCGATAACCGAAAATCACGAAATCAGAGGGTAACGAAAACAGAGGGTTCACTGTAATTCTTTCTATCTTTTATCCCCTTGTACCTTGTGTAAAGGAACTGTGCATACTCTGCCAGTTCCCAGGTACTCTGCACATATTGAACAAATATAACATAAACATGTAAAATGAGAGGTACATCTTGCTATTGCTATTTACATCTAATTAATACTATGCATGTAAGTGTACATGTATATGTATGTGCACACATACATATACATTCACACTAAGTCCTCAATAGTTCTTGTCCTTATAGCGTTTCCCTTCATCCCCAATGTAAAGTGGAACAGAATGCTTCCTCACAAGCAGTTAATTTTGTAAATGACTTAAATACTGGGAGCAAGAGGCTGGTAACCCTTCATGTATAAATTTCTCAAACAAAAAAGAATGAAATTTTGAAGTTTTGGATTGAATGTCTCATGTATAGTATGAAGATGTAAGAGGTCTTGATTATTATGACACTGATCGCGGGTTCTATCCCCGCCCATGGTATGGTTTGTTTTATTTACATACTCTCTGTCATCTTCTAGATCTTGAAGAATGAACAGGAAAAAGAGGAATCTGAAAAGGCAGCAAGTGCAGAAAATACTGAAACTGATGAAGTAAAGAAAAAGGAAGAGGAAGAGAGGAAAAAAGAGGAAGAACGTAAAAGGAAAGAGGAGGAGGAGAGAAAGAAAGAGGAGGAAGAGGTTGGTATCATTTAAATTTATATTTTGTCACATATATTTAGATGTCTCTTGTGAATTAAATCCTTTGTTATAATGAAGGAAATAGCTTAGGGCCACTATGGTCTTTATTACCAGTCATTTGTTACTCAACTTAGATTAAGTCTGAAATAGTATATAAAGGTAGCAGGGTTTTTGAGGTGTGTATACGTGCACACACACATGCTCACACACGCACACACGTGCACACACGCACACGTGTACACGTACGCACATGCACATGCGCGCACACGTGCGCACACACACACGGGAGCTTGGACTCGACCCCTGCAACGTCAACTAGGTGAGTACACACACACACACACACACACACACACACACACACACACACACACACACACACACACACACACACACAGAAAGAGTGAGTGTGTGTGTGTGTGTGTGTGTGCAGTGAGTGAGTGAGTGAGTGAGTCCTTGGTTTACCCAAAGGTGTAGGGAGGCAGAAACTAAGTGCACCAGAGAATGGAAAAGGTACAGGAGGCTAAGGACCCAGGAAAATAGGGACTAGTCGAAGAGCCAGAAATGAGCATGCACAGGTAAGGAAGGAGGCTCGACGACAGTACGAAAATGACATAGCATCGAAAGCCAAGTTTGACCTGAAACTGCTGTATAGCCACATTAGGAGGAAGACAACAGTCAAAAACCAGGTGATCAGGCTGAGGAAAGAAGGTGGGTAACTCACCAGAAGCGATCAAGAGGTATATGAGGAGCTCAACAAGAGATTTAAGGAAGTATTTACAGTGTGGAGACAGGAAGGCCTCTGGGTGGACAGAAGAGAGGGGGGATGCCAACAAGGAATATACAGACAAGTGTTAGACGACATACAACTGAGGAGGAGGTGAAGAATCTGCTAAAGGACCTTGATACCTCAAAGGCAATGGGACCAGACAACATCTCCCTGTGGGTCCTTAGAGATGGAGCAGAAATGCTGTGTATACCATTAACCACAATCTTCAACACATCCCTTGAAACTGGGCAACTACCTGAGGTATGGAAAATGGCAAATGTAGTACCCATATTTAAAAAAGGAGACAGAAAAGAGGCACTAAACTGAAGACCAGTGTCACTGATGTGTATAATATGCAAAGTCATGGAGAAGATTATCAGGAGGAGAGTGGTGGAGCACCTGGAATGGAACAAGAGTACAAACGCCAACCAGCACGGGTTTATGGAAGGCAAATCCTGTGTCACAAACCTACTTGAGTTTTATGATAAAGTAACTGAAGTAAGACGATAGAGAGGGGTGATTTGATTGCATCTTCTTGGACTGCAAGAAGGCCTTCGACACAGTTCCTCACAGGAGATTGGTGCAGAAGCTAGAGGATCAGGCGCGTATAACAGGAAGGGCACTGCAGTGGATCAGAGAATGCATGACAGGGAGGCAACAACGAGTCATGGTATATGATGAGGTATCACAGTGGGCACCTGTGACGAACTGGGTCACACAGGGGTCGGTCTTAGAACCAATGCTATTTCTCGTATATGTGAATAACATGATGGAAAGGTTAGACTTAGAAGTGTCCCTGTTCGCAGATGATGTGAAGATAATGAGGAGAATTAAATCAGATGAGGATCAGGTAGGTCTTCAAAGAGACCTGGACAGGCTGGACACCTGGTCCAGCAACTGGCTTCTTGAATTTAAGCCCACCAAATGCAAAGTCATGAAGATCGGGGAAGAGCAAAGAAGACCGCAGATGGAGTATAGGCTAGGTGGCTAAAGACTGCAAACCTTGCTCTAGGAGAAAGATCTTCGGGTGACCATAACACCGAGCACGTCTCCGGAAGCACATCAACCAGATAACTGCTGCAGCATATGGGTGCCTGGCAAACCTGAGAATAGCGTTCCGATTCCTTAGTAAGGAATCGTTCAAGACACTGTACACCATGTACGTCAGGCCCATACTAGAGTGTGCAGCACCTGTTTGGAACCCACACTTCATCAAGCAAGTCAAGAAATCAGAGAAAGTGCAAAGGTTTGCAACAAGGTTAGTTCCAGAGCTAACGGAAATGTCCTACGACGATAGGTTAACCCTTTGACTGTCGCAAGCTCATTTCTGAAACTGTCATTCTATGTCGAAAAATTTTTGGGAAAAAAAAAATTATTTTTTCGTTGTAGAGAGGCTGCAGTAGCAGCCTCTCTACAACGAAAGCCAAACCAAGGCTGATCTGTAGGCTTTGTCACATATTGCCGGTGAGAAATGTGTTCTTGTTGTAGATTAAGGATGTGTCCAGTGAAGGCTTTCACTTGGTTGTCAACGACCCCTTGGAGAAGAGCATTCCAGCCGGTGGTGGTGAGCTCAGAGCAAAGGGCTGGCCAATTACCTCTTTCCCATAACCAGGTTTTGCGTGTGGACTCCTCACCTCGTTCTGTTGGGATCTTAAGTGTCATAAATACAGCCTTGTGGTCAGACGATCCAACGTAGCCGAGGGGTTGACAAGGGACTAGGCCTTCTGCCAGATCACTCACTACTGGGTCAAGGGAGGAGTCAGAGATGTGAGTAGGGAAATCAACAAAGTTTCTCATGTCAAATACTGCAAGAAGGTCATCAAAGTACCTTTGTATAAGGTGTTGGTTGAGGTCACCAACAATTATGATATGTTGACAGTTGTGTTGTAGCAGAAGGGAGTCAGTATTTTCCATTAGGAAGTTGATGGGGTCTGCATGCTGCCACTGAGGTCTGTACATTGCACATGCTAGTACAGAGGTACTAGTGTTTATACAGAGCTTGAAGAACATCATTTCAAGATGTGTAGGGGTGGCAACATCAATGTGCTGGGCATGAACACTTTTAGAGAAGCACACAGCAACACCTCCTCCTTGCCCTTGCCTATCTCTTCTCATCCAAGAGGTGTAGCCAGCAATTCTTGCAAAATTTTCTGGAGTCCTGTCATCCAAAAATGTTTCAACAACAGCTATCATGTCGGGACGTTGAGTGTTCACAAAACTGTGTGAGAGCTCTCCAACATTAGTAATGAAACCTCTAATGTTGGCCTACAGGATGCTGATAGACTGACTCCTCATGATGTGGTCAGCTTGAGGTGGAGGGTGTGTAGGACATGTAAGGTGCCTGCCCTTGAGAGAGGTAGGGTACTGAGGCATCTGGTGGGATGTAGGTCTGTGGTAGGTCTCTCTGTCTCTTTTTTTTTTTTTTTTTTTTTTTTTTTTTTTTACACAGGGTTTGACAAGGTTAAGGATCCCTAGCTTTATTGACAAGCTATTTACAGGTTAAGGATTCCTAACTTTATTGGCAAGCTAAGAGCTGTTACCTACATCAGCTCATTTGAAAGCATTTTTATTGTTATGAGACATACAAGTAGGGAACAGGATGAAATTGGAGCCAACTGTGGGCCAGCATTTTCATTTGATCAACTGACTTTATCTCATTGACATCATTATGCTGTATGAATGTGTTCCATACTCGAGTCATCCTGGGTATATATGTTCTCAGATGGAGTGATGTTCTGGAGATGGGTACAGCCAGAGTGAAGTTGCTGCTTTCTGCCCGTCCTGTGGCATAAAAGCTTGTTTCACGCTGTTATAGGTGGTAGGACGTCTCTTTTACCTTCACCATGCTTTGTACTTAGCAGTAGCAGCCTCTCTACAACGAAAGCCAAACCAAGGCTGATCCGTAGGCTTCGTCACATATTGCCGGTGAGGAATGTGTTCTTGTTGTAGATTAAGGATGTGTCCAGTGAAGGCTTTCACTTGGTTGTCAACATCCCCTTGGAGAAGAGCATTCCAATCGGTGGTGGCGAGCTCAGAGCAAAGGGCTGGTCAATTACCTCTTTCCCATAGCCAGGTTGTGCATGTGGACTCCTCACCTCGTTCTGTTGGGATCTTAAGTTTTGTAAAAACAGCCTTGTGGTCA
This sequence comes from Cherax quadricarinatus, assembly GCF_038502225.1. Lineage (NCBI taxonomy): Eukaryota > Metazoa > Arthropoda > Malacostraca > Decapoda > Parastacidae > Cherax > Cherax quadricarinatus. Next base: position 60,715,803 of record NC_091293.1, read on the forward strand.
GACGATCCAACGTAGCCGAGGGGTTGACAAGTGACTATGCCTTCTGCCAGATCACTCATTACTGGGTCAAGGGAGGAGCCAGAGATATGAGTAGGGAAATCAACAAAGTTTCTCATGTCAAACACTGCAAGAAGGTCATCAAAGTCCCTCTGTATAAGGTGCTGGTTGAGGTCACCAACAATTATGATATGTTGACAGTTGTGTTGTAGCAGAAGGGAGTCAATATTTTCCATTAGGAAGTTGATGGGGTCTGCATGTTGCCACTGAGGTGTGTACATTGCACATGCTAGTACAGAGGTACTAGTGTTTATACAGAGCTTGAAGAACATCATTTCAAGATGTGTAGGGGTGGCAACATCAATGTGTTGGGCATGAACACTTTTAGAGAAGCACACAGCAACACCTCCTCCTTGCCCTTGCCTGTCTCTTCTCATCCATGAGGTGTAGCCAGCAATTCTGCTCTTGACTCTCGCCCAGGCAGGTCATAGCAGCTCTCCTTACTTACTCTGTCTCCCTACGATCCCCGTTGGGGAGGGGAACCTTTACCAGCGTTGTCATCGTCTTGACTTACACGATGAGCTACGCAAATCATGTAAAGATCAAACCAAGAAATGGTATCGTTGATGATTCAACGAAGATTGCTCTTGCAACTGTTGTTCAGGGAGCACTGGAAGTAAAATTCAACACCATATTGTCACTGAAAGAAGCATTCATTGTTGTGTGTCACGATGATGCTGAAGCAGAGAAGCTACTCACTACAGAAGCCATCACTACTCTTACTACTCAAGGGTTTACTGTTACATCATCTCCTGCCCTCAGGGCAAGGAAATCAGTATTCCTAAAAAAACTGGACAAGATTCTGACGTCTCAAACACCTGCTGAAATCAAGTCATCCATCGAGACGCAAAATACTTGGGCTACTGTTGACAGCATTACAAAAATCCCAAATGCAAAGTCCATGATCAAGGTCACCTTCACCGACGTGAACATGGCTGCCACTGCACTGAACGAAGGTCTTGCTGTCTACTACTACTACATCAGCCCTACCTACATTGAAGCAGAGAGATATCACTACATCCAACATTGCTGGAACTGTTATTCATACCATTACACCACCAAAGCATGTCCAGTAAAAGACAAGAAGTTCTGCACTACATGTGGTAGTGAGGGACACGCCTTCAGTTCCTGCACCGCTGCTGCTCCAACACAACCAGCGTGCTTAAACTGCAAGAGTAATGATCACCATACACTGGCAGCAAAATGTCCTACAAGAAAGGATATTATGAAGAAAACGCAAGATGCAGCAAAGAAAAAACCTACTAGCAACACTCCAACGTATGCAGCAATTGCAAAAATACAAGCAGACACTACAAAATTACTTCATACATCTACTCAGCCCGCCTCCACCACCACCACTACCATCACTCCTCCAACATGTGACGTAACGAAGATTCACTACTGTCTACTATACGCTCATATGCAAAACATGGCTGTACCTGGATCATTTAACTCTACCATCAACGAGTTATTTGCATTAAATAACATGCCTTCATTTACATTTCCAGCATCTCTCCACCTTCTGAAGAAATTCTCAAATTCACCAAAAACTTAATCGCCAACTCCTCTGCAGAAGTTCCATCAACACCACCAACTAGTGACGTCAATCCAACAACGACCAATGAGAAGCCTCCACCGCCACCACCTCTCACTGAATCCAACCAATCAGAAGCCTTACCACCAGAAACATCTTCTAATTCGTCTACTGAAGTTGAAAACGAAGCAACACCACCTTCCTCTACTCCACCACCGCCTTCTCTACTTAGCTCACGTCGATTACCTGGAACACCATGGGTTAAACACAAAGGACTCATATTCTACACCACGAGGCTGTACCCTGCAAGCATGACTCGCCTAAAACTCATCCAACATCTCCAAGACAACACTGTATCGTACCAAAGCGAAGAAAGACCATTCTCTACCTACAACCAGATACTCCACCAACTCCAAACCAACGAATACTACTACAGGTCTCCCATAAGTGTGATACAACTCTCCCGAAAACAATTTACCGTGCTGATAAATGGTTTAAGACCATAACCAACTCATCCTGCTTGCTGCCTTCTGACACTCCCAGCTCCTACCGCTGCCTTCGCCATCCTCTCCTAGTGAGCACCAAGCAATGACATCAGTCAAGCCTCTCTATCGACGTCTCCAGTACTTTTGTACCACATGTCCCAAAGTGGTTGGGCCACTTGCCTTGATTCCTCCTCTTCCCCTCCTCCCCATCCTTTTCCAGTTATTTCCATCCTTCCATATCCTTCTTCCTTCCCATCTTACGACAGATCTCATCATCCTCGATTCGATTCGATATCATGTCGGGACGTCGAGTGTTCACAAAACTGTGTGAGAGCTCTCCAACATTAGTAATGAAACCTCTAATGTTGGCCGACAGGATGCTGATAGACTGGCTCCTCATGATGATGTGGTCAGCTTGAGGTGGTGGGTGTGTAGGGCATGTAAGGTGCCTGACCTTGAGAGAGGTAGGGTACTGAGGCAGCTGCAGGGATGTAGGTCTGTGGTCTTATATAAGGCACAATACCACCTGCTGGGCTGGGATAAGAGTAGCTGAGTGGGTGCCGTGTGAGAGTGTTTACCAATTCAGAGATCCTGCTGGTTTGTTCTGAGAACAGGTCTCTAAACAGGTTGTCCTGTCTGTCAAGTTCCTTTTTCTTCCGACACTGGTCCTCCTGATGTCCTTTCTTGTAGCAGTAATTACACCTGGTATCTCACCGGCAGTTGCTGGCTGTGTGCCCCTTCCGGTGACAGTGAGAGCACAGCCTAGGTGCCTGGGAGGGTGGACTATGATTTGTTGCACCTCCAGTGTTTTGCAGATTTGTCCTCAGGTTCTGCTGCTGGAACTGTGTTAGTGGAGGGTGAGACAACTGTAGATGTTTTCCTCCTCCACGTCCTCTGTTCCGTCCTCTACCAGTTCTGACAGATGTGTCCCTGCTGTTCGTACTTTGGCGCAGTAGGTGATCAGGTGAAGTAATAGTTCCCTGATTATTAACTGCACCAATCTCTGGTGGAGAAACTCCTGACTCAGAACTTGCTGATGAAGCACTGCTTCCAGATTCTGGAATAGTGTCGGCAGGTGTGCTGACAGGTGTAGGATCAGAGATGGTATGTGCACTGTTAAGTGGACTGGCAGTGGCTGAAGCAGAGATGTCAGGTGTAGGAGAATTAACAGATCCAAGGTTTCCTTCGTTGCTGGGAAGAGGATTTGTTCCCTCTGTGGTGGTCAGAGGAATTGTGTTAGAATTCCCAAAGGTAGTGTTTTGAACTCTGTCAATCTGTGGGACCTTGGCGATGACAGAATTCCACCAATTATTTACCCCTGAGTTAAGCTCAGTGTGGGACTTCTAGTCTTTGTCAATAGTGTCACCATCAGCTGAGCAGCTTACGTCACTTGATGTAGGCTTGCACTGGCCTTCTACAATAGCTTGAAGGTTATCTAATGATTTGAGGAGCTCATGAAGTGCTTCCCTGTGATGGATTATCTTAGCTGCAAGTTTACAACACAGCCCAAGAGGGCAGTCTTGATCTTTGGACAGAAGTCCCTGAGGTAGGACTTCTGAACCTTCCTCCTGTAGCTCCAGGCTTGTATCCACATATGCCACAGGATTATGGATATCCTTCAATTTTCTGAAATTTTCAACCTGGCTGCAACAAAATTCTTCTTCTGGAATGCAATCTGTGTGGCATTAGTTGGAACAAGTAGGTTCCTTACATCTAAGAAAAATTTTGTCCCTTGTGGTATACCCACAAACACTGCAGTAACTACTGGGACAATAGCCAGATAGCATAGATATTCTTGCTATTTTGCGATGTGAAGTCATCCCAGAGGAAGCTTGTAGGTTTGCAATTAAGTTCACAGGAGAGAGAGGGTGGGTGGTGGTATCGTGGGTGGGGTGGAGTATCGTGGGTGGGGGTGTTTATAGCATATAAAAACAATCTTTGGTCTAGAGGTATATATACACCTACCATCCGACTTATGACCGAGTTCGGTTCCGAGAAACCGGTCGTAAGTCGAAATGGTCGTAAGTCGAACTTTACTACTGAAAATAAACAAAACATTTTTGTAATGACTTTATTTTATTGTTTTATTTTGGTATTTCATGTTTTACTTTACTTTTTATGTTGTTAGTACTGTATTTTATTCTGTAAGGTTTAGGATAAACACTGTGTACAACACAAATAGTTGTTTATTTCCCAGAAATTTGACACAAAAAACACGGTCGTAAGTCGAGTGGTCGTAAGTCGAGCAGGTCGTAAGTCGGATGGTAGGTGTATATGTATGTCACAATAATAAATTATAATTACCTTTGTACAAATATAAATCCTAAAATAATAAATTTAATTCATGACCCTACCACACACAGGGTACAACTTTCTGACACTACTGTGTCACGGTACATGATAAAATAATAAATTATGAGTAACCTCTTAATACATATGTATATATGAATCATACGCTGGGTTACACGACAGTTCACCCTACCACACAGGGTACAATGTTCCTTCATCTCAGTATCACCCCCATAGCGTCTTTCTCCTCAGAGGCCAGCAATCTGTCAGATGACACTATTCGTCAGTGTCACACTACTACCCTATCTTCCTTCAGTGTCACACGACACTTTCGTCTCTCAGTGTTACACTACGCCCTTTTCTTACTTCAGTGCCACACACTGTCTATCTTCCTCTTGTGTCACACTACGATCCCATTCTTCTTCAGTGTCACACACTGACCCTATCTTCTCTCAGTGTCACACTATACAATAGCGTCATCCATGACTTGTAGCTTCAACATTTACTGAGTAAAGTTGAACTCTTCTTGAAAGACGAAATACTACCAAGGAGAGTTTGAAGTGTCTCCTCTGTATACCGTAAGGCGATCTGGTAAATACTGTTTCTAAGACCAATAGATATACACTGTAAGGTGGTCTGATGAATACTGCTTCTAAGGCCAGTAGATATACTGTAAGGTGGTCAGGTAAAACTGTCTACTGCCAGTAGATGTGTACCGTAAGATAGTCTGGTAAGTACTGCCTCTAAGACCAATAGATATACACCGTAAGGTGGTCAGGTGAATACCATCTACTGCCAGTAGATGTATACCGTAAGGTGGTCTACTAAGTACTGTCTCAAAGGCCGGCTTAGCAGTCCCCACATTGGGTTTGGTGACGTACTCAGTGGTACTGCAGGCCGGCAGGTTAGCAATCCAACCCCTAGTTTGGCAGCAGGCCGCCACAGGGGCAAAGAAAGTTTTTATAATATGTCAGTTCAATGGGATTGTCAAAAGACCAACTTGTGTGGATATACGCCTCCACTGTATTCTTTATTTAGGAGAAGTGTTAGGTAAATTTCAAACATATAATAGATTTAATGCAGTGTATAACCCAGTTTCTTTTATCTCTCTTACCCAAATAGAAAAAGAAAGCAGAGGAGCGAGAGAGAAACTTGCTTGAGAAGCGGTATACTCTTCCTGACCAGCCAATGATTGTTGTCCATCCGTCGCGCACGGCTAAATCCGGTAAATTTGACTGTACCACCATGTCACTCTCCGTCTTACTGGATTATAGACAGGTTTGTGTCAAGTTTTTAGTTAAATAAATTGCATTAATAATTTTATATTTGAAAAGAAAAATGATTTGCAAATATTACTGTTATAAACCTGTCTTATATTTTCATGTGATGAGGTATTAAACTGGAAAGGATTGCTTTGGTTCAGTTTACAATTTTTTTTTTTTTTTAACAAGTTGGCCGTCTCCCACCGAGGCAGGGTGACCCAAAAAGAAAGAAAATCCCCAAAAAGAAAATACTTTCATCATCATTCAACACTTTCACCTCACTCACACATAATCACTGTTTTTGCAGAAGTGCTCAGACAGTTTACAAGCATATATGTATAAAGATACACAACATATCCCTCTAAACTGCTAATATCCCAAAACCCCTCCTTTAGAGTGCAGACATTGTACTTCCCATTTCCAGGACTCAAGTCCGGCTATATAAAAATAACCGGTTTCCCTGAATCCCTTCACTAAATATTACCCTGCTCACACTCCAACAGATCGTCAGGTCCCAAATACCATTCGTCTCCATTCACTCCTATCGAACACGCTCATGCACGCCTGCTGGAAGTCCAAGCCCCTAGCCGACAAAACCTCCCTTACCCCTTCCTTCCAACCTTATCGAGGACGACCCCTAACCCGCCTTCCTTCTCCTACAGATTTATACACTCTCCATGTCATTCTACTTTGATCCCTTCTCTCGAAATGACCAAACCACCTCAACAACCCCTCTTCAGCCCTCTGACTAATACTTTTATTAACTCCACACCTCCTAATTTTCACACTCTGAATTTTCTGCATAATATTTACACCACACATTGCCCTTAGACAGGACATCTCCACTGCCTCCAACTACCTCCTCGCTGCTGCATTCACAACCCAAGCTTCACACCCATATAAGAGTGTTGGTACTACTATACTTTCATACATTCCCTTCTTTGCCTCCATAGATAACGTTTTTTGACTCCATATATACCTCAATGCACCACTCACCTTTTTTCCTTCATCAATTCTATGATTAACCTCATCCTTCATAAATCCATCCGCCGACACATCAACTCCCAAGTATCTGAAAACATTCACTTCTTCCATACTCCTCCTCCCCCAATTTGATACCCAATTTTTCTTTATCTAAATCATTTGATACCCTCATCACCTTACTCTTTTCTATGTTCACTTTCAACTTTCCACCTTTACACACACTCCCAAACTCATCCACTAACCTTTGCAATTTTTCTTTAGAATCTCCCATAAGCACAGTATCATCAGCAAAAAGTAACTGTGTTAATTCCCATTTTGTATTTGATTCCCCATAATTTAATCCCACCCCTCTCCCAAACACCCTAGCATTTACTTCTTTTACAACCCCATCTATAAATATATTAAACAACCATGGTGACATTACACATCCCTGTCTAAGACCTACTTTTACCAGGAAGTAGTCTCCCTCTCTTCTACACACCCTAACCTGAGCCTCACTATCCTCATAAAAACTCTTTACAGCATTTAGTAACTTACCACCTATTCCATATACTTGCAACATATGCCACATTGCTCCCCTATCCACTCTATCATATGCCTTTTCTAAATCCATAAATGCAATAGAAACTTCCCTACCTTTATCTAAATACTGTTCACATATATGCTTCAATGTAAACACTTGATCTACACATCCCCTACCCACTCTGAAACCTCCTTGCTCTTCCGCAATCCTACATTCTGTCTTACCTCTAATTCTTTCAATAATAACCCTACCATACACTTTTCCTGGTATACTCAATAAACTTATTCCTCTATAATTTTTACAATCTCTTTTGTCCCCCTTCCCTTTATATAAAGGGACTATACATGCTCTCTGCCAATCCCTAGGTACCTTCCCCTCTTTCATACATTTATTAAACAAAAGGACCAACCACTCCAACACTATATCCCCCCCTGCTTTTAATATTTCTGTCATGATCCCATCAGTTCCAGCTGCTTTACCCCCTTTCATTCTACGTAATGCCTCACGTACCTCCCCCACACTTACATTCTGCTCTTCTTCACTCCTAAAAGATGGTATACCTCCCTGGCCAGTGCATGAAATTACCGCCTCCCTTTCTTCCTCAACATTTAAAAGTTCCTCAAAATATTCTTGCCATCTACCTAATACCTCCCTCTCCCCATCTACTAACTCCCCTACTCTGTTTTTAACTGACAAATCCATACGTTCCCTAGGCTTTCTTAACTTGTTTAACTCCAAAATATTTTCTTATTTTCATTAAAATTTCTTGACAGTGTCTCTCCCACTCTATCATCTGCTCTCCTTTTGCACTCTCTCACCACTCTCTTCACCTTTCTTTTACTCTCCATATACTCTGCTCTTCTTATAACACTTCTGCTTTGTAAAAACCTCTCATAAGCTAACTTTTTCTCTTTTATCACACCCTTTACTTCATCATTCCACCAATCACTCCTCTTTCCTCCTGCCCCCACTCTCCTATAACCACAAACTTCTGCCCCACATTCTAATACTGCATTTTTAAAACTCATCCAACCCTCTTCAACCCCCCCCCACTACTCATCTTTGCACTAGCCCACCTTTCTGCCAATAGTCGCTTATATCTCACCCGAACTTCCTCCTCCCTTAGTTTATACACTTTCACTTCCCTCCTACTTGTTGTTGCCAACTTCCTCTTGTCCCACCTACGTCTTACTCTAACTGTAGCTACAACTAAATAATGATCCGATATATCAGTTGCCCCTCTATAAACATGTGCATCCTGGAGCCTACCCATTAACCTTTTATCCACCAATACATAATCTAACAAACTACTTTCATTACGTGCTACATCATACCTTGTATATTTATTTATCCTCTTTTTCATAGAATATGTATTACTTATTACCAAATCTCTTTCTACACATAGCTCAATTAAAGGCTCCCCATTTACATTTACCCCTGGCACCCCAAATTTACCTACTACTCCCTCCACATCATTTTTACCCACTTTAGCATTGAAATCCCCAGCCACAAGTACTCTCACACTTGGTTCAAAACTCCCCACGCATTCACTCAACATTTCCCAAAATCTCTCTCTCTCCTCTACACTTCTCTCTTCTCCAGTTGCATATACACTTACTATAACCCACTTTTCACATCCAACCTTTATTTTACTCCACATAATCCTTGAATTAATACATTTATAGTCCCTCTTTTCCTGCCATATCTTATCCTTCAACATTATTGCTACTCCTTTAGCTCTAACTCTGTTAGAAACCCCTGACCTAATCCCATTTATTCCTCTCCACTGAAACTCTCCCACCCCCTTCAGCTTTGTTTCACTTAAAGCCAGGATATCCAGCTTCTTCTCATTCATAACATCCACAATCATCTCTTTCTTATCATTTGCACAACATCCACGCAGATTCAGACTTCCCATTTTGACAATTTTCTTCTTCTTAATCTTTTTAGTAATCTTTAGAGGAAATGGGGTTACTAGCCCATTGTTCCGGCATTTTAGTTAACTTTTACAACACGCATGGCTTACGGAGGAAAGATTCTTATTCCACTTCCCCATGGATATAAAAGGAAGAGTAATAAGACCAAGAACTATTAAGATAAAATCAAAGAAAACTCAGATGAGTGTGTATAAATAAACGTGTACATGTATGTGTAGTGTGACCTAAGTGTCAGTAGAAGTAGCAAGACATACCTGTAATCTTGCATATTTATGAGATAGACAAAAGACACCAGCAATCCTACCATCATGTAAAACAGTTACAGGCTTTTGTTTTACATTCGCTTGGCAGGACGGTGTACCTCCCTGGGTGGTTGCTGTCTACCAACCTACTTCCAATTTACCTCTGCCATTTGTTTGTTTTTCATTCTCGATTTCAAGCTGTACAAAGTTTGGCAGAAAGTGGATATTGGGCAGGTCTTCTTTCCACAAGAATTGTCACTGTAAGACAATTTAATGTTGATTCAATTCAATTCAAGTTTATTCTCTATAATGGTTACAATGTGGGATTTACAGGTTTTGGGTATTGTGTGGTTTACATGTTATAAAATACTAATTACAGAGGGGGCCACTAGGACACCTAGCATTGCTAGGCATTTCGAGCAGATTGGGGATAGTTTTTCTCATCAGTTTTACAGACAGTTTTACAAGAGCTGTTATCTTATTTTAGCTCATGTCAAAAGCTAGCTATATCTAAGGTATACTACCACCATCCCAGGAGGTGACCCACAACATTAGACTAACAGCCAGGTATCTGCTTACTGCTAGGTGAACAGAGGCAGCAGGTGTAAGGAAACATGCCCTGCATTTCCACCCTTGCCAGGGATCCAGCCACAGACACTCACTATGAGCTGAGTGCATTGCCAATGAAGCCACGGGACCTAGTTTATATCCACATATTCCATGGATATCTGCTTGCAAAGAATCCTGCTTTCTTCTGATTACCCTTTTTTTTTATACATGTACTTTTTTTTAATACCACAAAGAGAGTGGTGAGAGAGTGCAAAAGGAGAGCAGATGATAGAGTGGGAGAGGCACTGTCAAGAAATTTTAATGAAAATAAGAAAAAATTTTGGAGTGAGTTAAACAAGTTAAGAAAGCCTAGGGAAAGTATGGATTTGTCAGTTAAAAACAGAGTAGGGGAGTTAGTAGATGGGGAGATGGAGGTATTAGGTAGATGGCGAGAATATTTTGAGGAACTTTTAAATGTTAAGGAAGAAACAGAGGCAATAATTTCATGCATTGGTCAGGGAGGTATACCATCTTTTAGGAGTGAAGAAGAGCAGAATGTAAGTGTGGGGGAGGTACGTGAGGTTTTACGTAAAGTGAAAGGGGGTAAAGCAGCTGGAACTGATGGCATCATGACAGAAATGTTAAAAGCAGGGGGGCATATAGTGTTGGAGTGGTTGGTACTTTTGTTTAATAAATGTATGAAAGAGGGGAAGGTACCTAGGGATTGGCAGAGAGCATGTATAGTCCCTTTATATAAAGGAAAAGGGGACAAAAGAGACTGTAAAAATTATAGAGGAATAAGTTTACTGAGTATACCAGGAAAAGTGTACGGTAGGGTTATAATTGAAATAATTAGAGGTAAGACAGAATGTAGGATTGCGGATGAGCAAGGAGGTTTCAGAGTGGGTAGGGGATGTGTAGATCAAGTGTTTACATTGAAGCATATATGTGAACAGTATTTAGATAAAGGTAGGGAAGTTTTTATTGCATTTATGGATTTAGAAAAGGCATATGATAGAGTGGATAGAGGAGCAATGTGACAGATGTTGCAAGTATATGGAATAGGTGATAAGTTATTAAATGCTGTAAAGAGTTTTTATGAGGATAGTGAGGCTCAGGTTAGGGTGTGTAGAAGAGAGGGAGACTACTTCCCGGTAAAAGTAGGTCTTAGACAGGGATGTGTAATGTCACCATGGTTGTTTAACCCTTTGACTGCTTCCGACGTATAAATACGTCTTGCGAGCCAATGTTTCTGACGTATTTATACGCACAATTTCTAGCGGCTTCAAATCAAGTGCCAAAGGCCTGGTAGGCCTACACGAGAGAGAATGGGTCTCAGTGGTCGGTGTGCACCCTGTGAAAAAAATCTGGGACCCAGCGGTGCATTGTGGGAACGCCATGTTGTTAGTCCATTTTCACCATGCCTCTCGGTAAGAAGTTCCTCACTCCTCGGCGGTTTGGAGGTCTTTTGTTCCCAAGTGATAGCTCTAACAGCGATGAAAATGTCAGTGACAGTGAATTCCAGGGTTTTGAAGTGAGTGTTACCAGAAAAAGTGCCCAGGATAATGTAATTAGTGATGAAAACCCAGATGACCCACAACCTTCCACCTCTGGTGCTGTGCCGGCTTGTTCACGTTCACATTCACCTGTACCAGGACGAAAGAGGAAACTATTTGGTCGTGTATAACACCCAGATGATAGCAGTGATAGTGATAGTGATTTCAAGGTCATTGAAAGCAGTTCTAGTGACAGTGAGAGTGAATATTCCCCAGTGAAGCGGCAGTATGTACGACGTAGCATGTGGTCTGGTAGTGTTTCATATGTTGTTCCAAGGGGAAGGAGAAACTCTGGGAGCACATCCCGTGGCCCTACACCACGACCTGATAGTGAAGATGACGATATTGTAACGATGGGTATGAATGGTGACAGTGAGGGAGGAGGCAGTGGTGGTGCTAGTGAGGGTGGCACGGCCCATGTGGCACCATCAGCGGGCCACGCTACTACCCACGCTGCTGACGCAGCACAACAACCAGCCTCACCCTACCCCACACTCCCACAACCTGCATCACCACAACCTGCACAACCACAACCTGCACAACCACAACCACGGTACAATATCCAGACCCCACCAGCAGACCGCATCTGGGATTGGCAGGACGGTGATGAGTTTGTTCCCAGTCCCCATGACTTTGATGAAACACAAAGTGGAATAAAGCCATCTTGTCCTCTTGGGAACAATGCCAGTGAACTGGACTGCTTTGAGCTATTCTTCGATGAACCCCTGATGGACATCATTGTCAGGGAAACAAACGCATACTGTGATTACACCATGGCAAATACAATTCTCTCACCAAAATCACGGCTTCACAAGTGGAAGGAGACAACTGTGGCAGAGATGTACCTGGTTTTTGCCACAATAATGCCACATGTGTATAAGCACACTGTCACCACATACTGGGCAACAGAACGCCTGATTTCAACTCCAGGTTTTAGTGACATTATAGGTGTCAATCGTTTCCTGATACTGTTACGTATGTTACACTTTTCAGACAAAAACAGGGCTGACAGAAGTGACAGGTTATATAAGATCAGAAATGTGTTTATGTACCTGAAACAAAAGTGCTGCATGTATTTTTATCCCTTCAGGAAGCTTGTTATTGATGAGTCCTTGATTTTATTCAAAGGAAAAGACTCATTCAAGCAATATATACCAAGCAAGAGGAAACGCTTTGGTATAAAGCTATTTGTACTGTGTGATTGCAGAAGTGGTCTAGTTTTGGATATCATTGTGTACACTGGCAGTAATACTTTGAGAGATACCATGAAGTTATTGGGTATCTCTGGTGATGTGTTTCGAACAATGATGGAACCATATCTTGGTAAGGGGCATATGTTATTTACTGATAACTGGTACACAAGCCCCTTACTCAGTGATTTCTTGCGAGTGAACTTGACAGACGTGTGTGGCACAGTGCGTGGTAATTGTAAACATATGCCAAGGTTCAACGCTGGCACTCGCAGAGGTGAGATGCAAGCCTTTGCTGCCAATGACATCATGGTATTTCGGTGGCATGACAAACGTGATGTCACATTGTTGACATCAGTTCACAGAAACGAAATGGTACCCAGTGGCAGGGACAACAGAGAGACCAATGAACCCATTCTAAAGCCTGCAGCTGTCATGGACTACAGCCTCAATATGCGCTTAGTGGACAAATGTGACATGCAGATTGGGTTTGCAGACTGTGTACGCTAGAGTTATAAGTGGTATATAAAACTTTTTTTCCATCTTGTTGATATCTCTATGCTAAATGCTTATAACATATACAAGTTGAAGACCAACAAAACACCAAAATATGGTGAATTTTGCCTGTCAGTAATCAGACAAATAATTGCAAAGTACCAAGGAGCAACTCCTGCAATAGACCAGCGCCCACAGACGTCATCTCGTTTGAGGCCTGGTGATCACTACCCCATACAATTGCCTCCTACTACTGCCAAGAAAAATGCTCAGAAGAGGTGTTATGTATGTATGCATACCACAAAACGCCCACAAACACGCAGAGACACTCGTTTTATGTGTGAGGAGTGTGAAGTGCCCCTCTGCATATACCCATGTTTCAAAGAGTTCCACAAGCTGCAGCAGTTCTAGGAACGTGTTTAGTGACTGTACATATGTATATATATTATGGAACAATAGTAATAAACATTGTTTTCTATTGTTTGTGTAAACAAGGTGTATACACAAACTAATAATGATAAAGTTTGTTCTGTTATTGTGTTGTAAACAATGAGTGTATATTTGAAGAATGCACCTTACATTGGTCTCACAGGCCACATAAGTTACCTGGAACAGAAAAATATTGAAAAATGCCAGAAACCTTTGAATTAGAGTAAATAAAAGAATACCGGGTGGGCGGCGGTCGCCGCTGTTGCCGTACGCACATCACTTTCTGCAAACTTTGTGGCTCTATATCTCGGTAAGTACTGATGGCAAAAAAAATTTTTTAGGCTTAAAACACTACTAAAAATATTCCTAACATTTTCATAAGAAAAAATAATTTTTTTTTTTCGAATATTTGGCGACATAGAATGACAGTTTCAGAGAGGGGCCTGAAACCGTCAAAGGGTTAATATATTTATAGATGGGGTTGTAAAGGAAGTAAATGCTAGGGTGTTCGGGAGAGGGGTGGGATTAAATTTTGGGGAATCAAATTCAAAATGGGAATTGACACAGTTCCTTTTTGCTGATGATACTGTGCTTATGGGAGATTCTTAAGAAAAATTGCAAAGGTTAGTGGATGAGTTTGGGAATGTGTGTAAAGGTAGAAAGTTGAAAGTGAACATAGAAAAGAGTAAGGTGATGAGGGTGTCAAAAGATTTAGATAAATAAAAATTGGATATCAAATTGGGGAGGAGGAGTATGGAAGAAGTGAATGTTTTCAGATACTTGGGAGTTGACGTGTCGGCGGATGGATTTATGAAGGATGAGGTTAATCATAGAATTGATGAGGGAAAAAAAGGTGAGTGGTGCGTTGAGGTATATGTGGAGTCAAAAAACGTTATCTATGGAGGCAAAGAAGGGAATATATGAAAGTATAGTATTACCAACACTCTTATATGGGTGTGAAGCTTGGGTGGTAAATGCAGCAGCGAGGAGACGGTTTGAGGCAGTGGAGATGTCCTGTTTAAGGGCAATGTGTGGTGTAAATATTATGCAGAAAATTCGGAGTGTGGAAATTAGGAAAAGGTGTGGAGTTAATAAAAGTATTAGTCAGAGGGCAGAAGAGGGGTTGTTGAGGTGGTTTGGTCATTTAGAGAGAATGGATCAAAGTAGAATGACATGGAAAGCATATAAATCTATAGGGGAAGGAAGGCGGGGTAGGGGTCGTCCTCAAAAGGGTTGGAGAGAGGGGGTAAAGGAGGTTTTGTGGGCAAGGGGCTTGGACTTCCAGCAAGCGTGCGTGAGCATGTTAGATAGGAGTGAATGGAGACGAATGGTACTTGGGACATAACGATCTGTTGGAGTGTGAGCAGGGTAATATTTAGTGAAGGGATTCAGGGAAACCGGTTATTTTCATATAGTCGGACTTGAGTCCTGGAAATGGGAAGTACAATGCCTGCACTTTAAAGGAGGGGTTTGGGATATTGGCAGTTTGGAGGGATATGTTGTGTATCTTTATATATGTATGCTTCTAAACTGTTGTGTTCTGAGCACCTCTGCAAAAACAGTGATAATGTGTGAGTGTGGTGAAAGTGCTGAATGATGATGAAAGTATTTTCTTTTTGGGGATTTTCTTTTTTGGGTCACCCTGCCTCGGTGGGAGACGGCCGACTTGTTGAAAAAAAAATAATAATAATAATACATATACAGTGGACCCCCGCATAACGATATTATTTCAATACAGAAGTCTGTTTGGGTGCCGTTATAGACTGAATTTGTTCCCATAAGAAATATTGTGAATTAGATTAGTCCATTTCAGACCCCTAAAAATACACCTACAAAAGCACTTACAAAAATAAACTTACATAATTGGTCGAGTTGGGAGCTGATCGTTATCCGGGGGTCCACTGTATAATAATAATGTACCACATATAACAATTATAATAGACGGCTTCAAAAGGCCGTCACTAGATGGCAATGTTTATCACAACAAAGAGGGAGTGTTTGTGGCGGCCTCCACCTGTTATGTAATGACATATTTTATTCATTCTAGAATATATATCATGTTTCTATGTTATTTTTATTGTTTTTATGTCATATTAGATGAACTGTGATATATAAATAAGCCATATAGATGATATTAGCTACATTATTCATGAAGTATTTTGCCCGGTCTCCAGACAAACTCTCATCCACCGCCGACACCGCCCATACCACCACATGAATGACATTTTATTCACTTTAGAGTTTATATCAGGTTTGTATGTTATTTATATTGTTTATTATGTCGTACTAGATGAAATGAGATAGATAAATAAGCCATAGAGTTGATATTAGCAAAATTATTGAAGTACAAAATTCCACTGGAATGGATTAATTGCATTTCAATTAATTTAAATTAGGAAAATTGACTCTGCAAACGAGCAAATCCAGTTGCGAACAAGGTCATGGAACGGATTAAACTCTCAAGTAGAGGTTCCACTGTATTTTAATTGCCCCTCTTTTCTTTGAATATTATCCCTAGCAACCTAAAGGATTACTACTAATGCTAGAGGTACCAAGAAATAAATTAAACACAAAACCCTGACCATTTTAAAGAAATTAGGCGTTTGGATATACTTCAAGGTGGTGTGTGTGTGTGTGATGCAAACTACTCATTCCTTTGGTCTCAGATAATCAGCCATTCATACCATTAGAAACATCTGCAACCCATGGTCCCCAGTCCCTGTATTTTCTGTTGAATTTTCATTTTGCTTTTTGCAATTTTTCTTTTTATTGAATTGTCATCGAATAATTATCACAAATAGCATGGTTTTACTGTACTGTGTCTGTACAAATGGTTTGGCTTACAATATTTTGACTATGATGGTGTGATAGCTATGCTGTACAGTACTGTACGTTTATTGATGAGATAAACTTTTATTCATTTATTTACTTGTCAGTGCTGGTATTTAGTTAGTTACAGTAATTATTTCTTTATTTACTTATTCAGTGACAGTAGTTATTTATTTATCATGTATTCATATTAGATATTTTCAACTTACGATGCGTTTACTGGAATGTAACCCCATCGTAAGTTGAGGAGTACCTGTATATTATATTTAGTTTGTAACTGAATATAAAAGGATTGTTTTACGGCAATTAATTTTTAATACTAGAGTCACGTGAAAGATCTGGGAGTAATTACACTGACTGGCCTTTCTGGCTAGGCACACAATGAGGTAAATGTCACGACAACCAGAAGAATGACAAGATGGGTAATGAAAACTTTCAGAACAAGGGGAATTGTGCCAAAGGTGACACTATTGAAATAGCTACATGTGCACAGTCATTTAGATTATTGTTCAGTGTTGACGCCTCTTTTCAGGGCAGGGCAGCTGTTAGAGCCGGAACAGATAGAAATAATTTACTGCCTGCATAGAGGAAATAAAACATTTAAATTACTGGAAACTTCTCAGCCCTAATTATGTCTGTTCTGAAGTGGAGGCGAGAAACACTATGATAATATATATGTAGAAGGTACTTGAGAGCCTGGTTTCCAATCTGTACATTGCTGTAAGAGCATGCTGGAGTAAGAGATATTGGAGGAAGTGTAAAATAAACAGTGAAATGCAGAGGCACCATGGACAAGAATAGGAGAACATTGTATCAACATCCATGGTCCCAGATTGTTCAACATCTTACTAAAAGATATCAGAAACACTGCTGGTACAAGTGT
Source organism: Cherax quadricarinatus (assembly GCF_038502225.1). Lineage (NCBI taxonomy): Eukaryota > Metazoa > Arthropoda > Malacostraca > Decapoda > Parastacidae > Cherax > Cherax quadricarinatus. Next base: position 60,733,047 of record NC_091293.1, read on the forward strand.
AAGAGTCTTCAAGGGAAAAACTGGACAAGTTCATATCTCCATGTGCCAGATAAACTAGGCTTAGATGGATATGTGGGTCAGCATGCTGCCAGCAGAAAAGAAATGGCCAGATTGGCCAGCCAAGCACCAGACAAGTCTGGCTTAGGGCCGGGCTCCAGGAGCTGAAAAGCTCTCAAAACTCATCAAAGGTAAAGGTTTATCAGCTAGCTATTTGATTGAAATGTAATATGTTGAGCTGCATCTAGTGAGATGAATGTGTGAATGACACATTATGTAGAGAAACTCTTTACTAGACAGTTTCACTGTATATTCTCCCATAAGGTGTTACAGTAATCCCTTACTTTATGTGGCTTGGCTAATTCCTTATGTGTAATATTAATTGTTGTGTCATCAGGGTTTTGGCAAATTGTTCAAAACTGTGCTACTGGTTTGAGCTAGGATCAATTCCTAAAATGAAGAATTATGTTTTGATGAATCTAAATGAACCTTATTGCATAAAGTGAGGAACAAATGTTTAGTGAAACTTTTTCAACCATATTTTACATATTTTAGCCCACCAGGTATTTAACTTTCGTAATGGAATCCAACGATAACTTAGGCTATTCCCTAGAATTTTGTATAATTTTTTGTTAAAATCTTTTATATTGTGCATTTTCAATAACTTGTCAAATGTAATACAAAATTGGTAATTCATTTAACCCTTTAATTGTTGGTCCCATTGTATCATGGATTTGAAGCCAGTGTTGGTCCCGTAGTATGACGCCTTGAGCTCAGCTCACTCAGGTAAGCTGTGAGTGGTAAATTTGGGCCTAGATATGAGAGATGGGTCTTATGCAGTAAGTGATATAGCACACAGTGCATAATGAGGGAAAATGTGACTATGTTTAAAACATCAACTTTGCAGTGTATTTTCATATCGTTTTTATGGTTGTATTCTTGGTGTCTTGATCTCATTTGATAGAATGGAAGATATTTTACAGAAATAGAGATGATTTTCATTAGTTTCAGGACTGAAAGTAGTTGGAAATTTAGCTCAGAATAGTGGAAATGTTTGATTTTTCCCTATATTCCAGAGTACACTTGTCCAATACACATCCAGCTGGCCACTCTAATACAGTAGGGCCCCGCTTTACGGCGTTTCACTTTACGGTGTTCCGCTAATATGGTCATTTCAAATTATGACCAAAACTCGCTATACGGCTCCCCCCACCTGACTTTCTAATATGGTCACCGCGCCCCACCTGGTTTGTTTACATTCTCTGGGAGATCCGTAAGCACTAAGTCTCTCCATTATGTCTGGAAACTCCAAAATTTTAAGTGTTTTTAAAAGTTATTTCATATTTTATATATACAATGGGCCCCTGCATAACGATCACCTCCGAAAGCGACCAATTATGTAAGTGTATTTATGTAAGTGCGTGTGTACGTGTATGTTTGGGGGTCTGAAATGGACTAATCTACTTCACAATATCCCTTATGGGAACAAATTCGGTCAGTACTGGCACCTGAACATACTTGTGGAGAGAAAAAATATCGTTAACCGGGGGTCCACTGTACTCTGATAATTATACTTATGTATACCTGTACTTAAATAAACTTACATACTGTGCTGGCATGCAGGTACACATTAAAATCAGTAAGAGTGTCTTGTCTCCAGACGTCATATTAGTAATGATAATAATAATCATCGAGTCTCATTAACCCTTTGAGGGTTTTGGTCGTACTAGTACGTCTTACGCGTAGGGGTTTTTGTCGTACTAGTACGCATAAATTCTAGCGGCCTCAAATCTCACAGGAAAAGGCTGATAAGCCTAGATGTGAGAGAATGGGTCTGTGTGGTGGGTGTGCGCAGTAGGAAAAAAATCTGGGACCCAGTGGTGCATTGTGGGAATGCCATCATAGTACACAATTTCCACCGTCCCCTGTGGTAAGAAGTTCCTCACTCCTCGGCGAATTGGGACACTTTTGTTCCCCAGTGACAGTTCTAATACAGATGGAAGTGACAGTGAAGATGAGTTTCAAGGTTCTGGTGAGGTTTTGACTGAAACTAATGACCATAATATAGGTAATAGTGAGGAAAACCCAGACAACCCACAGCCTTCCACCTCTGGTGCTGGGCCATCTTGTTCACGTTCAGTTGTACCAGAATCAAAGAGGAAACTCCTATTTTCCAAAATCCCAGACTCGGATGTGAGCATTGGTGATGATAGTGATAGTGATTATGAACTACAAGCTCTTCAAACTTGTTCCAAGAATGGAGGAGGAGGAGGAGGCAGAGGAGAAGGAGGCAGAGGAGGAGGAGGCAAGACAAGGAGGAGGCAAGAGGAGGAGGAGGCAGAGGAGGAGGAGGAGGAGGAAGAAGAGGAGGAGGAGAAGGAGGAGGAGGAAGAAGAGGAGGAGGAGGAGGAAGAAGAGGAGGAGGAGGAGGAGGAGGAAGAAGAAGAGGAGGAGGAGGAGGAGGAAGAAGAAGAGGAGGAGGAGGAGGAGGAGGAGGAGGAAGAAGAAGAATACGTAATGATAACAATAATACATAATAATAATAATACATAATAATAATAATACATAATAATAATACATAATAATAATAGGTAATAATAAATGTTCACCCATGACATTAACAAGATAAGGGGAGATAACATCTGATAAGTGCTGACGTTTGATGAGGGTAAATGAGGGTAGAGCTGATGCCAAAAGATGAGATAAACATCTCCCTCCCTTTGTTTTTGCTGGTATACTAACATTTCTGTCTGTCTATTTGTCTGTCTGTCAAGCTCCCTGTCTATCTGTCTATCCGTCTAGCTCTCTGTCTCAGAGAGCCACAAGACTGTGTCATCACTTTTACTCACATCTTCAAGCAGAGTATAGCACTTTGTCTGGGTTTCTTGGGTTATCCTAGGTAATTTATACTATGTATACTTGTATTTATGTGTACCTGTGAGACAGAGATAGACAGACAGATAGCAAGAGACAGACAGATTGAAAGAGATAGAATGAGGGAGAAAGATAAAACACCATTGTGTATGACACCATGTTTCAGAGTTCCACAAGCTGCAGAACTAATAGGAATATGTTCAGTGACTGTATATTGGTATATATATTATAGAACAATAATAATAAACAATGTTTTGTATTGTTTGTTTTTGTAAACAAGTTTTGTAAACAATATAATGATAATTATGTTTGTGTGCTTATTGTGTTGTATACAACGAGTGTATATATGTACATTGCACCTTACTTTGGTCTCATAGGCCACATAAGTTATGTGAAAAAATAAAATAGTGAAAAAAACAACAAACCTTCAAATACAAGTAAACTAAAGTTTACCGGGTGAGCGGCAGTCACCGCTGTTGCCATACGCGGCTCATTTTCTGCAAACTTCATGCATCCATATCTCCGTAAGTATTGATGGTAAATTTTTTTTGTTTATCTTATAATGTTTAGAAAAAAAAACTCTATTTTTTCATAAGAAAAAATAATTTTTTTTTTTTTTTGAAATTTGGCCGACCCTGAGAACGAGTTTTGGAGAGGGCCTGTCGACCCTCTAAGGGTTAAATGTCGTATATTATGTTGATATACATATTTTCATTAATCCATCTATGATATTTTTTCAAAATTATATAATAAACACGATGCATAACATAAAGATGATAAATACACCCCACAGTAGAATAAATAAACATAAATATGAGATGTGGTAGCCGACGACTTGCACAAGTGACGCCATATTAGAAATAATAATAATAATCACCGAATCTCATTAAATGTCGTATATTACGTTAATATACACATTTTCATTAATCCATCCATGATATTTTTTTCAAAATTATATAATAAACATGATACATAACATATAAAGATGATAAATACACCCCACAATAGAATAAATAAACATAAATATGAGATGTGGTAGCAAGATAACTTGTACAAGTGATGCCAAGAATAACATTTTCTCTCATCTAACATAAGAGAAAATGTGTTACTGGGGGTAACTGTAGAAAATTTATTCTTTTATATGTATGTAAGTAAGTTTATTCAGGTATACACAAATACAGTTACACAGATTATCATACATAACAGCATATGTGTAGAGAACCTAGGATAACCCAGAAAAGTCAAAGTGACTTATTTCCATTGCCTTCACTCAGAGCGTCATTTCTTCTCAAAATGATGTTACATGAGAATGGGAGTGTTCTTCTTTATTTATTCTACCGTATCAATGTAGAGACAACCTGTACACAATGTAACTTGTACACAAACCAGACGTGTACACTTTGTTTGTTTACAAAACTTACCTTTGCCTGGTTTGTTTACATAACTCTGCTCCAGTACAGTGGACCCCTGCATAACGATATTAATCCATTCCTGAGAGCTCATTGTTATGCGAAATTATCATTATGCGAATGAATTTTCCCCATAAGAAATAATGGAAATCAAATTAATCCGTGCAAGACACCCTAAAGTATGAAAAAAAAAATTTTACCACATGAAATATACATTTTCCTACACACAAAGAGAAGGATACATGCACAATAGTAGAGTAGTACATGCACAATATATATTGTGCATGTACTACTCTACTAAATGAAGAATAAATGACACTTACCTTTATTGAAGATGCAGCAATGACTGATTAGACACTGTGTCCTGGGAGTGCCTTTTCCTCATGAGTACTGTAGGTCCTGTTTGGCATTTTCTTCCAGAACAGGCCTTATCACACTGTGTATGCCACTACGATTCTTAAATCTCTCAAACCAACCTTTGCTGGCTTTAAATTCACCAATATGAGCACTAGTTCCAGGCATTTTTCCCTGTTCACCTGGGTGTTAGTCGACTGGTGTGGGTCACATCCTGGGAGACAAGATTTAGGACCCCAATGGAAATAAGTTAGACAGTCTTCGATGACACTGACTTTTTTGGGTTATCCTGGGTGGCTAACCCTCTGGGGTTAATTGTTTCTTGGTATTCTCAATAAGTCACACCAACAACGGTGCTACAGCAGCAGCAGCAGCTGACAGTGCTGCAGCAGCAGCAGCAGCAGCTGACAGTGCTACAGCAGCAGCAGACGGTGCTACAGCAGCAGCAGACGGTGCTACAGCAGCAGCAGACGATACTACAGCAGCAGCAGCAGCTGACGGTGGTACAGCAGCAGCAGCAGCTGACGGTGCTACAGCAGCAGCAGCAGCAGCTGACAGTGCTACAGCAGCAGCTGACAGTGCTACAGCAGCAGCAGACGGTGCTACAGCAGCAGCAGACGGTACTACAGCAGCAGCAGCTGACGGTGGTACAGCAGCAGCAGCAGCAGCTGACAGTGCTACAGCAGCAGCAGCATCAGCAGTTGACCATGGTACCACAGTATTTCACTAATATTTCTCACCCTTTATACCACAGGGTTGGCACTAGAAGCTTTCTTGGGGCCCATGGTCACTTATTTTGCAGATAAAATCACCAAAAACGCTGTAATCGCTGTAATAATATGAAATGTTCCGATTGTATGCTTGGACGTTACCCCGGAGGCTGGCTTGTAAACAATGCCACCGGCAGAACATGTGAGGCTGGCTCAGGCCTCACATAGACGCATCTCAGACAAATAGCGTTGAGCGAGTTTTTTAGCGCTATACGAGGCAAAATTTTAGTGATAAAATGTATCGCTATGCGGATTTAACGTTATGTGATGTCAACGGTATGCGGGGGTCCACTGTACTCTCTCATGCACCCATTCTTTCTCTCTCATTTATTCATTTTATCTCATTTACTTACTCCTGACCCTACATTAAGACTACAAATATTTTAAGGTAAGTAACGATGGGCTAGTAACCCCTTTTCCTGTAAAGATTACTAAAAAGAATAAGAAGAAGAAAATTGTCAAAGTGGGAAGTCTGAATGTGCGTGGATGTTGTGCAGATGATAAGAAAGAGATGATTGTGGATGTTATGAATGAGAAGAAGCTGGATGTCCTGGCTTTAAGTGAAACAAAGCTGAAGGGGGTGGGAGAGTTTCAGTGGAGAGGAATAAATGGGATTAGGTCAGGGGTTTCAAATAGAGTTAGAGCTAAAGAAGGAGTAGCAATAATGTTGAAGGATAAGCTATGGCAGGAAAAGAGGGACTATAAATGTATTAATTCAAGGATTATGTGGAGTAAAATAAAGATTGGATGTGAAAAGTGGGTTATAATAAGCGTGTATGCACCTGGAGAAGAGAGAAGTGTAGAGGAGAGAGAGAGATTTTGGGAAATGTTGAGTGAATGCGTGGGGAGTTTTGAATCAAGTGTGAGAGTAATGGTGGTTGGGGATTTTAATGCTAAAGTGGGTAAAAATGTTATGGAGGGAGTAGTAGGTAAATTTGGGGTGCCAGGGGTAAATGTAAATGGGGAGCCTTTAATTGAGCTATGTGTAGAAAGAAATTTGGTAATAAGTAATACATATTTTATGAAAAAGAGGATAAATAAATATACAAGGTATGATGTAGCACGTAATGAAAGTAGTTTATTAGATTATGTATTGGTGGATAAAAGGTTGATGGGTAGGCTCCAGGATGTACATGTTTATAGAGGGGCAACTGATATATCGGATCATTATTTAGTTGTAGCTACAGTTAGAGTAAGAGGTAGATGGGAAAAGAGGAAGGTGGCAACAACAAGTAAGAGGGAGGTGAAAGTGTATAAACTAAGGGAGGAGGAAGTTCGGGTGAGATATAAGCGACTATTGGCAGAAAGGTGGGCTAGTGCAAAGATGAGTAGTGGGGGGGTTGAAGAGGGTTGGAATAGTTTTAAAAATGCAGTATTAGAATGTGGGGCAGAAGTTTGTGGTTATAGGAGGGTGGGGGCAGGAGGAAAGAGGAGTGATTGGTGGAATGATGAAGTAAAGGGTGTGATAAAAGAGAAAAAGGTAGCTTATGAGAGGTTTTTACAAAGCAGAAGTGTTATAAGAAGAGCAGAGTATATGGAGAGTAAAAGAAAGGTAAAGAGAGTGGTGAGAGAGTGCAAAAGGAGAGCAGATGATAGAGTGGGAGAGGCACTGTCAAGAAATTTTAATGAAAATAAGAAAAAATTTTGGAGTGAGTTAAACAAGTTAAGAAAGCCTAGGGAAAATATGGATTTGTCAGTTAAAAACAGAGTAGGGGAGTTAGTAGATGGGGAGATGGAGGTATTGGGTAGATGGCGAGAATATTTTGAGGAACTTTTAAATGTTAAGGAAGAAACAGAGGCAGTAATTTCATGCACTGGTCAGGGAGGTATACCATCTTTTAGGAGTGAAGAAGAGCAGAATGTAAGTGTGGGGGAGGTACGTGAGGCATTACGTAAAATGAAAGGGGGTAAAGCAGCTGGAACTGATGGGATCATGACAGAAATGTTAAAAGCAGGGGGGGATATAGTGTTGGAGTGGTTGGTACTTTTGTTTAATAAATGTATGAAAGAGGGGAAGGTACCTAGGGATTGGCAGAGAGCATGTATAGTCCCTTTATATAAAGGGAAAGGGGACAAAAGAGACTGTAAAAATTATAGAGGAATAAGCTTACTGAGTATACCAGGAAAAGTGTACGGTAGGGTTATAATTGAAAGAATTAGAGGTAAGACAGAATGTAGGATTGCGGATGAGCAAGGAGGTTTTAGAGTGGGTAGGGGATGTGTAGATCAGGTGTTTACATTGAAGCATATATGTGAACAGTATTTAGATAAAGATAGGGAAGTTTTTATTGCATTTATGGATTTAGAAAAGGCATATGATAGAGTGGATAGAGGAGCAATGTGGCAGATGTTGCAAGTATATGGAATAGGTGGTAAGTTATTAAATGCTGTAAAGAGTTTTTATGAGGATAGTGAGGCTCAGGTTAGGGTGTGTAGAAGAGAGGGAGACTACTTCCCGGTAAAAGTAGGTCTTAGACAGGGATGTGTAATGTCACCATGGTTGTTTAATATATTTATAGATGGGGTTGTAAAGGAAGTAATTGCTAGGGTGTTTGGGAGAGGGGTGGGATTAAATTATGGGGAATCAAATTCAAAATGGGAATTGACACAGTTACTTTTTGCTGATGATACTGTGCTTATGGGAGATTCTAAAGAAAAATTGCAAAGGTTAGTGGATGAGTTTGGGAATGTGTGTAAAGGTAGAAAGTTGAAAGTGAACATAGAAAAGAGTAAGGTGATGAGGGTGTCAAATGATTTAGATAAAGAAAAATTGGATATCAAATTGGGGAGGAGGAGTATGGAAGAAGTGAATGTTTTCAGATACTTGGGAGTTGACGTGTCGGCGGATGGATTTATGAAGGATGAGGTTAATCATAGAATTGATGAGGGAAAAAAGGTGAGTGGTGCGTTGAGGTATATGTGGAGTCAAAAAACGTTATCTATGGAGGCAAAGAAGGGAATGTATGAAAGTATAGTAGTACCAACACTCTTATATGGGTGTGAAGCTTGGGTGGTAAATGCAGCAGCGAGGAGACGGTTGGAGGCAGCGGAGATGTCCTGTTTAAGGGCAATGTGTGGTGTAAATATTATGCAGAAAATTCGGAGTGTGGAAATTAGGAGAAGGTGTGGAGTTAATAAAAGTATTAGTCAGAGGGCAGAAGAGGGGTTGTTGAGGTGGTTTGGTCATTTAGAGAGAATGGATCACAGTAGAATGACATGGAAAGCATATAAATCTATAGGGGAAGGAAGGCGGGGTAGGGGTCGTCCTCGAAAGGGTTGGAGAGAGGGGGTAAAGGAGGTTTTGTGGGTAAGGGGCTTGGACTTCCAGCAAGCGTGCGTGAGCGTGTTAGATAGGAGTGAATGGAGACGAATGGTACTTGGGACCTGACGATCTGTTGGAGTGTGAGCAGGGTAATATTTAGTGAAGGGATTCAGGGAAACCGGTTATTTTCATATAGTCGGACTTGAGTCCTGGAAATGGGAAGTACAATGCCTGCACTTTAAAGGAGGGGTTTGGGATATTGGCAGTTTGGAGGGATATGTTGTGTATCTTTATATGTTTATGCTTCTAGACTGTTGTATTCTGAGCACCTCTGCAAAAACAGTGATAATGTGCGAGTGTGGTGAAAGTGTTGAATGATGATGAAAGTATTTTCTTTTTGGGGATTTTCTTTCTTTTTTGGGTCACCCTGCCTCGGTGGGAGACGGCCGACTTTTTTAAAAAAAAAAAAAAAAAAAAAAAAAAAAAAAAAGTAACGAGTGAACTGTATATACATTTTATTGCTCTGGGATGCTTAAATATCATAGAATATATGTGTGGGTGGGTTGGCCTGGTATGGTAGCCTGGCTGACTACCATACATACCACACTTGATTTTTTTACAATAAATGCTACTCATCTCACCCTAGATTAAGACTACAAATATTTTAAGGTAAGTAATGAGTAAACTGTATATGCATTTTATTGCTCTGGGATGCTTAAATGTAATAGAATATTATGTGTAGGTGGGGTGGCCTGGTATGGCTGACTACCATACATACCACACTTGAGTTCTTACAATAAATACTACTTGTCTCACCCTAGATTAAGACTATGAATATTTTAAGGTAAGTAATGAGTGCACTATGTGTGTATTGTACTTTATTTTTTTTGATGCCTTGTTCTATTGCTAACTTAATATATGTTAGTGTAAACTTGTTATCTAGTATTTGTATGCATTTATAAGTGGAAAAAAAGGGTGTTCCACTTTACGGCGATTTCTGCTTTACGGTGGTAGCCTGGAACCTAACCTGCCGTATAAATGGGGCCCTACTGTACACATTTAGGAATGCACTGACATTATTTATACAATTATGACAATAATGCAGTAGTCCATAACAGTAAATCATCTATTTTTTGTGTAAATAAAAATTCAAAATGAAAAGCATCATAATATAAGAGAGGCCTGAAGACGTGACTGAGGAACAGAGGAAATGTTTATTTACTGCTAGGAATGTCTACATTGTTTATTCTGGACCCTATTTTTAAATTGGCAATTGTTGAATTTTGTATGAAATTGACCAAATTACCAATTTCTGATCACTTTATTGGGTAGTTGAAATAGGTAATTGAGTGGTTTCTTGTACTCAGTCAATAGAATAGAAGGAATACTAGCAAAATAGCTATGAATTTGGTGGACTGGAACAATGGAATTGGCCAAAAATAGAGCGCAAATTGGGCGAAATCACCAGTTAGTAAACATTGCCGAGACAGCATAATTCTGTTAGTTTCAGTACCTTCGGAAAAAGATTTTTTGTCATTTCATAAGACAAAATAATTTTTTTTAAATTCCCTGGCAGTGAGAGCAAGTTTGAGAGCTGGGTCTTGACATTGAAAGGGTTAGTTAAAAGTAATTAACCCTTTCAGTGTCGAGACCCCTGATCCTGAACTCACTCTTAAGTGTTGAAGAATTTAAAAAAAAAAAATTCTTATGAAATGATAGAGAATCTTTTCCTGATGGTAATGACAGCAAAAATTACGAAATTTTAGGGATAAACTTAACGAAATTAGGCTCTTGCGAAGTTAGCGGTCTCGGTGATATATGTGCATTGGCAATTTTGCCCGTTTTGAGCCCTATTTTCACCCAATTCCATCGTTCCAGTCGACCACATTCATAGCTATTTCTTTAGAACTCCATTTGTTTTATCAATTGAGTACAAGAAACTGCCCATTTATCAATTTCAGCTACCTAATATAGTGGTCAGAAATGGGCAAATTGGCAAATTTCATGTAAATCTCAAAAGATGTCAATTTCAAAATGGGATCCAGAATAAACAATGCAGACATTCCTGGCACTAAAATAACATTTTCTCTGTTCATTAGTCGTGTCTCCAGGCCCCTCTTATATTACTCCTGCTTTCCATTTTGAATTTTTATTCACACAAGAAAATAGAAAATTTACTGTTATGCAGACTACTGCATCATTATATAATTGTATAAATAATGTCAACCTATTTGTGATTGTGTATTAGCATGGCCAGTTGGACATGTATTGGACAGTGACATCATTTGTTTACTCTTCAACATCGGCAAAAATTTAACATTTCCAATACTTTGAGCTCAATTTCAAGGTACTTTTCATCATGAATCCAATCAAAATCGTCTCTGTTTCTGTAATATATCTTCCATTCTGTCAAATGAGACCAATAAAATGAGAATACAGTGGACCCCCGACTTAGGATGTCCTCAACCTACGTTAAAACTGACTTATGATGCTTGTCAGTGTAAAAATTTGACCCTGACCTATGTTGAAAAAATCGGCTTACATCATTCATCCCGAATGCTGCCGTCTGGTCCGGCTGGCCTGAGCGCCTCAGATGAGCTAGTGTGACATTGTTTACAAGACGGGGCAGACGGTTGCACGCATACATTCGATAAATTTTGTATTCAGTGTTTTTAGTGCTTGTGACTGCTAAATAAGCCACCATGGACCCAAAGAAAGCTTCTAGTGCCAACCCTGTGGTAAAAAGGGTGAGAAATACTATTGTTCTATGGTCAGCTGCTGCTGCTGTAGCACCGTCAGCTGCTCCTGCACCACGGTCAGCTGCTGCTGCTGCTGCTGTAGCACTGTTGGTTGCTGCTGCACCACAGTCAGCTGCTGCTGCACCACGGTCAGCTGCTGCTGCACCACGGTAAGCCGTACTAATCGAAGATGTGGAGTGACTGTTATTGGTGTGGCTTATCGAGAATACAGTGGACCCCCACATAACGATTACCTCCGAATGCGACCAATTATGTAAGTGTATTTATGTAAGTGCGTTTGTACGTGTATGTTTAGGGGTCTGAAATGGACTAATCTACTTTACAATATTTCTTATAGGAACAAATTCGGTCAGTACTGGCACCTGAACATACTTCTGGAGTGAAAATATATCGTTAACCGGGGGTCCACTGTACTGAGAAACAATTAACCCCAGTGGATTAGCCACCCAGGATAACCCAAGAAAGTCAGTTTCTCATCGAGGACTGTCTAACTTATTTCCATTGGGGTCCTTGTTCCCCAGGATGCGACCCACACCTGTCGACTAACACCCAGGTGAACAGGAGAAAATGCCTGGAACTAGTGGTCATATTGGTGAATTTAAGGCCAGCAAAGGTTGGTTTGAGAGATTTAAGAATCGTAGTGGCATACACAGCGTGATAAGGCCTGTTCTGGAAAAAAAATGCCAAACAGGACCTACATTACTCAGGAGGAAAAGGCACTCCCTAGACACAGTGTCTCATCACTCATCACTTCATCCTCAGTAAAGGTAAGTGTCATTTATTCTTCATTTAGTGCACTAGTACATGCACAATATATATTGTGCATGTATCCTTCTTTTTGTGTGTAGGAAAATGTATATTTCATGAGGTAAAACAAAAAATTTTCATACTTTTGGGTGTCTTGAACGGATTAATTTGATTTCCATTATTTCTTATGGGGAAAATTAATTCGACTTATAATAATTTCGTCTTGCTATGTGCTCTCTGGAACGGATTAATATCATAAGTCGAGGGTCCACTGTACAAATGTCAATACCATATGTCAAAGTTGACATTTTAATCTAAAAACAGAGTCAGAGTTTTTTTTTTCTCATTATGCACTGTGTGCTGCAGGATTTTTTTATTTTGCGCACACTGACCACACTGACCCATTCTCTCACATGTAGGTCTACTAGCTTTCTCCTGCTTGATTTGAAGCTGCTAAAATTTTAGGGTATTACTACGTCGCCAACACTGGCTCATAAGACGTATCTATACGACACCAGCAGTGAAAGGGTTAAACATTTGCAAATGTTGTACATTACTTGGGTGAAATAATGTTTGCTTTTCTAACAATTTTACTTTAGGGTTACGTGAATATTGTATGACCCTTGTGTTTAGTGCTTAGTTCTGATTGTAATATTATTATTAAATGAAGATTAAATCATAATACTGTGTCTAACCATTCACAGTTAACCTACAAATCTGAGGTGAAACATTTTTAGTTGGCCTTGAACTATTATCAGGTTGTCTAAAATTTCCATTTTGCATTTATGGCTTGTGTAATATTATGTTTCTTATATTAAATACTCTACTGTATTTCTTTTCTTTCAGGAGGATAACAAAGAACATTCATTTGAAGTCAGTCTTTTTGCAGAATTATTCAATGAAATGCTAATGAGAGATTTTGCATTCCGTATCTACCGTGCCCTCTTCGAATGTCCTGAGAAACCCGCGAAGGAAGAAGTAAGGATAATTTGTGTATCCAAAACTTTTTCAGTTTGTAGTACATTGATAGACAGCAACCACCCAGGGAAGTACTACTGTCCTACCAAACGAGTGTGAGACAGAAATCTGTATTTGTTTTACATGATGTAGGAGGGCTGGTATTTTTTTTTTTTGTCTCATAAACATATAAGATTTCAGGTACGTCATACTACTTCTACTTACACTTAGGTCACACTACACATGCATGTACAAGCATATATATAACATGCCCCTCTGGGTTTTCTTCTGTCTTATTAGTTTTTGTTCATTTCCACTTATCTCCATGGTGAAGTGGAACAGAATTCTTCCTACGTAAGCCATGTATGTCCTAAGAGGCAACAAAAATGCTGGGAGCCAGTGGCTAGTAACTCCTTCTCCTGTATATATTACTAAATTTAAAAGGAGAAACTTTCATTTTTCCTCTTGTGCTACCCTGCCTCAGTGGGATATGGCTGGTTTGTTGAAAGAAGAAGAAACATACAAGATAACAGGTATATCCTGCCACTTTTACTTACACTTAGGTGACACTACACATGCTTGCACATGTTTATGTATATTCACTCACCTGAGATTTATTTTATTTTATTTTAATAGTTCTTGTTCTTATTACTTTATCTTTTATATCCATGGGGAAGTGGAATAAGAATCTTTCCTCCATAAGCCATGCGTGTTGTAAAAGTCAACTAAAATGCTGGGAGCAGTGGGCTAGTAATCCCTTTTCCCATACCGCTTACTAAAAATAAGAAGAAAACTGTCAAAGTGGGATGTTTGAATGTGCATGAATGTAGTGCGATTGATAAGAAAGAGATGATTGTAGATGTTATGAATGAAAAGAAGCTGGATGTCCTGGCTCTTACTGAAACAAAGCTGAAGGGGGTAGGAGAGTTTCAGTGGGGGGAAATAAATAGGAGTAGGTCAGGGGTCTTATAGAGTTAGAGCTAAGGAAGGAGTAGCAATAATGTTGAAGGATAAGTTATGGTAGGAAAAGAGGGAATATAAATGTGTAAATTCAAGGATTATGTGGAGTAAAATAAGGGTTGGATGTGAAATGTGGGTTATAGTAAGTGTTTATGCACCTGAAGAAGAGTGAAGTGTAGAGGAGAGAGATTTTGGGAAATGTTGAGTGAGTACTTGGGGAGTTTTGAACCAAGTGAGAGTACTTGCGGTTGGATACCTAAATTCTAAAGTGGATAAAAATGTTGTAGAGGGAGTAGTAGATAAATTTGAGATGCCAGGGGTATGTTATTTCTATTCTTCTGCTGAACAACGGTTTAGTGCCGATGGAGGTAGCGTAGGTAGCAATGATACGGCCGTGGACTAGTTTGGCTTTAATTGGGTAGGAGTGAGTACACAACGGGCAGTGTGAGGGAGTGACCGCAAGCCAGTCCGTGGAGGGGGAGCACTTGTGTCTGTCAAGTCGGTCGGCCTAGGAGTGAGAGGGAGGCATGGGCCGGCAGGGTGGCGTGCCTACCTAGAGGCCTGGCTACAGAGGGCAGCACCTGAGTGGCGCAAAATATGAACTAAGCTGGCAGACAGCATGGGCTGTCTGTGCAGACAGTACAGGCTGTCTACAGATAAATGAAAATGGGGGGGGGGCCTTTAATTGAACTATGTGTAGCAAGAGGTTTGGTAATAAGTAATACATATTTTATGCAAAATATGATATAGCATGTAATGAAAGTAGTTAGATTATGTGTTAGTGGATAAAAGGTTGATGGGTATGCTTCAGGATGTGCATGTTTATAGAAGGGCAACAGATATATCGGAGCATTGTTGTAGCTACAGTTTGAGTAAGAGGTAAATGGGGCAAAAGAAAAATGGCAGCAGCAAGTAAGAGAGAGGTGAAAGTGTATAAACTAAGAGAGGAGGAGGAGGAGGAGGAGGAGGTTAGGGTGAGATATAAGCAACTACAGTCTCTCCTCACTTGACGGAATTAGGGGCCTAAGACCCTGTAGGTAAACGATTTCCTCACTAGTCGAGGAATCACCCCTTACTAACACTTCAAAAGCATCACCACCCAAAATTAAAACATTCAGTTGTATGTTTGCTGGGAAATTCCTTTCAGTCTGTTTATTATTAAGTGTAATACAACATGAAATAGGTCAGTGACTTACTTCCGAGATATTCCAGGAAACGCTTGCATAGCTGATTACTTGGCATTTTTTTTATGAGAAAATTGCACTTTTTCCAGTCTTTGCATAGGATAAGAGTGATCTTCTATAGTTACCCTTCAGGCACGTAATGTTTTCTTAGTTACTTTTTTTTTCCTTTTTTATCCCTCCCCGCCCTCCACCCTTCAATACCTCTCTATATAATATAAGTTTTTATTAATTTGGTCATCTTTATCATGCTTCTAAGTTATTTATGTTATACCTAATATTATTCTGGAATAAATATGATAGATAACATTTATTGATAGTACAGGTCCGCCATCACAAGCCCGGCAATCAGTTATTCGGCACTAATTTTGGCTAGCATAATTTCAAATTTCCAGGGTCGCCTCACTAACCTGCTGGTACTGTTTGGTGGCGCTACTTGCTGCATAAGTCATTATAATTTCTTTTTCTCCATTTATTGTTTTAACCTGCTTGCTTTTAGCCCTAACCATGGTTCCAGTGAATAAAAGAAATGCTTCTCATTATGTAAAGCACTTACACAGTACATTATCCATTAAAGATAAGGTGGCTTTGAAGCCACTGTCGGTTGCCATGAGCTCAGTCTCATGAAGCAGGAGAATATGCTTTATTATTACGCTAATATCAACACTACAGCTTATTTCCCTATCACAATTGATCTAATATGGCATAATAAACAATATAAATAACATAAAACAAGTTAACCCTTTCAGGGTCCGTCCTGTAGATCTACGGCTTTTCGGTGAGTGTCCAAACCGTAGATCTACGCCAAAATCCTAGCGCCGTCAAATTTAGCGCGAAAGCGCTCATAGGCCTACATGTGAGAGAATGGGTCTGCGCCGTGGGTGTGCGCCATAAACAAAAAATCTAGGCGCCTGCATAGCATTGTGGGAACGCCGGCTCAGTCACCCTTGTTCACCATGCCTCGTCGCAAGTCAGCTCTCACTCCCCGGAAAATTGGGACTCTCCTCTTCCTGTCTGATAGTTCTGACACTGATGGAAGTGGAAATGAAGACGAATTCTACGGCTTTGATAAGTTAGTGACCGAAAATAATGACCAGGATATCGATAATAGTGCAGAAAACCCCGACGATCCTCGACCTTCTACCTCTGGTGTGGGCACTCGTGACTCACGGTCGGGTGTTCCTAAACGTAAGAGAAAACTAATATTTTCCCGTGGCCAGGCCTCTGACTTCAGTAATGACGATGATTCTGACGTGGATTGTGATTTTATTGCGCTCGACGATCATTCGAGTAGTGATAGTGAGGAAACATATTCACCAGTGAAGCGTTGGTATGTTCGCCGCCGCATGCGCTCGGGTAGTGTACCCTATGCTGTGCCCAGGGGACGGAGTACATCCCGGAGTACATCCCGTGGCCCTACACCCATTTTAGGTAGTGATAGTGAGGATGATGTGGCTACACTTGGCATGGATGGGCCACAGGCATCAGTGGATGGTGTTAGTGGGGCTGGTGGTGGTAGTGGCACCGCCATGCGTGACTCACTGTGCCACGCGGGGACCCATGCTGCTGACTCGTCAGTTCAAGGACAAAGCGGAGCGTCACCCACCAGCCCGCCACAACCACCCTTACAACCAGCCTATGATGTCCAGTATCCACCAGCAAACCGTATCTGGGATTAGCAGCAAAATCCCAATTTTGTTCCCAGCCCTCACCACTTTGATGACTCTCAAAGTGGAATTCTACCTACCTGCCCCCTTGGAACCACAGCCAATGAACTGGAATTCTTTGAATTATTCTTTGACCAGCCATTGATGGAAATTATTGTCAGGGAAAGTAATAAGTATTTTCAGTACACCATGGCAAATACGATCTTATCACCACAGTCAAGACTACACAGGTGGAAAGAGACGACTGTTGCAGAAATGTATTTGCTTTTTGCAACAATAATGCTTATGCCTCACGTCTATAAGCATAATATAAAAGCATACTGGTCCACAGATCGGCTAATTTGTACCCCATCCTTCAGTGAAATAATACCAGTGAACAGGTTTATCTTACTGTTACGTATGTTGCACTTCTCTGACAAAACCAGGCCTGACAGAAGTGACAGGTTATACAAGATTAGAAATGTTTTCATGTATCTCAAACAAAAGTTCAGGATATACTTTTATCCATTCAAGAATCTTGTAATTGACGAGTCTTTGATTTTGTTCAAAGGTAGACTGTCATTCAAGCAGTATTTACCGAGCAAGAGGAACCGCTTTGGTATAAAATTGTTTGTACTCTGTGATTGTGACAGTGGCCTGGTGTTGGATATTGTTGTATACACGGGTAGTAAAACATTGAAAGATACCAAGATGTTATTGGGTATCTCAGGTGACGTAGTGAGAAACATGATGGCACCTTATCTTGGTAAGGGCCATACATTATATACCGATAACTGGTACACAAGCCCATTACTCAGTGATTTCATGCGAGTGAACAAGACAGATGTGTGTGGCACAGTGCGTTCTAATCGTAAACATATGCCCAGGCTCAACGCAGGTGTTCGTGGTGATGACATGCAGGTGTTTACTGCCAATGACATCATGGCGTTACGGTGGCATGACAAACGAGATGTCACATTGTTGACAACCATTCACCGTAATGAAATGCAACACAGTGGCAAAGTTGATCGAGTGACTAATGAACGTATTCGAAAACCAGTGTCAGTGATTGATTATACACAAAACATGCGCTTGGTTGACAAGTGTGACATGCAGATTGGTTTTGTTGACTGTGTTCGTAAGAGTTACAAGTGGTACATGAAACTTTTCTTCCATCTCATGGACATTTCAATGCTGAATGCATATAATATGTACCAAATAATGACTGGTAACAGACCACCGTATGGTGAATTTTGTTTGTCTGTTGTCAGACAACTCATAATGAAGTACCAGGTAACAACACCTGCAATACAACATGGTCCTCGAATTCATCACAATATACCCAAGCGTTTGAGGAGAGAAGGTGATCATTTCATAATACAGCTTCCTTCAACTCAAAAGAAATTTGCTCAGAAGAGATGCATTGTCTGTGCACAAACAAAACGACGGCAACAAAGACGCAAAGACACTCGGTTTATGTGTGAGGAATGTAAGGTGCCTCTGTGCATGGTGCCTTGTTTCAAGGAGTTCCACAAGCTCCTGCAGTTCTAAAACCATGTCCAGTGATTGTAAATATGTAAATATATGATAGAACATTAGTATTATACAATATTTGTGCATGTTTATTGTAATAAACAACAGTGGTAAACAATAATATGATAATAACTTTAGTGCGGTTATTGTGTTCAATACAGTGAGTATATATATATCAATTATATACAGTATTGGTCTCTCAGGCCCCAAATGTTAGTAGGAATAGAAAAAAATTGGAAAAGAAAAGAAAAAACAACTAAAACAACAAAATAATATAATACGCGTATGTGGAATTCGTCGATGTTGCCGCCACCACATCATTTTCTATAAACTTCTTGGCACTGTATCTCGGTAAGTAATGATCAGATTCTAATTTTTTTTGTTTTATTACCTTCACAAAAATATGCTCTTTAATTCTGTAAGAAAAAATAATTTTTTTTTTTTCAAAATTTCTTGGACACTGGTGCGTGACTTCAGATTTTGGCCTTGGACCCTGAAAGGGTTAAATACTCCAGAATAAATAATATTTGGCATAACACCGAGCAGTTCGACGGAGGTATGAAGAGGCTATGGTATACAAATACCATTCTCCTATCCCTGTCTTGGAGGCTTACATTAGAGAAAACGGAGTATAGCACAGGGCTAACTGTGATATACACTCGTACTGCACAATAAACCTGAAACAAAAAAGCTATTTTCTCTATATAGAATATCACACATAGCATCATATGTGTAGAGAACCTAGGATAACCCAAAAAAGTCAATGTGGCTTATTTTTAGTACCTGGCTTGGGTTAGCCATATATGATTTTTGGTAAATATTCAATTCCCAGCCAGGGTAGAAACATTATGCGTGTTTCTTTACAACTGTTGTCTATGTTTACCCATCAGTAAATGGGTACCTGGGTGTTAGTCGACTTGTGTAGGTGTTATCCTGGGACACTGACCTAATTTTCTTGAAATACTCTGCATAACAAGCGGCTTTCTATATAGTAGTATGTCACTGATGTCAGCTAGGCCTGTATACCTTGTACATGTACGTGTAGTAAGTAAAGATATTATTATTATTATTATTATATTATTATTATTATTATTATTATTATTTTCTCAGTTGTTTGTTGGGTTATCTTATTCAAACTTGGGCAATGTATGATGGAAAGATACTTCTTAATGTACACCAAAAATGAAAGAAATCAGACCATAAATAGCGGAGTTCACTTCTCAGCCATTAGCGGCCACTTGGCGGTATATTTTTGTATGTTTTTTATGGTTATATTCTCATTTTTTCGGTCTCATTTGATAGAATGAAAGATATATTACAGAAATAGATATGATTTTGATTCCTTTCGTGACGAAAAGTACCTTGAAATTGCGCTCACAGTAGCGAAAATGTTCTATTCTTTAGTGAAGCTCAAGAGTAAACAAATGACGTTACCGTCCAATACCTGTCCGCCTGCCAGTCCAAATTCCAATACGTAGTCAAGAATGGGTTGACATTATTTATACAATTATTACAATAATGCAGCAGTCTGCATAACAGTAAATCTTCTATTTTTTTTTGTGAATAAAAATTCCAAATGAAAAGTTAGAGTAATATAAGAGGGGCCTGTAGCCGTGACTAATGAACAGAGAAAATGTTATTTTAGTGCCAGAAATGTCTGCATTGTTTATTCTGGACCCTATTTTGAAATTGGCATCTGTTGAAATTTGTGTGAAATCGGCCAAATTGCCAATTTCTGACCACTTTATTCGGTAATTGAAATAAGTGAATGGGCAGTTTCTTGTACTCAGTTGACAGACTAGAAGTAAATAAGTTTATTCAGGTATACACAAATACAGTTACATTGATTATCATACATATCAGTGTATGTATAGAGAACCTAGGATAACCCAGAAAAGTCAGACAAAGTGACTTATTTCCAGTACCTGGCTTGGGCTTGCCACATATATGATTTTTGGTAAATTTTTTTTTCTCGGTTGTTTGTTGGGCTATCTCATTGAAACTTGGGCAGTGTATGATGGAAAGATGCTTCTTAACCCTTTCAGGGTCCGTCCCGTAGATCTACGGCTTTACGTTCAGGGTCCAAACCGTAGATCTACGCCATGAGCTCAGCTCACTCTGATAAACTGTGAGTGGTACATTTGGGCCTAGATATGAGAGAATACATCTATGTGGTATGTGTGCACCACATAAAACAGATCCTGCAGCACACTGTGTATAATGAGAGAAAAAAAATGAAATCATGTTTTTTCGATTAAAACAGCAACTTTGCAGTGTTTTTTCGTATGTTTTTTATAGTTGTATATGCGATTTCTTGGTCTCATTTGATAGAATGGAAGACATATTACAGAAATAGAGATGATTTTGATTGGTTTTAGCACTGGAAATGGCTTGAAACTGAGCTCAAAGTAGCGGAAATGTTAAATTTTTGCCGATATTCAAGAGTAAACAAACGACCTCACACGTCTAATACAAGTCAGCTGGTGGGTCTAATATACATTCACAAATATGGTGATGATATTTATACAATTATTACAGTATTGCATAACAGTAAATCTTCTATTTTTTGGTGTGAATAAAAATTCATTATGTGAATAAAAAATCAAAATGGAATTTATTTGTAAAGCCTCAAAACATAACTAATGAACAGAGGAAATGTTAGTTTAGTGCCAAGAATGCCTACATTGTTCATTCTGGACCCTATTTTGAAATTGGAATATTTTGAACTTTGTGTTAAATTGGCCAAATTAACAATTTCCGATCACTTTATTTTGTAGTTGAAACAGTTGACTTGGCGATTTCTTGTGCTCAATCGATAGAATAGAAGTAATACTAGTGAAATAGCTAAGAATTTGGTTGATTGGAATAATGTTATTGGCCTAAAATGGGAGTCAAAGTCGGCAAAATCGCCGATTCGTAAATATCGCTGACACATCAAAATTCGCGAGAGCATAATTTCGTCAATTTTCCACCAAATTTCGTACTTTTTGTTTTATTACCTTCACAAAAAGATTCTCTACGATTTCATAAGAAAAAATAACAAATTTTTTTTTTGAAAATTCTTGGACACTGGTGCGTGACTCCAGATTTGGGCCTTGGACCCTGAAAGGGTTAATGTACAACAAAAATAAAAAAGACGGACGATAAATAAGGGAGTTCACTTCTCTGCCACTAGCCGCCTCTTTGCAGTATATTTTCGTATGGTTTTTATGGTTGTTTTCTCATTTTTTTGGACTCATTTGATAGAATGGAAGATATATTACAGAAAGAGACATAATTTTGATTGCTTTCATGATGAAAAGTACCTTGAAATTGAGCTCAAAGTAGCGGAAATGTTCGATTTGTGCTGATGTTCAATGAACTTTGTGTAAGTTAAGTTGGTTAATTTTATTAAGTGTATTCTAACCTAACCACTCTGTAATCTGGCAAACTCAGTAATCCGGCACACTGCAGGGCCCAATGATGCCGGATTTGTGATGGAGGACCTGTATTAACCCTTTGAGGGTTTTCGTCGTACTAGTACGTCTTACGCGTAGGGGTTTTTGACGTACTAGTACTCATAAATTCTAGCGGCCTCAAATCTAGTGGGAGAAAGCTGGTAGGCCTTCATATGAAAGAATGGGTCTATGTGGTCAGTGTGCACAGTCTAAAAAAAATCCTGCAGCACACAGTGCATAATGAGAAAAAAAAAACTTTGACCATTTTTTTTTAATAAATCAGCGACTTTGCAGTGTATTTTCGTATGGTATTTATTGTTGTATTCTAGTTTTCTTGGTCTCATTTTATAGAATGGAAGACATATTACTGAAATTGAGATGATTTAGACTGGTTTTACAATGAAAGGTGCCTTGAAACTGAGCTCAAAGTAGCAGAAATGTTCGATTTTTACCAAACTTCAAAAGTAAACAAATCGTGCCAAGCATGCAATACACGTCAACTGGTGAGTCTAATATTCTTTCACAAGTGCACCAATAATATTTATACCATTTTTTACACTAATGCAGTAGTCTGCATAACAGTAAATCTTATATTTTTTGTGAGAATAAAAATTCAAAGTGGAAAGCAAAAGAATATAAGAGGGGCCTTGAGACGTGACTAATGACTAGAGGAAATGTCATTTTAGTGCCAGGAATGTCTTTCTTGTTTATTCTGGACCCTATTCGAAAATTGGCATCTTTTGAAATTTGTGTGAAATTGGCAAAATTGCTAAATTCTGACCACTGTACTGGATAGTTGAATTTATAAATGGGTGGTTTCTTGCACCCATTCGATAGAAAAAATGGAGTTCTAGCGAAATATTCATGTTTTTTGTCGACTAGTACAGTGAAATTGGCCGAAAATGGGGCTCAAAGTGGGCAAAATCGCCGATGCGTAAACATCGCCGAGACCGCTAACTTTGCGAGAGCATAATTCCGTAAGTTTTCTATCAAATTTCAAACTTTTGGTGTCGTTATGATCGGGAAAAGATTCTCTATCTTTTCATAAGAGAAAATAATTTTTTTTTTTTTTTAAATTTGGCCGACCCTGAGAACGAGTTTCGGAGAGGGCCTGTCGACCCTCAAAGGGTTAATATAATTATACAATATTTTATAGTGGGGTGAAGCATCATGGGGAATCATGAGTTTCTGACACACTGCTGCTTCTCCCTCTGCTGTAAGTCTGCCCACTTTGTAATGATGCCAAATGGTGAATTGATTACGTATATTAGAAAAAAAATAAAAATGAAACTCCAAATTGATACAGGTCGGCCATCACAAATCCGGCATCATTGGGACCTGTAGTGTGCCGGATTACTGAGTTTGCCTGATTACAGAGTGGTTAGGTTAGAATACACTTAATAAAATTAACCAACTTGACTTACACAGAGTTCATTGAACATCGGCAAAAATCGAACGTTTCTGCTACTTTGAGCTCAATTTCAAGGTACAGTGGACCTTCGACCAACGATAATAATCCGTTCCAGAGAGCTTGTCCTTAGCCGAATTTATCGTTAGCCGAATTAATTTTCCCCATAAGAAATAATGGAAATCTAATTAATCCATTCCAGACACCCAAAAGTATGAAAAAAAAAATTTCATATGAAATATACATTTTCCTACACAGAAAAACAAGGATACATGCACAATATATACTGTACTAAATGAAAAATAAGTGACACTTACCTTTATTGAAGATGAGTGATGAGTGATGAGATGGGAGGAGGGGAGATGGAGGTTTATTATTGTTTCGAAGGAGAATCCCTCTCCATAAGGACTTTAGTACCAAGTCCTTTTCCCGGGTTACTTCACTTCTTTTTTTAATGCCACTGAAAACAACTTGAGAGTCACTGGACCTCTGTCGCACCAAAAATCTGTCCATAGAACTCTACCTCGCATTCCTTTAAGATTTTCCTAAAATGGGCCACAACATTGTCATTGTAAAAGTCACCAGCATGGCTTACAATAGCTGTGTCAGGGTGATTTTCATCCGTAAAGGTTTGCACCTTTGTCCATATTATACAAATTTCTTTAATGGTTGAAGAAGGCAACATCCTCCATCTCTCTCTCCTCTGAAGCAATTTCCTCAGTTGTGGTCTCTTGCTCTTGCAGCTCATCAGTGGTTAGTTCTTTATCGTCACCCTCCACCAACTCTTCCACATCCTCCCCACTAACCTCCAACAACAAGGACTTCCCCAATGCCACAATAGATTTCACAACTGGCATAGACTCCTGAGGGTTAGCCCCAAACCCTTCAAAATCCCTTTCTTGTACACATTGTGGCCACAGTTTCCTCCAAGCAGAGTTCAAGGTCCTGTTAGTCACTCCCTCCCAAACCTTACCTATAGGGTTTATGCAATTGAGAATACTAATGTGATCTTTCCAAAAGTCTCGTAGGATCAGTTGAGTGTCTGAGGTCACTTCAAAGCACTTTTGAAACACTTCTTTGGTGTACAGTTTTTTTAAATTTGAAATGACCTGCTGGTCCATGGGCTGGAGGAGAGGAGTGGTATTAGGAGGCAAGAACTTGACTTTGATAAAACTCAAGTCCCCCGCAATTCGCTCTGGCAAGTCTGAAGGATGAGCAGGAGCATTGTCTAATACCAGGAGGCACTTGGGGTCCAGTTTATTTTCCAGGAGGTAATTTTTCACAGTGGGGCCAAACACATGATAAAACCAATCATAGAAAATGTCCCTAGTGACCCATGCCTTACTGTTTGCCCTCCACATCACACACAAATTAACCTTGACAACATTGTTTTTCTTGAACACACTGGGAGTTTCGGAGTGATACCTGAGTAGAGGCTTCACTTTGCAATCCCAGCTAGCATTACTACAAAACATTAGAATTAGCCTTGTGTCCTGGCAATGCTTTTTCCTCCTGTGTAATGTAGGTCCTGTTTGGCATTTTCTTCCTGTTTCGTCACAGTTAAACACTTGTTGGGGTTTTAATTTTTCAGTGTCTATGTACTCCTTGAATTCCTGCACATATTTTTGTCCGAACTGGTAGCCTCTCCATGCCTTACCACACTGTTTATGCCACTACGATTCTTAAATCTCTCGAACCAACCTTTGCTGGCCTTAAATTCAGTAACATCACCACTAGTTGCAGGCATTTTTTAATTAAATCGTCATGCAACTGCCTTGCCTTTTCACATATTATTGATTGAGAAATACTATCTCCTGATATTTGTTTTTCGTTTATCCACAACAACAACAGATTCTCAACATCTTCGAGTATTTGCGATCTCTGTTTCAAAAACATACTTGCACCTTTCACAACAACAGCTTCCTTGATTGCCTTTCTATTGGTCAAGATAGTAGCGAATGCTGAGTGGGGTTTGTTATATAACCTGGTCAGCTCATAGGCACACACTCAACTTTCATACTTTATAATTATCTCCTTCAATTTGATTGTAATTCTCACCCTTTTTACCACAGGGTTGGCACTAGAAGCTTTCTTTGGGCCCATCGTGGCTTATTTAGCAGTTACAAGCACTAAAAACACTGGAATAATGTAAAATGTACCGAATGTATTCGTGAAAGCAACTTCACTGGCTTGTAAACAGTGGCACACTAACTGAAGGCAGGGCAGCTGAGGCGTGCTCAGGCTTGACGGACGCATGGACGCGTTCGCGATGAATGTTGTTAATCGAGTTTTTCATCGTTGATCGGGCCAAAATTTTTACGCTCGAACGCATCATTAGGTGATTTTATCGTTAGACGATGCCATCGTTGGTTGAGGGTCCACTGTGTTTTTCTTTGTGAAACCAACCAAAATTATATCTATTTCTGTAATATATCTTCCATTTTATCAAATGAGATCCAAAAAACGAGAATACATACAACTATAAAAACCATACGAAAATATACCACAAAGAGGTGGCTAATAGCTGAGAAGTGAACTCCCTTATTTATCATCCCTTTTTTTTTTTTTCATTTGTGGCGTACGTTAAGAACATCGTTCCATCATACATTTCCCAAGTTTCAATGAGAAAGCCCAACAAACAACTGAGAGAAAAAAATATTTACCAAAAATCATATATGGCAAGCCCAAGTAAGGTATTGGAAATAAGTCAGTTTGACTTTTTTGGGTTATCGTAGGTTCTCTATACATATGCTGCTATGTATGATAGTTTATGTAACTGAATTTGTGTATACCTGAATAAACTTACTCTTTTACTAACTTCTATTCTGTCGACTGAGTACAAGAAACCGCCCATTCACTTATTTCAACTTCCCAATAAAGTGGTTAGAAATTGGCAATTTGGCCAATTTCACACAAATTTCAACAGATGCCAATTTCAAAATAGGGTCCAGAATAAACAATGCAGACATTCCTGGCACTAAAATAACATTTTCTCTGTTCATTAGTCATGGCTCCAGGCCCGTCTTATATTACTCTTGCTTACCATTTGGAATTTTTATTCACTCAAAAAATAGAAGATTTACTGTTATGCAAACTACTGCATTATTGTAATAATTGTATAAATAATGTCAGCCCATTCTTGATTGCATATTGGAATTTGGACTGGCAGACGCGCACATATTAGACAGTGACGTCATTTGTTTACTCTTGAACATGGCTAAAGAATAGGACATTTCTGCTATTTTGACCTCAATTTCAAAGTACTTTTCATCATGAGAGCAGTCAAAATCATATCTATTTCTGTAATGTATCTTCCATTCTATCAAATGAGACCAAAAAAAGCAATAATACCACCATAAACACTATACGAAATTATACCACTATAGGGCTGCTAATGACTGAGGAGTGAACTCCGTTATTTTTGGTCTGATTTCTTTCATTTTTGGTATACGTTAAGAAGCATGTTTCCATCATACATTGCCCAAGTTTCAATAAGATAGCCCAACAAACAACTGAGAAAAAATAATAATAGGTTTATTTACTACAAGTATATACATATACATGGTATACAGGCCTAGCTGACATCAGTGATATACTGATATATCAGAAAGCCCCTTGTTATGCTAAGCATTTCAGGCAAATTAGGTCAGTGTCCCAGGATAAGACCCACACCAATCCACTAACAGCCAGGTACCCATTTAGTGAGGGGTAAACATAGACAACAGATGTAAAGAAACATGCCTGATGTTTCTACTCTGGCTGGGAATTGAATATTTATCAAAAATCATATATGGCTAGCCCAAGCTAGGTACTAGAAATAAGCCACTTTGACTTTTTTGGGTTATCCTAGGTTCTCTACACATATGCTGCTTTGTGTGATAATCAGTGTAGAGAAAACAGCTTTTTTGTTTCAGTTTTATGGTGCAGTACGAGTGTATATCACAGTTAGCCCTGTGCTATACACTGTTTTCTCTAATATAAGCCCCTAGACAGGGATAGAATGGCATTTGTATCCCATATCCTCCTCATACCTCCATCAAACTGCTCTGTATTATGCCAAATATTATTTATTCTGGAGTATTTAAATGTTTTTATGTTATTTGTATTGTTTATTATGTCATATTAGATTAGTTGTGATAGGCAAATAAGCCATAGTGTTGATATTAGCGTAATAATAAAGCATATTCCCCTGCATCACGAGACTGAGCTCATGGCAACCAACAGTGGCTTCAAAGCCACCTTATCTTCAATGGACAATGTACTGTGTAGGTGCTTTACACAACGAGAAGCATTTTTTTAATTTGTTGGAATCATGGCTAGGGCTAAAAGTAAGCAGGTTATAACAATAAATGGAGAAAAAGAAATTGGAATGACTTATGCAGCAAGTAGAGCCACCAAACCATACCAGCAGGTTGGTGTGGCAACCCTGGAGATTTGAAATTATGCTAGCCAAAATTAGTGCCGAATAACTGATGGAACCGGATGTCTGATTGCTGGATTTATGGTGGCAGACCTGTAACTTTATTTTAATTTGCATAACTCTTATACAGTGGACCCCCGAGTTTCGTGATTAATCCGTTCCAGAGAGCCTGCCGAAAGTCGAAATTCACGAAACTCGAAACCATTTTCCCCATAAGAAATAATGGAAATAAAATTAATCCGTTCCAGACACCCAAAAATATTAAAATAATTTTTTTTTTTTTTCAAATTAAATAAAGATTTATATACTGAAATCAATGAGAAATCAAGTACATACATATAAAAAATAATAATAATAATATTACACTTACCTTTACTGAAGACTTCTGGGTGGATGGAAGACGGGAGGAGGGGATAGGAGGAAGATGTACACTATTGTTTGGAAGGAGAATCTCCTTCCATTAGGACTTTAGGTCACTGGACCCCTGTCGCACAAAATATCTGTCCAGAGAGGTCTTTTTCTGGCATTTCTTTAAGATTTTCCTGAAGTGGGACACAACACTGTTATTGTACATGTTGCAGATATGGCTTGTTTCAGCTTGGTCAGGGTGATACTTTTTAACAAAACTTTGCAACTTATTCCACTTGGCACAAATCTCCTTAATCTTTGAAGAAGGCACCTCATCCACTCCCTCTTCCTCCTCCTCTGAAGCAAGTTCCTCGGCTGTGGTCTGATGCTGTTCCAGTTGAAGCTCTTGCAGTTCGTCAGTGGTTAGCTCTTCCCTGTGGCCCTCCACCAACTCTTCCACATCCCCGTCGCTCACCTCCAACCCCATGGACTTGCCCAATGCCACAACACCTTCCACAACAGGCAGAGGGTTGGCAGGGACAGGGTCTGCCTCAAACCCTTCAAAATCCCTCTGGATCGTGTTCCTCACTTTATTTACCAAAGGGCTTGCACTAGCTTTCCTTGGGTCCATGATGACTTATTTAGCAGTTGCAAGCATAAAAAACAATGGATTATTATGAAATGTATTGTATGAACCCATGGGGTGATGGTCACGTGTTGGTAAACAATGGCACACTGAGCGTGAATGGCGTGGGAGACTGGCTTGCTGTGCACGGTGACAGGCGGACGGGTACCAGACGGTTGCCGGAACATGAGTCTAATCGCGAAACTCGAGGCAAAAATTTGCCAAAAAAAACTCGCCGAAGGTTGAATTTTACGAAAGTCGATGCTGCCGAAACTCAAGGGTCCACTGTACAGTGGACCCCCGCATAGCGACCTTAATCCGTGCAAGAGGGCTGGCTGTTATGCGAAATGTTCGGTATGCGAATGAATTTTCCCCATAAGAAATAATGGAAATCAAATTAATCCGTGCAAGACACCCAAAAGTATGAAAAAAAAAATTTTACCACATGAAATATACATTTTCCTACACACAAAGAGAAGGATACATGCACAATAGTAGAGTAGTACATGCACAATATATATTGTGCATGTACTAGTCTACTAAATGAAGAATAAATGACACTTACCTTTATTGAAGATGCAGCAATGACTGATGAGACACTGTGTCCTGGGAGTGCCTTTTCCTCCTGAGTACTGTAGGTCCTGTTTGGTATTTTCTTCCAGAACAGGCCTTATCCCACTGTGTATGCCACTACGATTCTTAAATCTCTCAAACCAACCTTTGCTGGCTCTAAATTCACCAATATGAGCACTAGTTCCAGGCATTTTTCCCTGTTCACCTGGGTGTTAGTCGACTGGTGTGGGTTGCATCCTGGGAGACAAGATTAAGGACCCCAGTGGAAATAAGTTAGACAGTCTTCGATGACACTGACTTTTTTGGGTTATCCTGGGTGGCAAATCCTCTGGGGTTAATTGTTTCTTGGTATTCTCAATAAGCCACACCAACAACGGTGCTACAGCAGCAGCAGACGATGCTACAGCAGCAGCAGCAGCTGACGGTGGTACAGCAGCAACAGACGATGCTACAGCAGCAACAGACGATGCTACAGCAGCAGCAGACGATGCTACAGCAGCAGCAGACGATGCTACAGCAGCAGCAGACGATGCTACAGCAGCAGCAGCAGCAGCTGACGGTGGTACAGCAGCAACAGACGATGCTACAGCAGCAACAGACGATGCTACAGCAGCAGCAGACGATGCTACAGCAGCAGCAGACGATGCTACAGCAGCAGCAGACGATGCTACAGCAGCAGCAGACGATGCTACAGCAGCAGCAGACGGTACTACAGCAGCAGCAGCAGCTGACGGTGGTACAGCAGCAGCAGCTGACAGTGCAGCAGCAGCTGACGGTGGTACAGCAGCAGCAGCAGCTGTACCACCAATAGTAGCGATGGTTGATTGGGGTTTATTATACAACCTGGCCAGCTCGGAGACACGCACTCCACTTTCATACTTATCAATGATCTTTTTCTTCATCTCCATAGTAATTCTCACCCTTATTGCTGTAGGGTTGGCACTAGAAGCTTTCTTGGGGCCTATGGTCACTTATTTTCCAGAAAAAATCACCAAAAACACTGTAATAATACGAAATGTTCCGATTGTATGCTTGGATGTTACCGCGGAGGCTGGCTGGTAAACAATGCCACCGGCGGAACATGTGAGCGTGGCTCAGGCCGCACATTGGACGCGTCTCGGACGAAGGGCGGTGAGCGGGTTTTTGGGCGGTATGCGAGGCAAAATTTTTGCGATCAAAGCGTCCAGTATGCGGATTGTACGGTATGCGATGCATCCGGTATGCGGGGGTCCACTGTATATTACAAACAACAATAAAAAAGAAAAATACATACATGAGTTAAGCTACAGTAAAATAGCTTAGGAATCTTGCAACATTTTGGTAAAGTATCATCTTTGTACCATGTTTCTACAAAGAATTACAGTGGACCCCCGGTATTCGATATTAATCCGTTCCTGAGAGCTCATCGAATACCGAAAATATCGAAAAGCGAATCAATTTTCCCCATAAGAAATAATGGAAATCAAATTAATCCGTGCAAGACACCCAAAAGTATGAAGAAAAATATTTTACCACATGAAATATTAAGTCTAATGCAATAGAATAATTACAATAACAATAGAATAATTGACACTTACCTTTAATGAAGATCTGGTGATGATTGATGGGATGGGAGGAGGGGAGAGTGTGGATGGTGTTAGTGTTTAGAAGGGGAATCCCCTTCCATTAGGACTTGAGGTAGCAAGTCCTTTTCTGGGGTTACTTCCCTTCTTCTTTTAATGCCACTAGGACCAGCTTGAGAGTCACTGGACCTCTGTCGCACAACAAATCTGTCCATAGAGCTCTGTACCTCCCGTTCCTTTACGATTTGTCTAAAATGGGCCACAACATTGTCATTGTAATAGTCACCAGCACGGCTTGCAATGGCTGTGTTAGGGTGATTTTCATCCATAAAGGTTTGCAGTTTAACTCACTGTGCACACATTTCCTTAATTTTTGAAGTAGGCACAATGGATTCCACAACTGGCATAGGCTTCTCAGGGTTAGCCCCAAACCCTTCAAAATCTTTCTTAATTTCCATACTAATTCTCACCCTTTTTACCACAGGGTTGGCACTAGAAGCTTTCTTGGGGCCCATGGTGACTTATTTTGCAGAAACAAGCACCAAAAACAGTGATAATATGGAATGTACGGAATGTATCCTTAGTTGCGCGCACACTGGCTGACTTGTAAACACTGGCACACACGGGGCAGTTCAGGCCTCACATGGACACGTCTCGTACAAATCGCATCGAATACCGGGTTTTCGATCAGATACCGAGGCGAAATTTTTGCATTAAAATGCATCGAATTCCGGATTTATCAAATACCGATGCCATCGAATACTGGGGGTTAACTGTATAGTCATTTTACAAAAAAAAAAAAAAAAATGTTTCAGGCATGGTGAGTAATATACATTTGAACATGTAGTGAATTTTCAAAAAATTTCTGATTTTTTAATTTTTTTTTTTTTTTTTTTTTTTTTTTTTTTTATGTTCCTGTTTAACCCCTTAACTGTCCAAACGTAGATCTACGTTCTTACTGCCAGCGCTCCAAACGTAGATCTACGTTTTATTTTTCCTGCCTCCAAATTTGGCACGATTGGCCTAATATGCTTGGTCGGCACATAATGGGCCTTAACCCTCGTTGTGTGCAGTATTAAAAGAATCTGGGACCACTTAGCACCTTGTGGGAGCACCAGTTCAATTGAGCATCAGCTAGAGCAAACAGCACAGCAAACACCAAGGACTCACTGATGTCATGTCATATTAACGCTCCCCTTTTAACCCTTTGACTGTTTCGGTCATAGATATACGTCTTACGAGCCAATGTGTTTGACGAATATATACTTAAAAATTCTAGCGGCTTCAAATCAAGCGGGAGAGAGCTGGTAGGCCCACATGTGAGAGAATGGGTCTGTGTGGTCAGTGTGCACTGTATAAAAAAATCCTGCAGCACACAGTGCATAACGAAAAAAAAAAACTGACCATGTTTTTGGATTAAAATGCCGACTTTGAGGTGCATTTTCGTATAATATTTATGGTTGTATTTTCATTTTCTTGGTCTCATTTGATAGAATGGAAAACATATTACAGAAATAGAGATGATTTTGATTGGTTTTACTATGAAAAGGACCTAGAAATGGAGCTCAAAGTAGGGGAAATGTTTGATTTTTGCCAATGTTCAAGAGTAAAGAAATGACGTCATTGTCCAATAAATGTCCAACTAGCCATTCTGATATGCAGTCATGAATGGGTTGACAATTACAGTGGACCCCCGCATAACGATGGCATCGCATAGCGATTTTTCCGCATAACGATTACTTTTATCGCAAAATTTTTGCCCCGCATACCGATTAAAAACCCGCATACCGATTTTCGTCCGAGACGCGTCCAATGTGCCCTCACATGTGCCGGCCGTCCCATTGTTTACCAGCCAGCCTCCGCGGTAACATCCAAGCATACACTCGGAATATTTCGTATTATTACAGTGTTTTCGGTGGTGTTTCTGGAAAATAAGTGACCATGGGCCCCAAGAAAGCTTCTAGTGCCAACCCTGTGGTAAAAAGGGTGAGAATTAGTATGGAAATTAAGAAAGATTTTGAAGGGTTTGGGGCTAACCCTGAGAAGCCTATGCCAGTTGTGGAATCCATTGTGCCTACTTCAAAGATTAAGGAAATGTGTGCAGAGTGGTTTGAACTGCAAACCTTTATAGATGAAAATCACCCTGACACAGCTGTTGCAAGCCGTGCTTGTGACTATTTCAATGACAATGTTATGGCCCATTTTAGGAAAGTCTTGAAGAAACGGGAGGTACAGAGCTCTATGGACAGATTTGTTGTGCGACAGAGGTCCAGTGACTCTGAAGCTGGTCCTAGTGGCATTAAAAGAAGAAGGGAAGTAACCCCAGAAAAGGACTTGCTACCTCAAGTCCTAATGGAAGGGGATTCCCCTTCTAAACAGTAAGAAGATAATGCTCTCCCCTCCTCCCATCCCATCAATCATCACCAGATCTTCAATAAAAGTAAGTGTCATGTAATTGTGCATGCCTTTTTCAGTTTGTGTGTATTAAAATTAACATTTCATGTGGTAAAAAAAATTTTTTTTCATACTTTTGGGCGTCTTGCACGGATTAATTTTATTTCCATTATTTCTTATGGGGAAAATTAATTCGCATAACGATTATTTCGCATAACGATGAGCCCTCTTGCACGGATTAAAATCGTTAACCGGGGGTTCACTGTATTACAATATTGCAGTAGTCTGTATAACAGTAAATCTCTTTTTTATTTGAGTAAAAATTCGAAAATAGAAAGCAAGAGTAATATCAGAGGGGCCTGGAAATGTGACTGATGAACAGAGAAAATGTTACTTTAGAGCCAGGAATGTCTATATCATCCATTCTGGACCCTATTTTGAAACTGGCATATTTTTTAATTTTCGTGAAATTGGCCAAATTGCCAATTTCTGACCACTTTATTGGATAGTTGAAATCGGTAAATGGGCAGTTTTTTGTACTCGACCAATAGAACAAATGGAGTTCTAAAGAAATAGCTATGAGTTTGGTCGACTGGAACAATGGAATTAGCCGAAAATAGGGGTCAAAGTAGGCAAAATCGTCGATTCGTAAATATTGCTGAGGTCGCTAATTTTGTGAGAACATAATTCTGTAAGTTTTCCACCAAATTCCATACTGTTGGTGTCATTACCACCGGGAAAAGATTCTCTATTATTTTTTTTTCTTTTCTTTCAAAATATTTTGCGACACCAGGAGACACCTCAGGATTTGGGGTTGTGACAGTCAAAGAGTTAAGAGGAAAGTGTTATCCTTGCAGAATGTCCTATAACTTATGCCGTAAGTAAAAAGAAAGAATTCTGGAAGTTGTAATTTTGGCAGACTGGCTGGCTAGCCGGCGGCTGGTTGACCACCTGGCTGGCCGGCGGCTGGCTGATTAGTCGTCTCCGTCTGTCTGTATCTATCTCTGTCTCACAGGAACACATACATAAATACAATTATGCATATTGTAAATTACCTAGGATAACCCAAAACATCCAGAGAAAGTGCTATACATGTACTGTGTTTGTAGATAGTGATCGTATGTAATATCAGTTGGTTCATGAGCAACTTTCTGAGACGAGAGACAAGCAGACAGAAACACTCAGGCAGTCAGAAAGATGGACACACACAGACAGCTAGACAGACAGATATAGAGAGCTAGACAGACAGATGGACAGAGAGCTAGACAGACAGAGACGGACACCTACTACTAACAGGAGACTTCAACATAAACATACTACACGACCAGGACCCACAAGTAACCAAATTCACAAACACAGTGAGTAACTGCCTGTTGCTGCCAACAATATCTAAACCTACAAGAATCACCGAGACAAGCATCTCCTTAATAGACCACATCTGGACAAACACCAAATCCCCTTTAAAATCAGGCATAATCACAGACAACACTACAGACCACTACCCAACCTTTCTCATAACTAATCTGGGCAAACTGCCACAAGACATTACTAAGGTAACCTTCAGACTACATAACGAGACAGCAGTTAACACCTTTATAGCAGCTATGAATAACATCAATTGGCAAAATGAGCTTAATAGACCACATCTGGACAAACACCATATCCCCTTTAAAATCAGGCATAATCACAGACAACACTACAGACCACTACCCAACCTTTCTCATAACTAATCTGGGCAAACTGCCACAAGACATTACTAAGGTAACCTTCAGACTACATAACGAGACAGCAGTTAACAACTTTATAGCAGCTATGAATAACATCAATTGGCAAAATGAGCTCGAAATATATACAGATATGAATGAATGTATAAATAATTTTCTAAAAAAAGCCCAAAGCCTCTATAACAAACATTGCCCCAAAAAACTAAACAGATCACAGCAAAGAGACTGAATAATCCCTGGCTAACACCAAGCATCCTCAAATCCATTAACACAAAACACAAATATGAAAAACGGTATAGAATGGGTCAAATAACTAGAGAACGGTCTAAACGTTACTCGTCAGCACTTACCAGCCTGATAAGATCTAAAAAATTGTACAGTGGACCCCCGCATAACGATTACCTCCGAATGCGACCAATTATGTAAGTGTATTTATGTAAGTGCGTTTGTACGTGTATGTTTGGGGGTCTGAAATGGACTAATCTACTTCAGAATATTCCTTAAGGGAACAAATTCGGTCAGTACTGGCACCTGAACATACTTCTGGAGTAAAAAATTATCGTTAACCGGGGGTCCACTGTATTATGAAAATAGACTATATAACATCAAAGGTGATTTGAAAAAAACCTGGAAAACTCTATCAGAAATTCTTGGAAATAAAAAGTTATCCAAAAACAAAACAATCAAACTAACAAAATCAAATGAACCCCTACTCACACCTACTGAAACAGCAAACAGACTCAATGTTTTCTTCTCCACCATAGGTAAAAATCTAGCAAACAAAATACCAAGCGTAAACACCCGTCCATCAGACTACCTCATAGGTACCTACCCAAATACGCTATTCCTAGCTCCAACCAACCCCATGGAAGTTGCACTCATCATAAATGCCCTAAAAAACAAGGCAGGAGACATAAACAGCTTGCCTGCTTTTATGTACAAAAAAGCTTCTCAAGTATTGTCACCAATTATTGCAACACTCTTTAACAAATCCATTGAATGAGCTACCTTCACAACAATCCTCAAAATAGCGAGGGTCACTCCGATCCACAAAGGAGGTGACCAAGCTGACTTGAATAACTATAGACCAATATCTAACTTACCACTGCTCTCTAAAATCTTTGAAAAATTAATGCATAGACGGATCTATTCGTACCTCTTCTCACACAACATATTAAACTCTTGTCAGTTTGGATTCAGGAATAATAAAAGCGCAAATGATGCTATCATACACATGCTAGAACTAATATGTACCGCACTCGAAAAGAAAGAAGTCCCGCTGGGCATTTTCATTGATTTACGTAAAGCTTTCGATACTGTCTACCATGAACTGCTGTACTCCAAATTAACCCTTTGACTGTCGAAGGGCCAAATCCTGAAGTTGCTTCTGGTGTCGCAAAATATTCGAAAAAAAAAAAATTATTTTTTCTTATGAAATGATAGAGAATCTTTTCCCGATTGTAAAGACACCAAAAAAACGAAATTTGATGGAAAACTGACGGAATTACGCTCTCGCGAAGTTAGCGACTTCGGCGATATTTAAAAATCGGCAATTTCGCCCACTTTGAGCCCTATTTTCGGCTAATTCCGTTATTCCAGTCAACCAAACTCATAACTATTTCTTCAGAACTCTATTTTTTCTATCGATTGAGTACAAGAAACTGCCCATTTACCGATTTCAACTACCCAATAACATGGTCAGAAATTTGCAATTTGACCAATTTCACGAAAATTAAAAAATACGACAATTTCATAATAAGGTCCAGAATGAACAATGCAGACATTCCTGGCTCTAAAATAACATTTTCTTTGTTCATCAGTCATGTCTCCAGGTCCCTGTGATATTACTCTTGCTTTTTATTTTGAAATTTTATTCAAACAAAAAATAGAAGATTTACTGTTATGCAGACTACTGCAATACTGTAATAATTGTAAAAATTACATCAACCCATTCATGACTGCGTATTAGAATGGCTATTTGGACATTTATTGGACAATGACATCATTTGTTCACTTTTGAACATCGGCAAAAATCAAACATTTCCTGTACTTTGTGCTCCATTTCCAGGTTCTTTTTATAGTAAAATTAATCAAAATCACCTCCATTTCTATAATATAGTTTCCATTCTATCAAATGAGACCAAGAAAACGAGAATACAACCACAAATACTATACGAAAATAGACCACAAAGTCGGCATTTTAATTAAAAAAAACGGTCGGAGTTTTTTTTTTCTCATTATGCACTGCGTGCTCCAGGATTTTTTTTATGTGGTGCACACTGACCACACAGACCCATTCTCTCACATGTGGGCCTACTAGCTTTCTCCTGCCTGATTTGAAGCCGCTAGAATTTATGAGTATATATACGTCAAACACGGTACCTCGCAAACGTATATATACGGCCGCGACAGTCAAAGGGTTAATGCACTATGGTAACAGAGGCCACTCCCTCAACTACCTAAAATCATACCTTAGTAACAGAACTCAATATGTGTATGCAAATGATGCAAACTCTTCCACCCAACCAATCACAGTAGGAGTCCCACAAGGAAGCATCCTTGGACCACTCCTCTTTCTCATCTACATCAGTGATCTACTGAATGCATCACAGCTACTCAAACCCATATTATTTACAGATGACACTACATATGTCTTTTCCCACCCAAACATGGTCATACTAGCAAACACAGTCAATGCCGAATTGCAGAAAATATCTGCCTGGATGATGACTAATAAACTTACCCTGACTACTGATAAGACATATTTCATTCAGTTTGGAAACAAAACTGCAAATGATCTGATTAACATAACGCTAAATGGATCATCAGTCACAAGACTTACAGAGGGAAAATTCCTAGGTATCCACCTTGACAGTAGCCTTAAGTTCCAGACACACATACAACAAATCACCAAGAAAATCTCCAAGACTGTAGGCATACTATCAAAAATAAGGTACTACGTTCCACAATCAGCTCTCCTGGCACTGTACCATACACTCGTATACCCTTATCACTGTACCATACACTCGTATACCCTTATCTTACATATGGAATTTGTGCATGGGGATCAACAACATCCAGTCACCTAAAACCTCTAATAACCCAGCAAAAGCCAGTTTCAAAATAGGGTCCAGAATAAATAATGTAGACATTCCTGGCACTAAAATAAAATTTTTCTCAGTTCATTAGTCATGTCTCCAGGCCCCTTTTATGTTACGCTTGCTTTTTATTTTTAATTTTTATTCACACAAAAAAACAGAATACAGTGGACCCCCGGTTAACGATATTTTTTCATTCCAGAAGTATGTTCAGGTGCCAGTACTGACCAAATTTGTTCCCATAAGGAATATTGTGAAGTAGATTAGTTCATTTCAGATCCCCAAACATACACGTACAAACGCACTTACGTAAATACACTTACATAATTGGTCGCATTGGGAGGTGATCATTAAGCGGGGGTCCACTGTATTAACTGTTCACATTGCTGCATCATGGTAATAACTGTATTAGTAATGTCATTACATTCATGAGTGCATATTAGACTGGCCAATTGATGTGTATTGGAAACGTGATGTGATTTGTTTTCTCCTGAAAATCGGCAAAAATTGAACATTTCCGCTACTTTGAGCTCAGTTTCAAGCTACTTTTAGCCTGTAAACTATTCAAATTTATCTCAGTTTCCATAATATATATTCCATTCTATCAACTGAGACCAAGAAACCGAGACTACAACCATAAAAACCATACAAAAATACAGCTTCTCCTTACATAACGACAGAGTTCCGTTCCTAAGACCACATCGGTAAACAAATTTGTAGCTAAGTAAGGAGCATACTATAATGGTAATGGGTTTGTGTCAACCATCTTAAATATTGTTTTAATGGCACCTTTGCACCATTTATGACATTTTTATTATATTTTTAAATGTTTATACAGTAGTGTACTGCATATTGTAATATGCAGAATAGAGGAAACCAACTCTAATATACATTATTTAGGTATTCATACTGGTCAGAGAGCCCATCGTAAGTCTGAGGTGTCGGTAAATGAGTATGTCGCTAAGTGAGGAGAGGCTGTACAGTGCAAAGTTGCTGTTTTACACCAAAAACACGGTTGTAGTTTTTTTCTCATGCACTGTGTGCTGCAGGATTTTTTTTATACTACGTATACTGACCTGGAGTACCTGGAGTTTACCTGGAGAGAGTTCCAGGGGTCAACGCCCCCACGGCCCGATCTGTGACCAGGCCTCCTGGTGGATCAGAGCCTGATCAACCAGGCTGTTGCTGCTGGCTGCACGCAAACCAACGTGCAGCCAGCAGCAACAGCCTGGTTGATCAGGCTCTGATCCACCAGGAGGCCTGGTCACAGATCGGGCCGTGGGGGCGTTGACCCCTGGAACTCTCTCCAGGTAAACTCCAGGTACTCCAGGTCAGTATACGTAGTATAAAAAAAATCCTGCAGCACACAGTGCATGAGAAAAAAACTACAACCGTGTTTTTGGTGTAAAACAGCAACTTTGCACTGTACAGCCTCTCCTCACCATGCAAACCCATTCTCTCATATGTAGGCCTACCAACTTTTTCCGGCAAGATTGGAAGCCGCTTGAATTTTGGCATACACTGGACCCCCGACTTACGATATTAATCCGTTCCTGAGAGCCCATCGTAAGACGGAATGATCATGGGTTGAATTAATTTTCCCAATAAGAAATAATGGAAATCAAATTAATCTGTTCAAGACACCCAAAAGTATGAAAAAGAAAAAAATTTACCACATGAAATATACATTTTCCTACACACAGAAAGAAGGATACATGCATAATAGTAGAGTAGTACATGCACAATATATATTGTGCATGTACTACTCTACTAAATGAAGAATAAATGACACTTACCTTTATTGAAGATGTAGTGATGAGACACTGTGTCCTGGGAGTGCCTTTATCTCCTGAGTAATGTAGGTCCTGTTTGGCATTTTCTTCCAGAACAGGCCTTATCACACTGTGTATGCCACTACGATTCTTAAATCTCTCAAACCAACCTTTGCTGGCCTTAAATTCACCAATATGAGCACTAGTTCCAGGCATTTTTTCTTGTTCACCTGGGTGTTAGTCGACTGGTGTGGGTCACATCCTGGGAGACAAGATTAAGGATCCCAATGGAAATAAGTTAGACAGTCCTTGATGACACACTGACTTTCTTGGGTTATCCTGGGTGGCTAACCCTCTGGGGTTAATTGTTTCTCGGTATTCTCGATAAGTCACACCAACAACAGTCTCTCCACATCTTCGAGTAGTGCAGCTGACCGTGGTGCAGCAGCAGCAGCAGCTGACTGTGGTACAACAGCAGTAGCAGCAGCTGATTGTGGTACAGCAGCAGCAGCTGACCATGGTACAGCAGCAGCTGACTGTGGTACAGCAGCAGCAGCAGCTGACCATGGTACAGTAGCAGCTGACTATGGTACAATAGTATTTCTCACCCTTTTTACCACAGGGTTGGCACTAGAAGCTTTCTTTGGGCCCATAGTGGCCTACTTATCAGTTACAAGCATTAAAAACACTGGAATAATACAAAATTTATCGACTGTAAGCATGAAACTGTCCACCCTGGCTTGTAAACAATGTCACACTAGCTCAGCTGAGGCGCTCTGGCCAGACGGACCAGATGGACGCGTTTGGGACGAATGCTGTAAATCGAGTTTTTCACTGTACGTCGGGGTCAAATTTTTACGCTGAAAAGCATCGTAGGTCGGTTTTAATGTAGGTTGGGGGTCCACTGCAGTATTACAGGACCGACACTGTCTTTAAAGTCGTAATATTACAAGACTGACCCCGAAAGGGTTAATTGATAAATTTTGCACAAGTAGAGAATTATCACTTTTTTTCGCTGATGCGAAGCACTTCATGGCTTCTCTTAGGCTTTGAAGAACTCCCATCATCACTATTTTAGTGCTTTGGTGTCATTATTAAGCAAAATTAAAGGTAATTATCAGGCCACAGTAAACCTTGGATAACTGAAACCACAGAAACTGAGTGTGGATTCAGGGGTTCTGTTGTTTTGTGTAGGGGTTGGGGTTGAGACTTCTACTCCTTGGCCCATATTTAACTTTGTCTAGTGCTGTATGATCCATGTTGGTTCACTACTTTCTTGTGAATATAATAATACATTATTTACATTATTAACTTGAAGTTATTATCTTTTGTGCCAATAACTGGCTTATTTCACTTTTATTATACCTGTGGCTTATTTAGGGCTACTGTTTTTTATTTCTGCCTGGTCACAGACCGGGCCGCAGGGGCATTGACCCCCGGAACTCTCTCCAGGTAAACTCCAGGTATACCAATGCCCCAAATTATTTTATGTTATACCTTATCTTGTTCTGCCTTCCTTTAGAAATGAGATCTAGTTCACGCAGTCTTTCCTCATTACTCAGATTTCTTGTCTTCCTTACTATTCATGATGTGTGCATTATGAACTTAGTTTTTCTCTTTACCTACCTGTATTTGGTTTGCAGATGGATTGAAAGGAAGTCATAGCTCTTTGTCCCACCTCTTAACTTTCTGTATGGAGTCAACTTCCACTATAGCCATGGACATTTCTTTACTACTCTTACATTGATGTATTTTTGAATATCTCTGGTTCATTTGGATGTGCAGTTTTCTTTTGTGTATGCTTGTTCTTAATTCTTTCTTATTAGTTCCCAGTCTTGTCTACCCTGTTTATGCTCAGAAATTTTTAGGCTAGATGAGGATTTCCTTGCATATAATAATGCATTCTCAAGAGTTGGGTGCATTTTAATGGTGAAGTATGTTTGGAGGCTTTATTTAGAGTTCAACAGATCATATGTTGGTATGTATAATGCAAATTGCTGATATTTTCCTTTTTGTGTACTCTAGGGGTATGGTGTACTTTAATGGTTTCTCCAAGGCTTTAGTCAGATTCCATGAGTTGTTACTTCCCAGGGGCTATTTTCTCTGGTTTCATTTCCCTATCACCCATTTCATTTCCTTTCTCTCATGTAGCCAATTATTCAGCCATTCCTATTGCATGTTAGGTTTTGCATTCCCATGTTCTCTGTTTGTATTATGGTATTTTGAAATATAAATAGGACACTCACTGAATGAGGGTTTGAACCTTATGGCAAGCCAGCAGGCCTGAGTGCTAACCACTGTACCATGACAAGCCAGCAGGCCTGAGTGCTAACCACTGTACCATGGCAAGCCAGCAGGCCTGAATGCTAACCACTGTACCATGGCAAGCCAGCAGGCCTGAGTGCTAACCACTGTACCATGACAAGCCAGCAGGCCTGAGTGCTAACCACTGTACCATGACAAGCCAGCAGGCCTGAGTGCTAACCACTGTACCATGACAAGCCAGCAGGCCTGAGTGCTAACCACTGTACCATGACAAGCCAGCAGGCCTGAGTGCTAACCACTGTACCATGGCAAGCCAGCAGGCCTGAATGCTAACCACTGTACCATGGCAAGCCAGCAGGCCTGAGTGCTAACCACTGTACCATGGCAAGCCAGCAGGCCTGAGTGCTAACCACTGTACCATGGCAAGCCAGCAGGCCTGAGTGCTAACCACTGTACCATGGCAAGCCAGCAGGCCTGAGTGCTAACCACTGTACCATGGCAAGCCAGCAGGCCTGAGTGCTAACCACTGTACCATGGCAAGCCAGCAGGCCTGAATGCTAACCACTGTACCATGGCAAGCCAGCAGGCCTGAGTGCTAACCACTGTACCATGGCAAGCCAGCAGGCCTGAGTGCTAACCACTGTACCATGGCAAGCCAGCAGGCCTGAGTGCTAACCACTGTACCATGACAAGCCAGCAGGCCTGAGTGCTAACCACTGTACCATGGCAAGCCAGCAGGCCTGAGTGCTAACCACTGTACCATGACAAGTCAGCAGGCCTGAGTGCTAACCACTGTACCATGACAAGCCAGCAGGCCTGAGTGCAAACTACTGTATCATGGCAAGCCAGCAGGCCTGAGTACTAACCACTGTATCATGGCAAGCCAGCTGGCCTGAGTACTAACCACTGTACCATGCTGGCCTGATAAGATTTGCCAAACTAGATGTATATTTGTCACCATAGCATGGGCCCCATTGACCACAAATGCAGGCTTTTACATGTAAATCATATTAAGCCAGCATTGCACAGTGGATAGTGCACAGACTTGCTAATCTTAGAATTCGTTTGCCATGGGTTTGAGCACTCCATTCAGCAAGTTGCTTGTTATCATGTCATTATGATCTAGTGAGTCATGAATAGATAGGCATTTGCCCACACCAGCATGTCATTAACATACCAGTATATTGGCAAAAGTACAGGGGCCTAGCACTGATCTTTGGGGATACTCTGTCCTTTCTTTTATTGTGTCTTTTTGCCTTTTGTCATTCAAAACATTTCTTGTGTATATCAATGCTTAATACATATATGTTGGCAAAGAAACAGGACTATGTTAGCCTAACCTGACCTTTTATGAATTTTTATGCTTATCATGTCTGCTAAGTTTCCTCTTATCATTAAAGAATAAAATGTTGTATCACCATGTGAATTGTTAGTGGTTCAGGTCGGACCAAAATGTCGTCATTACTTTCCCTCTCCTAAGTGCTGGTTATTTGTATGTCTGCTTATTATTCAACAAGGGCATTTTCACTGTTTCTTCATAACTTATATTTCATTTTTAGCTTTGGGTGTTATTTTGTAGCACATCTTTGGGCATGTTCTATCTTTACAGTGTTATCTCTAAGTGGGGACACTGACTATCGTTGTGTATTCAAATATTGCTCCTAAGTCTGCTGTCTTTATAGATTTTGTCTTCCTTTAACATGGGTGTCTTGATGCTGGTAAAGGGCTCTTGGTGCAAGGTATTAGGGCTACCCTCATTTTTTTTTCCTTCAAACCTGATTACCTGCCATACCCAGGTGCTATTTGACCCTCTACAGGTTTAGCGCTTCACAATATTTATAATTTTATATTGTCAGTTTTAATGGCTCATGGATTAATATTAAGCATAATTTCAGAAGAAAGAAAAAGATGAAAAGAAAGATAAAGATAAAGACAAAGAGAAGAGAGAGAAGGAGAAAAAAGATGACAAAGATGAAAAGGAAAAGAAAGAAGAAAAAGAGAAGAAGGATGAAGAAGAAGAAAAGGAAGAGAAAATGGATGAGGATAAAGATGGAGAGAAGAAAGACAAGAAATTATCTGAGAAAGAAGAGGTAAAAGAAGAAAAAGAGGAGAAGAAAGACGAAGACGAAGAAGACGAGGAAATAGAAGATGACGATGA
Organism: Cherax quadricarinatus; assembly: GCF_038502225.1. Taxonomy (NCBI): domain Eukaryota; kingdom Metazoa; phylum Arthropoda; class Malacostraca; order Decapoda; family Parastacidae; genus Cherax; species Cherax quadricarinatus. Next base: position 60,777,280 of record NC_091293.1, read on the forward strand.
TGAGGAGATTGTAAGTAATGTACATTGTTTGAAGTCTTTCTAGACTTGTAAGACTTATATTAAAATGACTTCATCCTACACCAGACCCATCATCCTTCTATTAATCCTTCTCCAACTATTTTCCTGTCATTCTCTTAATCCTCCTACCATCCTACTCCAGATCTTCCTCATATTTTTTTCTTCCCACGATCAAGTTGTGAGAGTATGAAAACTCAAAACCCTTGAAATATATATGATATCTTCCTCCACCATCCTCTTTTTACCATCCTGCTTCTTATAAGCCTACTCTTAATCCTCCTCCTACCATCCTGCTCCTTTTAATCCTCCTACCATCCTGCTTTTAATTCTATCACCATCCTCTTAATCCTCCTCCTACCATCCTACTCTTAATCCTCCTTCCATCCTGCTCTTCTTAATCCTCTTCATATTCTATTCCATCTAATCTTCTACCATCTCCAGGTAAACCATCCTCCTCCCTTCATCTTCCTCTTCACTCCTCTGCCATCCTTCATTCCTATCTCACCATCATTTCTCTCCCCCCCTCTCCCTCACACCTCTCCCCCTCTCTCCCTTCACCCTCTCTTCCCCTATCAGTTCTCTCCCCTTCTCCCCCTCTTTCCCCCCTCTCTCTCCTTCCCCCCCCTCTCTCCTCCCCTCTTATTTCCTCCACATTTCTGCTCATCTTTCTTTTCCCTCAACAATTTTGATGATCCTTTTGTCTCAGCATCCATTATTCTCCTGTTGCCTCATACTACCTCATTACCCTCCTCTTCCTTCTCATCTCTGTTTCCTCCTCTCTTCCTCCTTCCCTCCCTCCCTCACCCTCCTTCCCTTCTCTATCCCTCTTCCTCTTTCTTTCCTCTGCCCCTCTTCCTCTCTCCCTCCCATTCCCTTTTCCTTTCTGCCAATTTTCCTCCCTCTTCCTCCATCTTTTCCCATCTCTTTGTCTTCTCATCCCCTCTTTTCTTTCCCCTCTTCTCTCCCCTACCCCTCCTCTGCTCTTAGCTTTTTTTTTCCTTTCTTTTCTCTTTCTCCTCTATCATTTCCTCTTTTTTGCCATTCCTCATTTTTTTCTTCTTGCATTGCTTTACTTGGTTGCCTCAGACTGTGCACATATTGCAGCAATACTAGTCTAGTTACTGATATTTTCACATTATTGTTTTCAGTTCTAGTAAATAGTGAATATTTCACACATTAAAACCAAACTATTAAGTGCTTTTTTGAATCCATGTAGGTTTTGTGCTTGTTTTTAATATAATAACAAATTTAATGTCTTGAACCTTGATAAGTGTTTACACTGCATGACAGAAGTTTCTCTAAGTGCCTCATATTCATGAATGGTTTCCTAGAGGTAATAAGAGCATCACTGATTCAATATATGGTGTTTTTGCTGGTAACACCCAATACAAGTAGGTCACGTCATGCTGAAAAGTATTGTGAGATATAGAATGATAAAATATGAAGATGATGGAGCAAAATAGGATGCCTTGGAGGTGTCTAAGTATGTAGTGGAGGGAAGGCGGAGTAACGGTCATCCTAGAAAAGGATGGGGAGAGAGAGGTAGACGTTTTGTGTGCATGAGGCTTGGACATAAAGCAGGCATGTTTGAGCATGTTAGGAGTTAGTGGAGACAAACAGTTTTTGGGACTTGATAAGCTGTTGGAGTGTGAGTAGGGTAATATTTCGTGAAGGGATTCAAGGCAACTGGTTAGTAAAGTCTGAGGCGGCTACTGTGAAAAGCTCTGTAGGCACAGTACTTGCTCCCATCCTGTTCCTCATCCTCATATCTGACATAGACAGGGATGTAAGCCACAGTGCCGTGTCTTCCTTTTTAGATGACACCCGAATTTGCATAACAGTGTTCTTCATTGAAGACACTGAAAGACTCCAGGCAGACATCGACCAAATCTTTAAATGGGCTGCAGAAAACAATATGAAGTTCAGTGATGAGAAATTTCAATTACTCCGATATGGAAAACATGAGGAAATTAAAATTTCATTGGAGTATAAAACAAATTTCAACCACACAATAGAGCGAAAAACTAATGTAAGACCTGGGAGTGATAATGTCAGAGGATCTCACTTTCAAAGACCACAACCTTACCTTTGATATACCTTCGAAGAATTTCGAGAGTATATCTACTCTGAGCCCGGCCATGGGCCAGGCTCGTCTGGTGCTCGCATGGTCAACCAGGCTGTTACTGCTGGAGGCCCACTGCCCCACATATCCATTACAGCCTGGTTGATCTGGCACCTGGTGAAGATACTTGTCTAGTTTCCTCTTGAAGGCTTCAACACTTGTTCCAGCAGTGTTTCTGATATCTTCTGGTAAGATGTTGAAAAGTCGGGGACCCCGGATGTTGATACAGTGTTCCCTTATTGTCCCCATCGCACCCCTGCTCCTCACTGGGTTTATTTTACACTTCCTCCCATATCTCTCACTCCAGTATGTTGTTATGGCAGTGTGCAGATTTGGGACCAAGCCCTCGAGTACCTTCCAGGTATATATTATCATGTACCTCTCTCTCCTCAGCTCCAATGAGTACATGTTCAAGACTTGCAGGCATTCCCAGTAGTTTAGGTGCTTTACTGACTTGATGTGAGCCGTAAACGATCTCTGTATTTGTTCCAGCTCCGATATTTCTCCTGCCCTGAACGGGGCCGTCAACACTGAGCAATATTCTAAGTGAGGGAGCACTAGCGATTTGAAGAGTGTCACCATCGGCATTGTTTCCCTTGTTTTGAAAGTTTTCAATACCCACCCCATCATCTTCCTGGCTGTCGTGATCTTTGTCTTGTTATGGTCAGTTGCACATGCTAGAAAAATGACAGGATGGATAATGAGAACCTTCAAAACTAGAGAATCCAAGCCCTTGATAACCCTCTTCAGGTTGCTTGTTCTATCTAGGCTGGAATATTGCTGCACACTAACAGCACCTTTCAAGGGAGGTGGAATTGCTGACCTAGAAAATGTACAGAAAACCTTCACGACACACATAACTGCGATAAAACACCTCAGTTACCTTGGAACGCTTGAAATTCCTCGATCTGTACTCCCTAGAACACAGGCAGGAGAGATACATGATTATATACACTTGGAAAATCCTAGAAGAATTAGTACCAAACTTGCTCACGAAAATCACTCCTGATGAAAGCAAAAGACTTGGCAGACGATGTAACACCCCCCCCCCCAAATGAAAAGCAGGGGCGCCACTAGCACGATAAGAGACTGCACAGTAAGTGTGAAGGACCCAAGACTGTTCAGCTGCCTCCCAGCATACATAAAGGGGATTGCCAATAGAGCCCTTGCTGTCTTCAAGAAGGCGTTGGACAGGCACCTTAAGTCAGTACCTGACCAGCAGGGCTGTGGTTCGTATGTCGGGTTGCATGCGGCCATCAGTAACAGCCTGGTTGATTAGATCTGATTCACCACGAGGCCTGGTCACAGACTGGGCCACGGGGGTGTTGACCCCTTAAACCCTCTTCATGTATACTCCAGTTGGAGTCCTGGAGGTAGGATGTACAATGCCTGCACTTTAACCCTATGAGGGTCGACAGGCCCTCTCCAAGACTCGTTCTGAGGGTCGGCCAAATTTAAAAAAAAAAAAAAAAATTCTTTTGAAAAGATAGAGAATCTTTTCCCGATCATATTGACACCAAAAGTATGAAATTTAATGGAAAACTTACAGAATTATGCTCTCGCGAAGTTAGCGGTCTCGACGATGTTTACGCATTGGCGATTTTGCCCACTTTGAGCCCTATTTTCGGCCAATTCCAGTGTACTAGTCGACAGACATCGTAACTATTTCTCTAGAACTCTATTTTTTCTATTGAATGAGTACAAGAAACCACCCATTTACTGATTTCAACTATCCAATACAGTGGTCAGAATTTAGCAATTTTGCCAATTTCACACAAATTTCAAAAGATGCCAATTTCCAAATAGGGTCCAGAATAAACAACAAGGACATTCCTGGCACTAAAATAACATTTCTTCTGTTCGTTAGTCACATCCCCAGGCCCCTCTTATATTTCTTTGGCTTTCCACTTTGAATTTTTATTCTTACAAAAAATAGAAGATTTACTGTTATGCAGACTGCTGCATTAGTGTAGAAATGGTATAAATAATATCAGTGCACTTGTGAAAGAATATTAGACTCAACAGTTGACGTGTATTGGACGCTTCGCATGATTTGTTTACTTTTGAACTTTGGTAAAAATCAAACATTTCTGCTACTTTGAGCTCAATTTCAAGGTACTTTTCATTGTAAAACCAGTCAAAATCATCTCAATTTCTGTAATATGTCTTCCATTCTATAAAATGAGACCAAGAAAACTAGAATACAACATTAAATACCATACGAAAATACAGTGCAAAGTCGCTGTTTTATTCCAAAAACACGGTCAAAGTTTTTTTTTTCTCATTATGCACTGTGTGCTGCAGGATTTTTTTTATACTGCACACACCGACCACATAGACCCATTCTTTCTTATGTATGCCTACCAGCTTTCTCCCACTAGATTTGAGGGCGCTAGAATTTAGGCGTACTAGTACGTCAAAAACCCTGGGTCGTAAGCCGTACTAGTACGGCCGAAACCCTCAAAGGGTTAAAAGGAGGGGTTTGGGATATTTGATGTTTAGAGTGACATCTCAAATGTCATATCTGTATGCCTCTAGTAAGACAGTGTAAGTTTGAATGTTGGTGAAAGTGTTTCTAATTTGGGTCACCCTGCTTCAGTTGGAGACAGCCAGTATGTTAAAAAAAAGTTTTAATAGTCTGTGAGAAAAGTAATGTTCATGAAGGGATTCAGGGAAACTGGTTACCTGGACTTGAGTCCTGGAGGTGGGAAGTACAGTGCCTGCGCTCTGAAAGAGGGGTGGAGATATGTTGCAGTTTTTGAACTGTAGTATCAACACTCCTCTGGCAAGACAGTGATGGAGTGAGTGATGATGAAAGTGTTTCTTCTTTTTCAGGTCGCCCAGCCTTGGTAGGAAACAGCAGATGTGTTAAAAAAAATGGGAGGGGGGGGGAATAAGTGGCTTTTGGAATTTGACAGGTTTTTTAGAGGGCGAGAGAAGTAACACCTGTGAGGGGATTCAAGGAACCAATTAGCGGGACTCGGGTTTTGTAAGTGGGAAGCGCACTATCTGCAGTAGGAAGGCTGTGGGTGGAGATGTTGCAGTTTGTAGGATCATTGAATTGTCATGTCCACATACTTCTGGTAAGACGGCTTTTAAATATATGATGGGGAACGTGCTTGTTTTGAGTCACTTGGTGGGACACAGCTGATATAGTCTAGAAAATGGTTATATTACTCTTAATAGTTTTTTTCAACAAGTCAATCATCTCTCACCGAGGCAGGGTGACCCAAAAAGAAAATACTTTCATCATCATTCAGCACTGTCACCTCACTCATACATAATCACTGTCTTTGCAGAGGCACCCAGATACAAAAGTTTAGAAGCATATACAGTGGACCCCCGCATAGCGAACTTAATCCGTGCAAGAGGGCTGGTCGTTATGCGAAATGTTCGCTATGCGAATTAATTTTCCCCATAAGAAATAATGGAAATAAAATTAATCCGTGCAAGACACCCAAAAGTATGAAAAAAAAATTTTTTACCACAAAAAAATGTTAATTTTAGTACACACAAACTGAAAAAGGCATGCACAATTACATGACACTTACTTTTATTGAAGATCTGGTGATGATTGATGGGATGGGAGGAGGGGAGAGCATTATCTTCTTACTGTTTAGAAGGGGAATCCCCTTCCATTAGGACTTGAGGTAGCAAGTCCTTTTCTGGGGTTACTTCCCTTCTTCTTTTAATGCCACTAGGACCAGCTTGAGAGTCACTGGACCTCTGTCGCACAACAAATCTGTCCATAGAGCTCTGTACCTCCCGTTCCTTCAAGACTTTCCTAAAATGGGCCATAACATTGTCATTGAAATAGTCACCAGCACGGCTTGCAACAGCTGTGTCAGGGTGATTTTCATCCATAAAGGTTTGCAGTTCAACCCACTGTGCACACATTTCCTTAATTTTTGAAGTAGGCACAATGGATTCCACAACTGGCATAGGCTTCTCAGGGTTAGCCCCAAACCCTTCAAAATCTTTCTTAATTTCCATACTAATTCTCACCCTTTTTACCACAGGGTTGGCACTAGAAGCTTTCTTGGGGCCCATGGTCACTTATTTTCCAGAAACAGCACCGAAAACACTGTAATAATACGAAATATTCCGAGTGTATGCTTGAATGTTACCGCGGAGGCTAGCTGGTAAACAATGGGACGGGCGGCACATGTGAGGCTGGCTGAGGGCCCACATTGGACGCGTCTCGGACGAAGTTCGCTGAGCGGGTTTTTGTCTACTATGCGGGGCAAAATTTCAGCGAACAAAGCGTTCGCTATGCGGATTGTTCGCTATGCAAGGCGTTCGCTATGCGGGGGTCCACTGTATAAAGATATATAACATATCCCTCCAAACTGCCAATATCCCAAACCCCTCCTTTAAAGTGTAGGCATTGTACTTCCCATTTCCAGTACTTAAGTCTGGCTATATAAAAATAACCGGTTTCCCTGAGTCCTTTCACTAAATATTACCCTGCTCACACTCCAACAGCTCTTCTTTTTCTTTTTTTTTTGTAAGCTATATGGGAAAAGGGGTTACTAGCCCATTGTTCCTGGCATTTTAGTTGACCTTTACAACACGCATGGCATACGGAGGAAAGATTCCTATTCCACTTCCCCATGGATATGAAATGAAAAGCACTAAGAACAAGAACTATTAAGATAAAATCAAAGAAAACTCAGATGAGTGTGTATACATAAATGTGTACAAGTATGTGTAGTGTGACCTAAGTGTAAGTAGAAGTAGCAAGATGTACCTGAAATCTTGCATGTTTATGAGACAGAAAAAAAAGACATCAGCAATCCTACCATCGTGTAAAACAAATATAAGCTTCCTTTATACGTTCACTTGGTAGGACGGTAGTACCTCCCCGAATGGTTGCTGTCTACCAACCTACTACCTACAAAATGTGAGTTAGAAGTATTCCCGGGAGACTTGACCTAGTGACCCAACACACTTTACCTCCCAATGATCCAACTTGGCCACCAAGCTATCTGAGTAATCTGAGGAAATTTAAACTTAGTTTCAAGGTAGGATACATTTGTATTTATGTGCTGTGTAGTAAAGGATTTCAGTCTTTTATAATTTATTCTTTTGTTATTGTGTGTATTTGCAGGATGATGAAGACTCCAAAGATGAGGCCATCATTAGCAAAGGTGGAGACATCAAAGAGAAAGATGACCGCAAGGATACCAAAGACGGAAAGAAGAAGGACGACAAGAAAGACCGAGAAAGAAGGGAAAAGAAAGAGAAGAAAAAGATGATTACAATTGACCCATTTCTTCTCTTATCATTTGTTTATTTTGACCAGACTCATACGGGTTATATAATTGACAGAGACCTTGAGGATATTATCAACATGCTTGGTCTGAACCTTTCTAGAGCTCAGGTGTGCATATTTACATTTGCTTTTTTCTCCAATTTCCTGTAGTTTTAATATTCCCTCTGTGTTTTAGTATTGTTTTAATATTCTTGTTAAAGTAATTTAATACATAATTGTATGCAAAACTTCATGATAGGAAGTAGGTTTGGAAAAACTTGAAAATGTTCTTCAAAACAGGTCAGAAGATTCTTGCTACTTGAAGTGCCTTTTGTGATAGCTGAATCTTGCAGACAAGTGCAGGTGCCTGTGAAAGATAAAGGTACATGATATACAAATATAATAAATACTCACAACAGAATTTGTGAAGAATATCAGTGGAAGGAGCAGCTGAAAGAATGCTGAAAAAAATTTGATATTAGGTAACAGAGATTTATAATGGATGGTAACCTGTCAAGGGAGGTGCCATGATGCTAGCATAAGGCTCTTGATTTGGGAAATGGAAAATAAGAATAGAGAAGGACTACAGTAGGTCTATTGGTACATGCTAGGCAGGTCATTCTTAAAACTTAATCCTCTACTGTATGTTTGTCTAACTTATTTTTAAAGGTGTTAGCTCCAGTGACTTGGTTGTTGAGACACATAGGCAACACTTAAGCAACTTTATTCCGAAACGTTTCACCTACACAGTAGGCTTCTTCAGTCGAGTACAGAAAGTAGGCAGGAGCAGTAGAGATGTGAAGACGATGTAATCAGTCCATCACCCTTAAAGTCGTAGATTTGAGGTTGTCAGTCCCTCAGCCTGGAGAAGTTCTGTTTCAAAGTCTGGAACTAACTGAAGATCAAGCGACAGTGTTGAGACTTAAATACTGTCGGAAAGAGGTGCAGAGTAGTAGTAGTGAGATTGTAGCCACTGAGAGGTCATGTCCCTCTCAGAACAAACAGTTCTCACTTGAAGAAGTTGTCCAAGGTGTTTTCTGTTCTGTACCAAGATGCCATGTTGCAGTCAGACACTGCAACACAATGGCATCTTGGTACAGAACAGAAAACACCTTGGACAACTTCTTCAAGTGAGAACCGTTTGTTCTGAGAGGGACATGACCTCTCAGTGGCTACAATCTCACTACTACTACTCTGCACCTCTTTCCGACAGTATTTAAGTCTCAACACTGTCGCTTGATCTTCAGTTAGTTCCAGACTTTGAAACAGAACTTCTCCAGGCTGAGGGACTGACAACCTCAAATCTACGACTTTAAGGGTGATGGACTGATTACATCGTCTTCACATCTCTACTGCTCCTGCCTACTTTCTGTACTCGACTGAAGAAGCCTACTGTGTAGGTGAAATGTTTCGGAATAAAGTTGCTTAAGTGTTGCCTATGTGTTTCAACAACCATCCTGTCGGTATTGTATACTATTTTGATATTCACTCCAGTGACTTCTTGGCAAATTGTTCCACTCATCAAAGAAGGGAATGTACAAGAGTATAGTAGTACCAACACTCTTATATAGGTGTGAAGCATTGGTTGTAAATGCTGCAGTGAGAAGGCGGCTGGAGGCAGTGGAGATGTGTGTAAGGGTAATGTGTGGTGTAAATATTATGCAGACAATTCGTAGTGTAGAAATTAGGTGTGGAGTTACTAAAAGTATTAATCAGGGCTCAAGAGGGGTTGTTGAGGTGGTTTGGTCATCTGGAGAGAAGGGAAGAAAGTAAAATGACTTGGAGAGCATACAAGTCTGTAGGGAATGGAAGGCAGGGTAAGGGTCATCCTCAAAATGGTTGAAGGGAGCAGGTTTTGTGAGTGAGGGGGCTTGACCTTCCAGGAAGCATGCATGAGTGTGTTAGATAGGAGTGACTGGAGACAAATGGTTTTTAGGATCTAACGAGCTGTTGGAGTGTGAGCAGGGTAATTTTTTGTGAAGGGATTCAGGGAAACCAGTTAGCTGGACTCGATTCCTGGAAATGGGAAGTACAGTGCCTGCACTAAATTTAAAGGAGGGGTTTGGGATATTGGCAGTTTGGAGGGACATCTAAACTGTCGTATATGAGCGCTTCTGCAAAGACAGTGATTATGTATGAATGATGGTGACAGTGTTGAATGATGAAAGTTTTTTTTTCTTTTTGGGTTTTTCTTTGTTTTTGGGTCACCCTGCCTTGGTGGGAAAAGGCCAACATGTTAAAAAAAAAAAATCAGTCTTTATTGATAAACCACTACATTACTAAATCATTTCTAAATTTGAAATTATTCATCTTGAATTTATTGTTTAGAATTCTTTCTTGGTCAGGTAGTCTTATTACCCCCTTTATATTGCTGTTGTTAAAATCTGTCTCCCACTTGAATTCCTCAGTTATATCTCATCATTTCTACATCTTTCAAGAAAGTGCAAGTTTAAGGCTCAGTCTGTCTTTGTGTACAAGATTTTTTATACACTGGAGTAATTTTGTTATCTTTCTCTCTATTCACTTACATATCCATTGTGCTTATATTTAAATAATATGATTGGAATTTTTTTTTAATTATAGGCCTGTATCAGACTGAAGAGTATTGCTGTAAAAGCATTGAAAAACACTTAAAATTGGTAATACATAATCTTGAAAAGCAAAATGCTGCTTACTATCGAACAGTTCAGAGTCCAAAAAGTTGAATCCCTGTTTGCCAAATCTAATAAAGCTACAGTGACAGAGCTACAAAATTTATTTAAAAAAAAAAAGGATTAAGTAATTTACATTTATTTGACAGGGATGTGTGATGTAACCATGACTGTTTAACATATTTATAGACAAAAACATAAAAGAAGCAAATGCTAGGGTGTTGGGGAGAGGTGTGGGATTAAAAGATAAAAAAAACTTAATACAGAGTGGAAGCTTTCATAGCTGCTTTTAACAACTGACACTGTGCTTTTTGGATATTCTGAAGAGAAGTTGCAAATGTTGGTGGATGAATATCGGAGGGTATGTAAAAGAAGAAAATTAAAACTGAACAGAAAAGGTTGGATATCAGATTGGAAGAAGGTAGTATAGAGAAAGAGAATCTGTTCAGATATTTGGGAGTGGATTTGTCAGAAAATGGGTCTGAAAAATGAGGTGAACCATAGAACTGACGAGGGGTAAAAGGTGAATGGTGCATTGAAGCATTTGTGAAGACAAAGAACATTATCTCTGGAGGCAAAAAGGGAAATGTATGAAAGTATAGTAGTGCAGTACCATCTCTCTTAGATGGGTATGAAGCATGGATTGTGAATGTTGCACCAAGGAGAAGGCTAAAGGCAGTGGAGATATCATGTTTGAGGGTAATGCATGGTGTGAATATTATGCAGAGAATTTGTAGTTGGAGATTAAGAGGAGGTGCAGGGTTACTAAAAGATTATCCAGAGGGCCAAGGGAAGAGAGGGGGGGGGGGGGTTGAAATGGTTTGGACATATAGAAAGGACATAGATAACATTTTTTGTCTCCACAGATACCTCAGTTCACCACTCACCTGTTTTCTTTCATCAGTTCTGTGGTTAGCCTCATCCTTCATAAACCCATCCACTGACACTTAAGTTCCCAAATATCTGAAAACATTTACTTCTTCCATGTTCCCTCTCTCCAATGTGATATCCAATTTTTCTTTATCTAAATCGTTTGATACCCTCATCACCTTACTCTGTGTAGGCGAAACGTTTTGGAATAAAGATGCCTAAATGTTGCCTATGTGTCTTACCTACCACTAACTTAGCTTTGCTCCTGTAGTTACAGATAGGTATTTACCAAATGGTACTATTATCTATTAGGGAATTGCAAGAACTTGAAGCATCAGAGGAGGTTCCAGCTTAACCAGTTGTTTGAAAGTATGGAGTCAGCTGAGTAAGTATCCATGAGGAGAAGTGAGAGCAGAGAGTTTATGCAACAGAGCAGTGGTGACAGCTGGGTAACTTAGCCATTATGTGTGAACACAATCTGACACTCGATGGTGAGCTAGAAGTGTGCATACAAACCTCCCTGGGAAGCAGAGAGGCAAGTATTAGCATAAATGAGGTGTGACATTGCAGTTGGACTCCCCAGAGCCCCTTCACAGAAAAGTTTTATAAGTACTGTATGAAGATTCATAATATTGTAGGTTTAAGTACTTTCTAAGGTTTCATAGAAATACTTGTATGGTAAACAACTGGTATATTGTATGAGCCAGGAGATACCTTCTTCTGTTGCACTAAAACAAGCAAACCGTATCTAGTTTTTTAATTAAGCAGTAATACTAATTTTACAAATTGCTTAGTAGCTATTTTTATTCAGTGGTTATTTTCAAATAGCATACTATTAATTTTCATTTGTTTTTATATAATATGCTGTTTACTTTTTTATATAGAGTTACTTTTATATTATGTTTCAGCAAAAGAAGTTAATGTCAAAAGTAATGTCACGAGATGTCTTACACTACCGAAAACTGACTGATGTTTCCTTAGATGATAAGGATAAGCCGAGAGACCCTCCACCATGTATAGACTTGGAAAGTTTGGCCAAGGGTATGTCAGTGTGTTATATTTTTGTACAACATTGCTAGAAACATTTTGAATAGTTACAGCATTTTTTCACTTTGAGTACTCTTATCAAACATGTTCATGTTAGCTTTTAATATCTCGCAGTATTTTCAGTTTTATCTAAAAGAAATTTCATACACAGTATATGTATCCTGAGGATTGGCATATTGCATGCATATTTCCCCTATATAAATTTTAAGGTAAGAAGTCTGGAATGAAAACACAGCTGTAATCCTAAGGACAGTTACAAGATTTTTTTCCCAGTGCAAAAGGGGGATAAGAGGTTTCTCAATCCCATACAATAAAGAGAGAGCATAAAAGTCAGTTATGCTAGGTAGGGTCTGATTCATTGATGGCAAATACCTGACCTCATTGAACATTACCCTACCTAACTTACCTGACTTCTTTTTCCTATATTTATTTATTCTGGGTTTTTTATTCTCTCTATTAAATTGAAAAAGCCCCCAGTAGATGAAATGTCTCCTCATTAAATGTCCTAAATGTTACATTTGTCTCTTCGTTTCACAGTTTGTTGATATCGTCGTACTTTTACTAGTAATATGTCCATTGATTTCTCCATGGGGAAGTGGAACAGAATTCTTCCTCCATCAGCCATGTGTGTTGTAAGAGGTGACTAAAATGCAAGGGGCTAGTAACCTCCTCTCCTGTATATATTACTAAATTTAAAAAGAGAAACTTTGGTTTTTCTTTTTGGGCCACCCCGCCTCGGTGGGATACGGCTGGTGTGTTGAAAGAAAGAAAGAAGTCCATTGATTATACGAGGCAAAGAATGACAGGGAATTAAAGAACGTTGGAGTAGGATTGCAGAGAACCAGGGTTTATTTAAGAAAGGAAGGGAATGTGTGGATCAGATGCTTGTCTTAAATTATATAAACAAACAATACATAGATACAGAAAAGGAGCTGTTTGCTTATTTAAGGGTTTAGAAAAGGCATATGATAGGGTAAAGGGGTAAGCAATATGGCAGGTTATGCAAATGTATGTAGTAGGTGGTAGGTAGTTAACAGTTATAAAGAATCTTCACACAGAAAAGTGTTTCTAAGATTAATTGGGTAACAGAAAAATTATTTTCCAGTAAAGTAGGTCTTAGACAGGAATGTGTCAGTTCTGTATTTAATAAGTGGCATTGTAAAAAAAATAAATGTTAATTTCTTGTATGGTGAGATTTGCTACACTTGCTCTTTGTTAATAACAGTACATTTGGGAGATTCAGAAAAGAAGTTTTAGAGGAGCTTGAGAGGACATGTAAAAGAAGGAAGATGAAAGTGAGCATCTAAAGGAGCAAGATTAGAATTGTAGGCAGTGAAAGACTGGATGTCAGACTGAAGGAGAATATGAAGGAATTAAATGTTCTTAGGCAGTGTATCTGGGATTGTGGATATGGGTGTGTGTGTGGGGGGGGGTTTGGGGAGGGGCAGATGGGTCATTGAAATGCATGAATCATTGCTAGATCATGGAGAGTTTTGAAGAGTCTAGAAAGAAAGAGGTATCCCAAACACCTCCTTTAAAGTACAGGCACTGTACTTCCCACCTCCAGGACTCAAGTTCTGGATCCCTTAATCCCTTCACAAAATATTACCCTGCTTACACTCCAACAGCTTGTCAGGTCACAAAAACCATTTGTCTCCATTCACTCCTAACACACTCACACATGCCTGCTGTATGCCCAAGCCCCTTGCACACAAAACCTCTTTTTAACCCTCTCCCTAGATCCTTTCCTAGGATGACCACTACCCTTCCTCCCCTCCACTACAGATTTATACACCCTCCTAGTCATCCTATTTTGCTCCATTCTCTCTAAATGACTCAACCACCTTGATAACCCCTCTTCAACCCTCTGAATAATACTCCACACCTTCTCCTAATTTCCACATTATGAATTTGCTGCTTAATATTTACACCACACATTGTCCTTAGACACAACATCTCCACTACCTCCAGCCTCCTCCTTGCTGCAGAATTGACAACCCATGCTTCTCACATGTATAAGATTGTTGGTACCACTATATTCTCATACATTTCATTCTTTGCCTATCCTTTTTTTCTTCATCAATTCTGTGGTTAACCTCGCCCTTCATAAACCCATCTGCTGAAAAGTACTCCCCAATATTTGAACACATTAAACTTCTTCCATACTAACTCCCTCCAATGTGATATCCATTTTACTGTATCTAACTCATTCGATACCCTCATAACCTTATTCTTATCTATGACCACTTTAAACTTTCTTCCTTGAAATATCCTCCCAAATTCATCCACTAACCTTTGCAACTTTTTTTAGAATCTCCCAAAAGCACATTATCATCAGGAAAAAGTAACTGTCAACTCCCATTTTGTATTTGATTTCCCATAATTTAATCCCACCCCTCTCCCCAACACCCTAGCATTTACCTCTTTTACAACCCCATCTATAATTATGTTAGACAACCATGGTGACATTACACATCCCTGTCTAAGACCTTCTTGTACTGGAAAGTAATCTCTCTCTCCTACACACCCTATCCTGAGCCTCAATATCCTCATAAAAATTCTTTACAGCATTTAATATCAGGACTGGTCACAGACCGAGCTGCGGGGGCGTTGACCCCCGGAACTCTCTCCAGGTAAACTCTAGGAATTAAACCATAAATTACAGTAAGTAAAGCCCAGACAAAGATAACCCAGAAAAGTCAGGCATGCCGAAAGTCCCTTAACCCTTTGAGGGTCCATGCCGTAGTTCTACAACTTTGAAGCCAGGATCAGTGCTGTAGTTTTACGCCACGAGCTCAGCTCACTCAGATAAGCTGTGAGCGGTAAATTTGGGCCTAGATATGAGAGAATGCATTTGTGTAGTAAGTGTGCACTATATAAAAAAAAATCCTGCAATTGTACAACTGTAGTGTAGGCCAGCCTTTGGCAAGATGGCAATGGAGTGAATGATGATAGAAGTGTTTCTTCTTTTTTTGGGTCACCTGCCTTGGTGGTAAATGGCCAATGTGTTAATAAAAAAAATATACATATATATGTGTATACATAATTTCTATGTTTTGATGAGTATTAATACTCTAAAATAATTGTATTATTATAAATATTCCTTAGAAGACCAAGCTAGTAAAAAAGTAGAATTAAAAAAAACAATTACACTAGTCCCCTAAAATTTGCCCGGGTTACATTCCAAGACCACACATGAATTTGGAAACACCACAGACTCTGGACGCACTTAAAAAATACCTATAAATGCCTATTTTTACAGTTTAAACCCTAAATATGCCCCAAAACACTTCAATTTCAAACTCAGCTTCATACATCATCCTTAAAAAAAAAAAAAGAATGTAAAGATAAATCTATATACAGAGTAATGTAATGCTATGTCTCCCACAGTGTTAGAATGTAAAATACCGATGTTACCCCCTAATGTACGGTAATTCATGCAACCCTGTTTTCTTTGGTACAGTGGAACCTCAAAAATCGAACTTAATCCGTTCCAGGAGCTAGTTCTAAATTTGAAAAGTCTGAAATTCGAAGCAATATTTCCCATAAGAAATAATGGAAATACAATTAATCCATTCCAGAAACCCAAAAATATTCACACAAAAAATACATTTTATAGAGATTAATTACAGTTTTACATACAACAAATACTATAGTTTTTAATTATGTATAGTAATACATATAAAATAACATTTTTAGTTACCTTTATTGAAGATTGGTGATGGCATCTGGAAGATAGAGAGGAGGAGAGAGGGAGTTGGGGTTAATGTTTGGAAGGAGAATCCCCCTCCAGGAGGACTTCAGGTATCAAAGCCCTCTCTGGGGTTACTTTCCTTCTCTGTCTTTTAATGCCACTAGGACCAGCTTGAGAGTCACTGGACCCCTGTCTCACAAAATAACTGTCCACAGTCCTCTGTTTCTGGCACCTCTTTAACATTTCCCTAAAATGGGACATGGTTCTGTCACTGAACTTGTTGCAAAGATGGCTTGTTTCAGCTTGCTCAGGGTGGTACTTTTGCACAAACATTTGGACATCATTCCACTTGGCACAAATCTCCTTAATCTTTGAAGAAGGCGCCTCATCCACTCCCTATATTAACACCTTTCGCAACATCAGCTTCCTTGATTTGTTCTTTTTTTGACAGGATAGAACCTATGGTCGACTTGTTTTTCCCATACATCCTGGCAAGCTCAGCAAATCTCTCACCACTCTCATACTTCTGTATTATTTCCTTCTTCACATCTACGGTGTTTCTAACTTTCTTTACCACAGGGGTACCACTAGCAAGTTTTTTTGGGCCCATGGCAGCTTATTTCACAGTCCCACAAGCACTAAACACAACGAAATAATCGTAAAATGCGTGAATGATAGCGCAGGTTAGTGTTCACTCAAACATAAACAAAGCTAGACTACTCACGGCGCCTGCGTGGGGATGCGGAAAGAGCGGGCGGCAGACAGGTCCCGTACCCAGCGGTCTGAAAATAGGGGCGCGTTCGATAATAGGGACACAGTTTGTCCGAAAAAATGGTTCTATTTTCGAAACGTTCAATATGTGATACGTTCGATTTTTGAGGTTCCACTGTATATGTATGGTAAATATTTTTTTTTTTTTTTCAACAAGTCGGCCGTCTCCCACCAAGGCAGGGTGACCCAAAAAAGAAAGAAAATCCCCAAAAAGAAAATACTTTCATCATCATTCAACACTTTCACCACACTCACACATTATCACTGTTTTTGCGGAGGTGCTCAGAATACAACAGTTTAGAAGCATACACATATAAAGATACACAACATATCCCTCCAAACTGCCAATATACGGTAATAATTTAATTTAGTAAAAGTGAACAGTCTTTAGATAAAGGTAGAGAAGTTTTCAATGCATTTATGGATTTAGAAAAGGCATATAATAGAGTGGATTGGGGAGCAATGTGGGAGATGTTGCAAGGTAGTAAGTTACCAAATGCTGTAAAGAGTTTTTATGAGGATAGTGAGGCTCAGGTTAGGGTGTGTAGGAGAGAGGGAGATTACTTCCCAGTAAAAGTACGTCTTAGACAGGGATGTGTAATGTCACCATGGTTGTTTAATATATTTATAGATGGGGTTGTAAAAGAAGTAAATGCTAGGGTGTTGGAGAGAGGGGTGGGATTAAATTATGGGGAATCAGATACAAGATGGGAGTTGACACAGTTACTTTTTGCTGATGATACTGTGTTTAAGGGCGATTCTAAAGAAAAGTTGCAAAGGTCAGTGGCTTTGTTTGGGAGGGTGTGTAAAGGTAGAAAGTTGAAAGTGAACATAGATAAGAGTAAGGTGATGAGGGTGTCACATGATTTAGATGAAGAAAAATTGGATATCACACTGGGAAGGAGGAGTATGGAAGTGAATATTTTCAGATATTTGGGAGTTGACGTGTCAGCGGATGGATTTATGAAGGATGAGGTTAATCATAGAATTGATGAAGGAAAAAAGGTGAGTGGTGCATTGAGGTATATGTGGAGGCAAAAAATGTTATCTATGGAGGCAAAGAAGGGAATGTATGAAAGTATAGTAGTGCCAACACTCTTATATGGGTGTGAAGCTTGGGTTGTAAATGCTGCAGCGAGGAGGCGGTTGGAGGCAGTGGAGATGTCCTGTCTAAGGGCAATGTGTGGTGTAAATATTATGCAGAAAATTCAGAGTGTGGAAATTAGGAGAAGGTGTGGAGTTAATAAAAGTATTAGTCAGAGGGTTGAAGAGGGTTTGTTGAGGTGGTTTGGTCATTTAGAGAGAATGGATCAAAGTAGAATGACATGGAGAGCGTATAAATCTGTAGGGGAAGGAAGGCGGGGTAGGGGTCGTCCTCGAAAAGGTTGGAGGGAGGGGGTAAAGGAGGTGTTGTGAGCGAGGGGTTTGGACTTCCAGCAAGCATGCGTGAGCATGTTAGATAGGAGTGAATGGAGACAAATGGTATTTGGGACCTGACGAGCTGTTGGAGTGTGAGCAGGGTAATATTTAGTGAAGGGATTCAGGGAAACCGGTTATTTTATATAACCGGACTTGAGTCCTGGAAATGGGAAGTACAATGCCTGCACTCTAAAGGAGAAGTTTTGAGATATTGGCAGTTTGGAGGAATATATTGTGTATTTTTATACGTATATACTTCTAAACTGTTGTATTCTGGGCACCTCTGCAAAAACAGTGATTATGTGTGAATGAGGTGAAAGTGTTGAATGATGGGTCTATGAAGGAGGAGGCAAATCATAGAATTGATGAGCGGAAAAGGGTGAGTGGTGCACTTAGGAGTCTGTGGAGACAAAGAACTTTGTCTGTGGAAGCAAAGAGGGGAATGTATGAGAGTATAGTTGTATCAACTTGTATGAGTGTGAAGCATGGGTAATGAATGTTGCAATGAGGAGAAGGCTGGAGGCAGTGAAGATGTCATATCTGAGGGCAATGTGTGGTGTGAATATAATGCAGAGAATTTGTAGTTTGGAAATTAGGAGAAGGTATGGGATTACCAAAACTACTGTCCAGAGGACTGAGGAGGGGTTGTTGAGGTGGCTCGGACACGTAGAGAGAATGAAACAAAACATAATGACTTCGATACACAAATAACCCGCACATAAAAGAGAGAAGCTTACGACGACGTTTCGGTCCGACTTGGACCATTGACAAAGTCACACTGTCACGGTATTGTGCCTTTTTGTTATTTATAATGACTTCGAGAGTGTATAAATCTGTAGTGGAGGGAAGGCGGGGTAGGAGTCGGCCTAGAAAGGGTTGGAGGGAGGGGGAAAAGGAGGTTTTGTGTGTGAGGGGCTTGGACTTCCAGCAAGCACGCATGAGCATATTTGATAGGAATGAATGGAGACGAATGGTTTTTAATACTTGACGTACAGTTGGAGTGTGAGCAAAGTAACATTTATGAAGGGATTCAGGGAAACCGGCAGACCAGACTTGAGTCTTGGAGATGGGAAGTACAGTGTCTACACTCTGAAGGAGGGGTGCTAATGTTGCAGTTTTATAACTGTAGCGTAAAGCACCCCTCTGGCAAGACAGTGATGGAGTGAATGATGAAAGTTTTTCTTTTTCGGGCCATCCTGCCTTGTCGGGAATCGGCCAGTGTGTTAATAAAAAAAAATAATTATATTATTTCAGGTCACTTTTTATAATCTTTATATATGCTTCTAAACTGTTGTATCTGGGCACCTCTGTAAAAACAGTGATTATGTATGAGTGAGGTGAAAGTGTTGAATGATGATGAAAGTATTTTCATTTTGGGGATTTTCTTTCTTTTTGGGTCACCCTGCCTAGGTGAGAGACAGCCGACTTGTTGAAAAAAAAAAAAAGGTGAAGTTAAATGTATGGGTACTAGTGTTATAACTTTTTTACTTTTTTTCAAATTAAAACATCTCGTGTGTCATAAATCGATGAACTTTTGTTTAAAAACAATGAAAAAGTCCCTAATTCCTATCAGCTTTCAAAAAAGGTCACCCTTAACCCTTAAACTGTCCAAAAAATTTACGTTCACATGCATAGTGCTCCAAAAGTATATCCACATTTTTTACATATCTTCAAATATAACAAAAAAAAAACGTAGATCAAAGTTTTTTTTATACGTTTTCAAATGTAAAAAAAAATATCTACATTTTTTTTACATACTTTCAAATGTTGAAAAAAACGTAGGTCTACGTTTGGACAGTATAACCCCATGACTGTCTCAACCCCAAATCCTGAGGGGTCTTCTGGTGTCGCAAAATTTCAAAAATAAAAAAAAATTATTTTTTCTTAAGAAATGATAGAGAATCTTTTCCCAATTGTAATGACACCAAAAGAACAAAATTTGATGAAAAACTGACGGAATTACGCTCTCGCGAAGTTAGCGACCTCGGCGCTATTTATGAATCAGCGATTTTGCCCACTTTGAGCCCTATTTTCAGCTAATTCCATTGTTCCAGTTGACCAAATTCATAACTATTTCTTTAGAACTCCATTTTTTCTATTGATTGAGTACAAGAAACTGCCCATTTACCGAATTCAACTACCCAATAACGTGGTCAGAAATTTGCAATTTGGCCAGTTTCACAAAAATTAAAAAACATGAATGAACAGAATGAACAATGCAGACATTCCTGGCTCTAAAATAACATTTTCTTTGTTCATGAGTCATGTCTCCTGGCCCCTCTGATATTACTCTTGTTTTTTATTTTGAATTTTTATTCAAACAAAAAATAGAAGATTTACTGTTATGCAGACTACTGCAATATTGTAATAATTGTATAAATAAAGTCAACCCATTCATGACTGCATATTAGAATGGCTACTTGGACATTTATTGGACAATGACATCATTTGTTTACTTTTGAACATGGGCAAAAATCAAACATTTCCCCTACTTTGAGCTCCATTTCAAGGTTCTTTTCATAGTAAAACCAATCATCTCTATTTCTATAATATGTTTTCCATTCTATCAAATAAGACCAAGAAAATGAGAATACAACCATAAATACTCTACGAAAATAGACCGCAAAGTCGCTATTTTAATTAAAAACAACGGTTGGAGTTTTTCTTTTCTCATTATGCACTGCGTGCTGCAGGATTTTTTTTATATGGTGCACACTGACCACACAGACCCATTCTCTCACATGTGGGCCTACCAGCTTTCTCCTGCTTGATTTGAAGCCGCTAGAATTTATGAGTGTATACACGTCAAAAACAGTGGCTCGTAAGACGTATATATATAACTAAAACAGTCAAAGGATTAGGGGATAAATAAAGACTATGAATCACCATATACAGTGGACCCTCTGCTTACGAGTGCATCCAAGTGTGAGTTTTTCCAGATAGGAGCAGTCGCTCAGTTGATTTTTTGCTTCCAGACGCTAGCGAAATTTCCAAATGCGAGCAGGCCTCAAGGGAGGATCCTTGACACTGGTGAAGGGCTCTTGCTCTTGATCTAGGGAATTGGATCTCACTTGTATGTTGGACTATCTTATTGAAACTTGGGCAGTGTATGATGGAAAGATGCTTTTAACGTACGCCAAAAATGAAAGAAGTCGGACAATAAATAACGGAGTTCACTTCTCAGCCATTAGCCTCCCCTTAGCAGTATATTTTTGTATGGTTTGTTTATTCTCTATAAGGGTTACAATGTGGGGTTTACAGGTTTTGGGTATTGTGTGGTTTACATGTTATAAAATACTAATTACAGAGGGGGCCACTAGGACACCTAGCATAGCTAGGCATTTCGAGCAGACTTAGATTAATTCTTAACATTAAATCCTTACAGATTATGGTATTAAGGCTAAGTGACTACATCATAATTTGTGAGTTTAGCAATGTGAATGCTTTTGTTTTGGCACAACACAAAGTGTCTATATTGGAATATCATAGGCAGACTTATGACTAGTTAGGATTTATTATTTTAAGATTAAGATTAGTATTTCTGGGTTTATAGTCAGTGGGTTAGTGAGTGTAATTTTGAACCACCAGGTGGTTATCATGTAGTTAGTTGTCGGGGTGGATCAGGGAGATAAGATGCTTTCTAACTGTAGTTTTGAAAGTGATGAATGTATCTGCAGTTCTAGAGTTTTCAGGTGGGGTGTTCCAGATTTTAGGTCCTTTGAAATACATTGAATTT
The DNA here is from genome assembly GCF_038502225.1 of Cherax quadricarinatus. Classification (NCBI taxonomy): domain Eukaryota; kingdom Metazoa; phylum Arthropoda; class Malacostraca; order Decapoda; family Parastacidae; genus Cherax; species Cherax quadricarinatus. The sequence goes on from NC_091293.1 coordinate 60,798,862, forward strand.
TTGTAAAGGTTTAGTCGAACACAGGGAATGTTATAGAGATGTTTGTGTCTGGTGTTATGCCTGTGGATCCTGTCACAACTATCAAGAAAGCATTTTAGGTCAAGGTTAATATTGGAATTTAAGCTCCTGTAGATATAGATTGCACAGTAGTAAGTGTGGATGTTCTGAACAGGGAGTAAGTTTAGATCTATGAAGAGTGGGGGGGTGTGTTGCCAGGGATGGAATTTAGTGATTATTCTTACTGCGGCTTTTTGTTGGGTTATTATTGGCTTTAGGTGTGTTGCTGCAGTTGAACCCCAAGCACAGATAGCATAGGTGAGGTATGGATATACAAGTGAATGGTATAGTGTGAGAAGGGCAGTTTGCGGCACGTAGTATAGTATCTTGGAGAGGATCCCCACTGTTTTGAATACTTTTTTTGTTATGTGTTGGATATGGGTGCTGAAATTTAGGTTGTTGTCGAGGTATAGGCCAAGGAATTTGCCCTCATTATGTCTGGCAATTAGAGTGTTGTCGATCTTAATGTTAAGTTGTGCAACACCTGCTCTGCTACCAAACATAATATAGTAGGTTTTGCCAGTGTTAAGTGTAAGTTTATTGGCTGTCATCCAAGTCGATATTTTGAGCAGCTCCTCGTTAACAATGGTGTTGAGGGTGGCAAGATTAGGGTGGGAGATGACATAAATCGTGTCGTCAGCAAAGAGAATGGGTTTCAGGTGTTGGGATATGTTTGGAAGATCATTGATATAAATGAGGAAGAGCAGGGGTCCAAGGACACTTCCCTGCAGAACTCCAGTATCAAGTGGCTGTATTGATGAGGCTGTGTCTTTAATGGTGACATACTGATATCTATTAGAAAGGTAGGATTTAAAATATGCAAGCGCATGGCCTCTTATACCATAGTCGTCAAGTTTGTGGAGTAGGACGCCGTGGTCTACTGTGTCAAACGCTTTTCTTAGGTCAATAAAAATTCCTAGCAGATATTCCTCATTTTCAAATGCTGTGTAAAGCAGGTCTAGCATTTTTATAATTGCATCATTGGTGCTTTTATTTTTCCTGAATCCAAATTGGCAGGGGTTGAGTATGTTTTGTGACGTTATAAATGAATATAGTCTCCTGTGCACGAGTTTCTCGAAGATTTTGGATAGCAATGGTAAATTTGATATTGGCCTATAGTTGTTTACATATGTAGGGTCACCACCTTTATGTATTGGTGTAACCCCTGCTGTCTTGAGTAGTGTCGGGAAAGTGCTAGTTTCTAGTGACTTGTTAAAAAGTAATGTAATAGCATCCCAAAGGACATGGGCCGCTCACTTGTACAATAATGGTGGGACGTGAGACAGATTCCCCGAGTTATTTTTAAGTGACTTTATGATCGCGGTGACTTCCGTGGGCTCAGTTGGTACAAGATAGAAGGAATTTGGGAAATTCCCATCTAGGTAGTCCCCGGCACGGACATTGGTACTTGGGATTTTACTGGCGAGATTAGATCCTATGTTTGAGAAGAAGTCGTTTATCTTGTTAGCTGTATCAGTGGGATGCAGTGGTGTTTCATGAGATTTAGTTAGAACAATATTCTTGTTTTTTTTTCAGTTTGTGGGTCCCCAGAATCTGGGAAAGTGTTTTCCAGGTCTTTTTTATATCTCCTCTTGTGTCAGTGAATCTGCTGGAGTAGTACAGTTGTTTGGCTTTCTTTATTAATTTGGTGAGAACTGTTGAATATTGTTTAAGAATATCTTTGTGTATTAAGCCCTGTCTATATTGCTTTTCATATTGGTGTTTCTTATCAATGGATTTCAGAATGCTGCTGGTTAGCCATGGGCAACCAAGCCGTTTATTCGTGATCTGTTTTGTTTTTATAGGACAATGTTTGTTGTATAGTCTAAGTATTTTGTTAAGAAAAATGTCTGTCCAATCATCAATACCATTGGCATTGGAAAATTCTGTAGGCCAGTCAACAGTCTCTAGGTCTGCTGTGAAATTCCTTATTGAGGCCTCGTCATGGAGTCTAAATGAAACTTTGTTGTATTCGAGTGGTGGCTTACTAATGTTTGTTAAGAGGAAGGTTGGGTAGTGGTCAGTAATGTTGTCTGTGATTATCCGTGATTTAAGGGGGGATAGTATATTGGTCCATATGTGGTCTATTATGGTTGCACTTGCCCTGGTTGGTTTAGTTACTGTTTGTATGAGAAGTGTGTTGTTCATATTGTTGATGAAATCAGTTACAGTCTGATCATCTGGTAGGCCAAGGTTGACATAGAAGTCTCCAGCTAAGAGAAGGTGGTGCTTGTTCATTTGTCTGTTTGTTATTAGTGACTTTAGATTCTCACTGAAGTTTGGGATGATGTGTGGTTGTATTCTCGTTTTTTTTATCTCATTTGATAGAAGGGAAGATATGCTACAGAAATAGATATGATTTTGATTGGTTTCATGATGAAAAGTACCTTGAATTTGAGCTCAAATTAGCAGAAACGTTCGATTCTTTGGCGATGTTCAAGAGTAAACAAATGACATCACTGCCCAATACCTGTCCGACTGGCACTGCCCCTCAACCTTCACATATTGGAAAGCTCTTCAACACAATACCAAGAGTGAGAGTACACATCATGAGGTAGCAGTGGCAGACATGAAGCAGCAGCTGCAGACAACTTGAAACACCTGTGACAGACAACATGAAGCAGCAGTGGCAGACAACATGAGGTAGCAGTGGTAGACAACATGAAGCAGCAGTGGCAGACAACATGAAGCAGCAGTGTCAGACAACATGAAGCAGCAGTGGCAGACATCATGAAGCAGCAGTGGCAGACATCATGAAGCAGCAGTGGTGGACATCATGAGGTAGCAGTGGTAGACAACATGAAGCAGCAGTGGCAGACAACATGAAGCAGCAGTGGCGGACATCATGAAGCAGCAGTGGCAGACATCATGAAGCAGCAGTGGCAGACAACATGAAACAGCAGTGGCAGACTACATGAAGCAACAGTGACAGACCTTGTACCGTGAAAACAACCTTGTTGTACCCTGGTAGCAACCTTGTTGTACCCTGGTAGCAACCTTGTTGTACCCTGGTAGCAACCTTGTTGTACCCTGGTAGCAACCTTGCTGTACCCTATACTATAAGTGAGTTTCCAAACGCCTACACGAGATGGCAGTATGTATCAAAACAACCACTCGCGGTGGAGGGAATTCTCGTGTTTTCCTTACGTTTCATGCAGTTGTTTCTTGTTTCTAACCATGAGTCCTAAGAAAGCAAGTGCAAAGGACAGTGCTGAGAAGAAAAAGAGGATGATTTCCATGGAATTAAAGCAGGATATCATAGATAAACAAACTAGGTGGAGGGTTAAGGACTTGGCCAGGCAGTACCAGCATACCAATTCTATGATATGTACAATACTAAAGCAGGAGGAGTCAGTGACAAAGTGTAACATTAAGAGTGTCGCAGTTATAAGTCACTCTAACTTTTTTTGGGTTATCCTAGGTTCTCTACACATGTAGTCAGGAGCAGGAATGGCTGCCGTGGTGGACTTATAAACCCCAACATCAACAATGGCTGCTGTCACCACCTCTAGCCACATACGTAATGACATGTATTTTATTCATTCTAGTACAGTGGAACCTCTACTTGTGAGTTTAATCCGTTCCATGACCTTGCTCGCAACTGGATTTCCTCATTTGCAGAGTCAATTTTCCTCATTTAAATTAATTGAAATGCAATTAATCTGTTCCATTGGAATTCTGTACTTCAATAATTTTGCTAATATCAACTCTACAGCTTATTTATCTATCTCATTTCATCTAATATGACATAATAAACACTATAAATAACATAGAAACTTGATATATACTCTAAAATGAATAAAATATGTCATTTATGTAGTCCGGCTGGGTTACAAGTATCTTTGGCAGGTTAAATCACCACCACCAGATGTAGACCAAACGAAATGTAAACTTTGCCAGATGGACTATTGTCACACCCTGCGTCATTATGTACTGGAGTGTGATAAAATTAATGAATTTAGAAACAACTCACTCAGAAATGTTCAAGAAATGGCAAAGTACTTTATCCACAGTGGTATATTGCAGACCATTCTGGAGAAATACCCTGACTTTGCTAGCTGTAAATAAAGCATTACCACGTGTGTGTGTGTGTGTGTGTGTGTGTGTGTGTGTGTGTGTGTGTGTGTGTACTCACCTAATTGTACTCACCTAATTGTGGTTGCAGGGGTCGAGACTCAGCTCCTGGCCCCGCCTCTTCACTGATCGCTACTGGATCCTCTCTCTCTCTGCTTCCTGAGCTTTGTCATACCTCTTCTTAAAACTATGTATGGTTCCTGCCTCCACTACTTCACTTGCTAGGCTATTCCACTTGCTGACAACTCTATGACTGAAGAAATACTTCCTAACGTCCCTGTGACTCGTCTGAGTCTTCAGCTTCCAGTTGTGACCCCTTGTCCCTGTGTCCCCTCTCTGGAACATCCTATCTCTGTCCACCTTGTCTATTCCCCGCAGTATCTTGTATGTCGTTATCATGTCTCCCCTGACCCTTCTGTCCTCCAGTGTCGTCAGTCCGATTTCCCTTAACCTTTCCTCGTACGACATTCCCTTGAGCTCTGGGACTAGCCTTGTTGCAAACCTTTGTACTTTCTCTAACTTCTTGACGTGCTTGACCAGGTGTGGGTTCCAGACTGGTGCTGCATACTCCAGTATGGGCCTAACATACACAGTGTACAGTGTCTTGAACAATTCCTTATTAAGGTATCGGAACGCTATCCTCAGGTTTGCCAGGCGCCCGTATGCTGCAGCGGTTATTTGGTTGATGTGTGCCTCCGGTGATGTGCTCGGTGTTTTGGTCACCCCAAGGTCTTTCTCCCTGAGTGAGGTCTGTAGTCTTTGTCCACCTAGCCTATACTCTGTCTGCGGTCTTCTTTGCCCCTCCCCAATCTTCATGACTTTGCATTTGGCTGGATTGAATTCGAGAAGCCAGTTACTGGACCACATGTCCAGCCTCTCCAGGTCTCTTTGCAGTCCTGCCTCATCCTCGTCCGATTTAATTCTTCTCATCAACTTCACGTCATCTGCGAACAGGGACACTTCAGAGTCTATTCCTTCCATCATGTCGTTCACATATATCAAAAATAGCACTGGTCCTAGAACTGACCCCTGTGGGACCCCGCTCGTAACAGGCGCCCACTGTGATACCTCTTCACGTACCATGACTCGTTGCTGCCTCCCTGTCAGGTATTCCCTTATTCATTGCAGTGCCCTTCCTTTTATGTGTGCCTGATCCTCCAGCTTCTGCACTAATCTCTTGTGGGGAACTGTGTCAAAGGCCTTCCTGCAGTCTAGGAAAACGCAATCTACCCAACCCTCTCTCTCGTGTCTTACTTCTGTTACCTTGTCATAAAACTCCAGGAGGTTTGTGATACAAGATTTGCCTTCCATGAACCCATGCTGGTTTTCATTTATAATCTTGTTCCTTTCCAGGTGTTCGACCACTCTCCTCCTGATAATCTTCTCCATGACTTTGCACACGATACATGTCAGAGACACAGGTCTGTAGTTTAGTGCCTCGTTTCTGTTTCCTTTCTTAAATATGGGGACTACATTAGCTGTCTTCCATTTCTCAGGTAGTTGCCCAGTTTCAAGGGATGTGTTGAAGATTGTGGTTAGAGGCACACACAGCATCTCTGCTCCTTCTCTAAGGACCCATGGGGAGATGTTGTCCGGTCCCATCACCTTTGAGGTGTCAAGGTCACTTAAGAGCTTCTTCACCTCCTCCTCAGTTGTTCGTATGTCATCCAACACTTGTTGGTATATTCCCTCTTGATGTTCCCTTCTGTTCTGTCTTCCCACAGCCCTTCCTGTCTCTACTGTAAAAACTTCCTTAAATCTCCTGTTCAGCTCCTCACATACCTCCTGATCATTTCTTGTGAGTTCTCCACCTTCTGTCCTTAATCTGATCACCTGGTCTTTGACTGTTGTCTTCCTCCTGATGTGGCTATACAACAGTTTCGGGTCAGTCTTGATTCTCGATGCTATGTCATTTTCATACTGTCGCTGGGCCTCCCTCCTTACCTGTGCGTACTCATTCCTGGCTCTGCGACTGATCTCCCTATTTTCGTGTGTTCTCTGCCTTCTGTACTTTTTCCATTCTCTATTGCACTTTGTTTTTGCCTCCTTACACCATCGGGTGAACCAGGGGCTTGTTCTGGTCTTCCCGTTGTTACTGTTGCACTTGGGAATGAACCTTTCCACTGCCTCCTTGCATTTTGTTGCTACATATTCCATCATTTCATTTACTGGCTTTCCTGCCAGTTCTCTGTCCCACTGGACCTCCCGCAGGAAGTTCTTCAACCCTATGTAGTCCCCTCTTTTATAGTCAGGTTTTTCCCATTCTACTCCTGTTATTCTCTCCACTTGCAGCTCTACTATGTATTCAAAACACAGAACCACGTGGTCGCTAGCTCCTAGGGGACTCTCATACTTGATGTCCTCAATGTCTGAGCTGCCCAGGGTGAACACAAGGTCCAATCTTGCTGGTTCATCCTCCCCTCTCACTCTGGTAGTGTCCTTAACATGTTGGTGCATGAGGTTTTCCAGCACCACGTCCAACATCCTGGCTCTCCATGTTTCGGGACCCCCATGTGGCTCCAGGTTTTCCCAGTCAATCTCCCTGTGGTTGAAATCCCCCATAACCAGCAACTTTGCTCTGCTGGAGTGAGCTCTTCTTGCCACCTCAGCAAGTGTGTCCACCATTGCTCTGTTGCTCTCTTCATATTCCTCTCTTGGCCTCCTGCAGTTCTGTGGTGGATTATACATCACTGCAATGACCACTTTGTGTTCCCCCGACTGAAGTGTACCTGCTATGTAGTCTCTTTCTCCCGTCTCATCTATTCCTTCCATTTTCTCGAATTTCCATCTGTTTTTTACGAGCAGAGCAACCCCACCTCCCCCCCTGCCCCTACTATCTTTCCTCATGATCTGGTATCCTGGTGGGAAGATTGCATCTGTTATTGTCTCCATGAGTTTTGTTTCTGTAACTGCTATGATGTCTGGGGACTTCTCATTGATTCTTTCTTGCCATTCCTCATGTTTATTCGTTAATCCATCTGCATTTGTGTACCAAACCTTCAACTTCTGTTCTAATACTGTAACTGTGGTGCGGGGGGTGGAAACAGAGGGATCGGTGTGTGATGGTTGGTTTGGATTGTTCAGTTGCCTTGGGGGTGTCGTGGCTGGAGTCCTTCTGCAGGTGTTTCTGGGGGGTGCGCTTGTCCTTCCATTTGATCCTGGGTTATTCTGCTCTCCTTTTTCATTTCCTCCCATTTCTCCTTTCGTTTTTGAACTCTTTCATTGTCTTCCTTTCGTCCTGTGTTCTGTCTCGGTCGAGGTACACACTCCGGAACTCCTGCTTGCCTCTCAGCCGTGCTTTCTCCTGAAGGATCATGGTTCGGGTTGATTCTGCCTTGAAAATTACTTTGAGAGGCCGATTCCTTTTCTTTGTGAACCACCCAATTCTCCGAAAATTTGCCACCTGGGTCATGTCCCCCTCGCCTATCACCTTCATGATGTCTTCAATCGCTTTCTTCTCCCCCTGCTTTCTTTCATCATAAGTTTCCCCTTTAGCTTCGTCTAGCCCATAGACAAACACGGATCTCTCCCTTTCCACCTCCCACTGTGACTCCCATTGCATCCTCTGATGTGTTTTAGTTCCTTCCCGTGGAGTGTTCCTTCCTTCAGTCCCTTCCCTCGTTATGGCCCCTATGCTTCTTGGTTTATCCTTCCTGCTCACCTGCTCCTGGCCCCCACAGGTATCTGGTAAGGTCCTTGCACATGTCCTAGTTCCTTCGATGTCTTCCAACCTCTCTTTCTGTCCTAGAGTGCTCCCTGTCTTTGTTTTGGCCCCATGTGGGTTTGACAGGACCTCTGCATACAGTTTAGTTTCCATGCTTCCTTCGGACCTGTTGTCTGTGTTCGATGTAGCCATTGCCGATGCTACTTCTGTAATATCTTTGTCTCTGTGCTGTTTCAGATGTCTCAGCTCCTCTTCTAATCTCTCTATCTTGATTTCTGCTTCTGTGGCCTGTTGCTTCCACCTTCTGCATTCTGCTGCTAACCTCTCTTCCATCTTCCTTTCCAGCTCATCTAGTCTCCTTCCCCAGTCTTCCTCCCTTTTTTTGAGCTCTATCTCCCATTCCTCCCTCTCAGATTCGTCCTTGGAACCCCTTGTCCTCATCCTGGTTAGGGGGAGGGGAATAGATGGTTAGGAGAGGGGATGGATGGTTGTGGGGGAGGGGGAGGATGGTTATTGGAGGGGTAGAGATAGTTGGGGGAGGGAGTTAGATGGTTTGGGGGAGAGAGGGGATGGATGGTTATGGGGGAGGGGGAGGATGATTATTGGAGGGAGGGAGGTTGTTGGGCGGGGGTTAGACGGTTTGGGGAGGGGTTAGGTGGTTTGGGGGAGGGGTAGGTGGCTAAGGTGAGGTGGTTAGGGAAGGGGTGGTACGTGTTTGTGTCTAGTGTTTGTGTCAAGTGGTGGAGGGTGTGTGTGTGTGTGTGTGTGAGTGTGTGCGTGTGCGTGTGTGTGGTGTGTGTGGTGTGTGTGTGGTGTGTATGTGTGTGTGTGTGTGTGTGTGTGTGTGTGTGTGTGTGTGTGTGTGTGTATGTATGTGTGTGTGCGTGTGTGTGTGTGTGTGTGTGTGTGTGTGTGTGTGTGTGTGTATGCGTGTGTGTGTGTGCATGTGTGTGTGTGTGTGGTGTGTGCGTGTGTGGTGTGTGTGTGGTGTGTGTGTGTGGTGTATGTGTGTGTGTGTGTGTGTATGTGTGTGTGTGTGTGTGTGTGTGTGTGTGTGTGTGTGTGTGTGTGTGTTTGTGTTTGTGTGTGTGTGTGTGTTTACGTATGTGTGTGTGTGTGTATGTGTGTGTATGTGTGTGTGTGTGTGTGAGTGTCTACCCTTGTGTGTGTGTGCTTGTGTGTGAGGGAGGGAGGGTTAGGGGGGGTGGTGTGGTTGAAAGATCTGTCGTGTAGGCACAAATTTAGTCTCATTTATCTTTCCCAATTATGCTACTCTCTCTACTTATTGCCCTTTCTGGATTTACGTGTTAATTGTTGCTGGTTATTATCATTTTCCTTGTTCACATTGTGTGTGTGTGTGTGTGTGTGTGCACTCACCTAGTTGAGATTGCAGGGGTCGAGTCCAAGCTCCTGTGAGTGTGTGTGTGTGTGTGTGTGTGTGTGTGTGTGTGTGTGTGTGTGTGTGTGTGTGTGTGTGTGTGTGAGTGTGTGAGTGTATGTGCATGTGTGTGTATGAGTTTGTGTATGTGTGTGTGTGTGTGTGTGTATGAATTTGTATGTGTGTGTGTGTGTGTGTGTGTGTGTGTCTCAACAATCAATATTTGCACTAATAACTCACTACAGTTGTGACCGGGTGTGGAAGTGTGAATTGCTCATTACTCTATAATTTGTTCATGATTGTAGCCATGTATAAACGTAAGTAACCATTCTTACAGTATTTATTACCTTTGTAACTTGTGAGTTCATTACCTTGTACCTAGTTCAGCCATCAAAACTTTGGGGCCCAGTCCCTGGACCCATTACGTACCTCTGCAATCTGTAAATACCTTTGTAACTTGTCATGATTGTGACTAGACCTACCTGGAGTTCATTACCTTTGTAAATTGTGAGTTCATTACATTTGTAAATTGTGAATTCATTACCTCTGTAACTTGCTCAGCTATCAAAACTTTGGAGTCCAGTCCCTGGACCAATTATGTACCTCTGTAATCTTTTGACTACTGCCCACAGGATGGGTATGGGGTGCATAATAAACATATTAAACTAACTAACTAACTTATGTAGTGGTATGGGCAGTGTCAGCAGTGGACAAGAGTTTGTCTAGAGACTGGGCAAAATACTTCATGAATAATTTCGCTAATATCTATACGGCTTATTTATCTATCATGGTTCATCTAATATGACATAACAAACAATATAAATAACATAGAAACATGATATATACTCTAGATTGAATAAAATATTTCATTATGTAACAGGTGGAGGCAGCCACAACCGCTCCCTCTTTGTTGTGGTAAACACTGCCATCTAGTGACGGCCTTTTGAAGTTGTCTATTATTATAATTATTATATGTAGTACATTATTATTATATTATTATTATTATACATATTATTATTATTATTATACATATATTATTATTATTATACATATTATATTATTATTATTATGATTGTATTATATTATTATACTATTATTCTTCTTTCTTTCAAAACACCGGCCGTATCCCACCGAGGCGGGATGACCCAAAAGGAAAAACAAAAGTTTCTCCTTTTACATTTAGTAATATATACAGGAGAAGGGGTTACTAGCCCCTTGCTCCTGGCATTTTAGTCGCCTCTTACAACACGCATGGCTTATGGAGGAAGAATTCTGTTCCACTTCCCCATGGAGGTAAGAGGAAATAAACAAGAACAAGAACTAGTAAGAAACTAGAAGAAAACCCAGAGGGGTGTGTATATATATGCTTGTACATGTATGTGTAGTGTGACCTAAGTGTAAGTAGAAGTAGCAAGACATACCTGAAACCATGCATGTTTATGAGACAGAAAAATGGACACCAGCAATCCTACCATCATGTAAAACAATTACAGGCTTTCGTTTTACACTCACTTGGCAGGACGGTAGTACCTCCCTGGGCGGTTGCTGTCTACCAACCTACTACCTATACATATTATTATTATACATATTATTATGTAAATAATTTGTAATTTTTATTCACACAGAAAATATAAGATTTACTGTTATTCCTTTTTGCAATAAGTGTATAAATGATGTCGACTCATTCACGACTGCATTTGTTTACTCTGAAACATAGCCAAGCAATGGACTATTTCTCCTACATTGAGCTCAATTTCAAGGTACTTTTCGTCGTGAAAGCAATCAAAATCACATCTATTTCTCTAATATATCTTCCATTCTATCAAATGAGACCAAAAAAACGAGAATACAACCAAGAAAACCATTCAAAATTACCGCTAAGGGGTGGCTAATTGCTGAGAAGTGAACTCCATTATTTATGCTTAGATTTCTTTCATTTTTGGTGTATGTTAAGAAGCATCTTTCCATCATACATTGCCAAGTTTCAGTAATATAGTCCAACAAACAAAGGAGATACAATTCCTGAGATCAAGAGCAAGAGCCCCTTACCAGTGTCAAGGAACCTGCCTTCAGGTCTGCTCGCTTATGGAAATTTTGCTCGGGTATGGAAGCAAAAAATCAACCCATCAACTGCTTGTACAGTGGACCCATGCCTTACGAACGCATCGCCTTACGTTAAATCCGCCATACGAAGCATTTGAACGCAAAAATTTTGCCTCGTCTCATGATAAAAAACTCACCTTACGTGATTCGTCTGGGACGTGTCCCACGTGTGGCCTCAGCTGCTCCGTGGGTGCCAGTGTTTATAAGCCAGCTAGTGCGGTCGCATCCACATATACATTCGGTACACTTCACCTTATCCCAGTGTTTTTTGTGCTTGTAACTGCAAAATAAGTCACCATGGGCCCCAAGAAAGCTTCTAGTGCCAACCCTGTGGTAAAAAGGGTGAGAGTTAGTATGGAAATTAAGAAAGATTTTGAAGGGTTTGGGGCTAACCCTGCGAAGCCTATGCCAGTTGTGGAATCCATTGTGCCTACTTCAAAGATTAAGGAAATGTGTGCAGAGTGGGTTGAACTGCAAACCTTTATGGATGAAAATCACCCTAACACAGCTATTGCAAGCTGTGCTGGTGACTATTACAATGACAATGTTGTGGCCCATTTTAGGCAAATCTTAAAGGAACGGGAGGTACAGACCTCTATGGACAGATTTCTTGTACGACAGAGGTCCACTGACTCTCAAGCTGGTCCTAGTGGCATTAAAAGATGAAGGGAAGTAACCCTGGAAAAGGACTTGCTACCTCAAGTCCTAATGGAAGGGGATTCCCCTTCTAAACAATAACAACTTCCACACTCTCCCCTCCTCCCATCCCATCAATCATCACCAGATCTTCAATAAAGGTAAGTGTCATGTATTCTATTCTTAGTAGAGTAGTAATTGTGCATATCTTATTCAGTTTGTGTGTATTAAAATTAACATTTCATGTGGTAAAAAAAAAAAATTCATACTTTTGGGTGTCTTGCACGGATTAATTTGATTTCCATTATTTCTTATTGGGAAAATTAATTCGCCTTGCGATGATTTCAGCTTACGATGAGCTCTCAGGAACGGATTAATATCATAAGGCGGGGGTCCACTGTATTTGGAAAACCTTGCATGTGGACACGCTCACTAGTAGAGGCTCCAAAGTATATATTTCGTGTTTCTATGTTATTAATATTGTTTATTATGTCACATTAGATGAATTGTGATAGATAAATAAGCCGTAGAGTTGATATTAGGGAAATATTGAAGTATTTTGTTGTGCCTGGAATTCCACTGGAACACATTAATTCCATTTTAGTTAATTTAAATGAGGAAAATTGACTCTGCAAACGAGCAAATCCAGATGCGAGCTAGGTCATGGAATGGATTTAACTTGTAAGTAGAGGTTCCACTGTATCTATGTTACTACTCATAAGTAGCAACTCAGAAAAATACTAATTGGTAACTCAAATTAATGAAAAATATTAATCACCGTATATTTACATTACTAATCATAAGTAGCAACTCAGAGAATTGCTAATTTAGCAACTATATACTGGCGTCTACTACTGGACAGGATTCTCCGTTTGGTAATGGATAAAAATCTTGGTGCTAAAACCAGTTCTTAAACATTGAGTATCCATTTGTATTCCAACTGGTGAAGAATTTTGAGAAACTGAAAGCACAGTTTGTTAATACAACAGAAGAGATCCTTCATAAATCAGGATGGAGAGATGATATGAAGTTTTCGAACCATTTAACACGAGTGTTTAGATTCTTTGATTAACTTTCAGAAAATTCCAAACATCAGCAGTGCGGGGTGGAATTCAAGAGCCTTTCTAGCTATTCTTGCATTCATTTTTATACCTACAAGATAGAAGACTTTGGAGAAGATATGCAGATTCATTTCATACACCTGGGCAGATTATTGGTTTACTGATCAGATGTACAATGAAAATGACTTCAAGAATTTGTCAGAAATATTTAAACCTTGCAAAAAAGCACTGAACTCATTGAAAAATCATGGAAGCAGGAGCCGGCCACACTCAATATACCAAGAAGTAACCAGTGTGTTGAACGTGCAATCAGAGTTATGCACGAACTATATGTTGCCTGTAGAAACAAAATCAAACTGCAGCTTTGGTTTATTCTAAACAATACGTAGTAAGATATGCACAAACATGATAATGATGCTGTAAGCTGTTTTATTTGTTATTAATATTACATGCAATACAGTGGACCCTCAACCAGCGATATTAATCCGTTCCTGAGAGCTCATCGTTAATCAAAATAATCGTTAGTCAAGTTAATTTTCCCCATAAGAAATAATGGAAATCAAATTAATCCGTGCAAGACACCCCAAAGTATTGAAAAAAAAAATTTTACCACATGAAATATTAATTTTAATACACACAAACTGAAGAAGACATGCACAGTTACATGACACTTACCTTTATTGAAGATCTGGTGATGATTGATGGGATGGGAGGAGGGGAGACCGTTGATCTTGTTAGTGTTTAGAAGGGGAATCCCCTTCCATTAGCACTTGAGGTAGCAAGTCTTTTTCTGGGGTTACTTCCCTTGTTCTTTTAATGCCACTAGGACCAGCTTCAGAGTCACTGGACTTCTGTCGCACAACATATCTGTCCATAGAGGCCTGTACCTCTCGTTCCTTTATCCTAAAGTGTTTCACAACATTGTCAGTGTAATAGTCACCAGCACGGCTTGCAATAGCTGTGTGAGGGTGATTTTCATCAAAAAAGGTTTGCACTTTAAGCCACATTGCACACATTTCCTTAATCTTTGAAGTAGGCAACTTCTTCAATTTCTCTCTCCCCTCCTCCGAAGCAGTTTCCTCAGGTGTGGCCTCTTACTGTTGAAGATGATCTAGCAGCTCATCAGTGGTTTGTTCTTCATTGTCCTCCTCCACCAACTCTTCCACATCCTCCCCACTAACCTCACCAATATGAGCACTAGTTGTGTACGAATGGTATATAATACCGACAAGATGAGAGTAAGACACATGTGCAACATCTGGGTATCTTTATTGTAGACGTTTCGCCATCCAGTGGCTTTATCAATACAAATTCTAGGACATTCTAGGACATACTTCCACTGGGGAATCCCGCCTACCAGTGAATTTGCCCTCGTCTGCTTCACCTGACGTTACTATATAAGCGCCAGGATTCTTTCTTCTGCTTCAGAATATCCACGACTATGGTGCTGTTCGCACCTACTCCTAGGTTGAGGGACTGATTACCTCATCTTCTGTACATAGTTCTACTGTCTTCAAGTTATGTCCTAGAATTTGTATTGATAAAGCCACTGGATGGCGAAACGTCTACAATAAAGATACCCAGATGTTGCACATGTGTCTTACTCTCATCTTGTCGGTATTATATACCATTCGTACACAACTTGTCAGACACTGCAACATCATGGAATCTTAATTCTGAGGACATGTACATAACCTTCACGACTACGACAAATACTACTACAACTAACCCATCTCTTTGGGAAGGACCTACTTCCACTGGGGAATCCCGCCTACCAGTGAATTTGCCCTCGTCTGCTTCGCCTGACGTTACTATATAAGCGCCAGGATTCTTTCTTCTGCTTCAGAATCTCCACGACTATGGTGCTGTTCGCACCTACTCCTAGGTTGAGGGACTGATTACCTCATCTTCTGTACATAGTTCTACTGTCTTCAAGTTATGTCCTAGAATTTGTATTGATAAAGCCACTGGATGGCGAAACGTCTACAATAAAGATACCCAGATGTTGCACATGTGTCTTACTCTCATCTTGTCGGTATTATATACCATTCGTACACAACTTGTCAGACACTGCAACATCATGGAATCTTAATTCTGAGGACATGTACATAACCTTCACGACTACGACAAATACTACTACAACTAACCCATCTCTTTGGGAAGGACCTACTTCCACTGGGGAATCCCGCCTACCAGTGAATTTGCCCTCGTCTGCTTCACCTGACGTTACTATATAAGCGCCAGGATTCTTTCTTCTGCTTCAGAATCTCCACAACTATGGTGCTGTTCGCACCTACTCCTAGGTTGAGGGACTGATTACCTCATCTTCTGTACATAGTTCTACTGTCTTCAAGTTATGTCCTAGAATTTGTATTGATAAAGCCACTGGATGGCGAAACGTCTACAATAAAGATACCCAGATGTTGCACATGTGTCTTACTCTCATCTTGTCGGTATTATATACCATTCGTACACAACTTGTCAGACACTGCAACATCATGGAATCTTAATTCTGAGGACATGTACATAACCTTCACGACTACGACAAATACTACTACAACTAACCCATCTCTTTGGGAAGGACCTACTTCCACTGGGGAATCCCGCCTACCAGTGAATTTGCCCTCGTCTGCTTCACCTGACGTTACTATATAAGCGCCAGGATTCTTTCTTCTGCTTCAGAATCTCCACGACTATGGTGCTGTTCGCACCTACTCCCTCTTCAAGGGGGGCTCCTTGGCGTGGTGAAGAGGCTCTTGGTCTGAGGAATTAGACCTATCGGTCTTCTTCCTCAGACCGAACCTAATTACCCCCCAATCTCCCCTCCCCTATCCCATCCTCCCCATCCTCCCCTTTTTCCTTTCCTCCTCCTCCTCCCCACTCCTCCCTTTTGCCCTTCCTCTTTTTGTCCTTTGCGATTTCTCCCACAGGCGCGCTAGTTCCTGGGTAGGAGAAAGGATACCGGGGTCCATCCCATTCCGTTGAGGTTCTTAGCGGTGGTGTAATTTGCCGTGGAATCTGGATCGCCTGGGGATGTCCCGATCCCTCTCCGGTATCCCGGAGTAGCTTTGGGTGTCTTTTGGGCGACGAGTGTATCTCTGGAAGCCACCTTTCGGATTCCGGGGGTGGTGGCCGAAGGAGGTATGCTTTGTGGCGGATATCCGGCCGCCCTCTCTTTTGTCCACCGAGGTAGCTCGGCAGATGTGAGGTTGCTATCCCGGATTGTTAGTTTACTAGCATGATGGGTAGGGTATGGCACGGGTTCCATGCTGCATCTGCGCTACTTGCGGTGCTGAGGTCCTCTTGGGCGCGGAGGGAGATTTCTGGCCCTTTCATTCCTCCTAGGACCTATCCCTCCCCGGTCCCCCCTTTTTTTTTCTTTTTTTTATTTTCATTTTCTTTTCTTCTTTCTTTTTTTTTCTTAAAAACAAAAAGAAAGAAGTAACCTAACCATGGCAGCCCTAGTCCATGAACCTGGTACCCCCGGGCCCCTTCTTGATACCGCACCCCGTTCTGACCCCGCCTCGTCTTTGGACCACTCTTCAGACATTCCTCATGCCTCTGTACCTATTGCCGGTGCTGTTTCCTCACCCGCTTCAGGTACTGAGGCCTCGACTGACTCCTTCGATTTATCAGACCTTCGCTCTCCTCTGACTATGCTTCCGGCCTCTCCCTCTACGGTGCGGCAATTTTCAAATCGCCGACCCGTTCCACGTCGGACCAACTCTGGTCCCACGCCTAAACGTCAACGACAATTACCTGCTGATGATACTTCTCCACCTTCACCTTCTCGTTCTTCTCAGAAACGATCGACACGTCCTTCACTACCTTTCCACGCTCAGTTTCAGACTGAACAGTGGACTAAATTCTTCACTTTACGACCAACTTCCTCTACTGCCTATCTTTCTGACCATAGTATTGGCAAGGCACTCCTACGCCATGTTGGTAAAGATATTTCTTTTCATGCTCTTAAGAGCGGTACGCGCATCATTACCGTACAGAATGCTACCCAGGCTCGTGAGCTCTCTCGTCTTTCCCATATAGATACTGTTCCTGTCACCCTTGAAAAACATCATTCCCTCAATTCTTGTAGTGGTACCGTCATTCTGCCCCATACCATAGTTCAACAAAATTTCCAGACATGTGGCACCGACATTCTAGAACAGCTGGAACTCCAAGATCTCCCAATCCTCAAGGTAGACACTTACGTTCTTCCTGCCCGTGGGCGGAGACGATACCCTAGCAATGTGGCTCGTTTAACTTTTGACAGCCGAGAACTCCCATCCTCAGTTTATATAGCAGGACATCGGTTACAAGTTCGAAAGGTGATCCCTACACCACAACAGTGTAGAAATTGCTGGCGATTTGGCCATCCAGCGAAATATTGCAGATCTATCGCCGAATGCCCAGTCTGTGGTGCCGATGACCATTCTAATACATCTTGCAATCGATCTCCCTCTTGCCTTAACTGTCATGAGGCTCACCCTTCGTACTCTCGCCGTTGTCAGGTCTATTTAAACGAGCGGGAAATCCGTTACCTCAAAGAGACAGAAGGTCTCCCTTATGCCATGGCAGTTTCTCATCTCCGCCTCCAAGGGAGACTCCCACGTGTTTCTTATTCCCGTGTTTCAAAACGTCCCCCCACTTCTGGTATCCCATCTTCTACACCCACCTCTGTGGTTACCTCTCCCATAATCACTCCTGTATCTAATCCTTTTGCTGTCCTCGGCTCAGACGTCCCTACTTCAACGCCTCAGTCTAATCTCGCTTCTTCGAGTTCTCTCTTAGAAGCCTCAGTATCGACGAGACCTCGTACGACACCTCCTCCCAATCGTCCCTCTACTTCTCAAAAGTCAAAAAAAGGTCCGGTAACACCTCCTACCCATCTTCCACCTCCTCATTTTACCCTCCCTGTCTCTGTCCCTAGTTCTTCCCCTCTCACTGGCTCAGTTACAAGTGCAGAGGTTCACCCTCCTCCTCGTAATGTACCTTCCTCCCCTGTTCCCTCCCAAGTTTCTTCCTCTTCTGCCACCTCCCAGGTTCCTGTCTCTTCTGTCCCCTGCCACGCTTCTCCAGTTCCCTCCACCCTTTCGCCCCCCCTACCTTGGTACAGTCCAATACAGTTCCAATCTTTACTCATCCTCCCCCTACCATTCCCAATATTGTCTCCCATACGACATCTCTGAATTCCAAAACACTTGAAGCAATCTCTGAATATATTGCAGAGACCAAACCATCAATGGACACTGATCCACCTTCCGCTCTTTCTCTCTCCTCTGCTCCATCTGCGCAACTCCTTTCTTCACAGCGCACCGTTCCTTCGCTGCTTGAACATTTTCCACTGCCTCCGCATGTGGACTTTTCTAACCCTTCTAGTCCGTAGGAACCCTTACCTGCGGATTTCAAGTATCTTTATCATTGCCAATCATGGCCTTTTTACAGTGGAATATACGCGGCCTCAGGGGTAATCGGGGTGAGCTTCAGATGTTACTCTCCCAGTTTGCCCCTGTTGGTGTTTGCTTACAGGAACCAAAATTACACTCTGCTGTTATTTCTCACATCTCAGGCTATAATTTATTGTATTCTTCAGATCCTTTTCCTGATGGGACCTTTAATGAAAGTTCCCTTCTTCTCCGCACTGATATTCCGTACCATCAGCTATTTGTTCATACTTCGCTGCATTACACAGCAGCCCGTATCCACTTACATAGGTGGTATACGCTCTGTTCTTTATATCTCTCTCCTTCTCGGGCATTATCTATTCCGGATTTTGCCTTCCTTGTTTCGTCATTACCGCCACCGATTCTGTTACTTGGTGATTTTAATGCCCACCATTTCCTCTGGGGGGGGTCTCACTGTGATTCCCGTGGAATTCAGTTAGAGGCTTTTCTTGCCACCCACCCCCTCCATGTTTTAAATACAGGTACTCACACCCATTTTGATCCTCGGACTCATACTCTCTCTTGCATCGATCTCTCAGTTTGCTCTTCCTCCGCCGCATTAGACTTCACTTGGTCTGTTCTCCCGGACTTACATGACAGTGATCATTTCCCAATCATTCTTACTTCCCCTTCATATTCGCCACCTCTTCGCACCCCACGCTGGCAATTTAATCGGGCAAATTGGAACCTTTACTCACACCTGACTGTTTTTAAAGAGGTTCCTTCTTCGTCCTCCATCGATGAGCTTTTACACCTCTTCTCGTCCTCCGTTTTCACCACAGCTTCTCATTCTATACCCCAAACTTCGGGCAGGCATTCTCAGAAATGCGTGCCTTGGTGGTCTCTTGCTTGTGCTCGTGCAGTACGTTTGAAACGCGCTGCATGGGGCAGGTACCGGTACAATAGAACCACAGAGCGACTCCTTGATTTTAAACAGAAGCGTGCGATCGCTCGCCGTGTCATCCGTGACGCTAAACGCACTTGCTGGCGAGATTATGTCTCCACCATCACCTCTGCTTCCTCTATGAGTGCAGTCTGGAAAAAAGTACGAAAACTGAGTGGTAAATATTCTCCTGACCCGGCTCCTGTTCTGCGGGTTGCCGGTGTTGATATAGCAAACCCACTAGATGTTGCCAATGAAATTGGCAATCATCTGGTCCGTATTTCTCAGGGACTCCATCTATGCCCCTCATTTCTTTCCTCAAAGTCTGCCAGAGAGTTAGCACCCTTGGACTTTTCTTCTCTCAGAGAAGAACAGTATAATGTGCCTTTTACACTTCAAGAACTGGAGGCAACACTCTCAGCTTGTCGATCATCGGCAGCTGGGCCCGACGACATTCATATTCGTATGCTACAACATTTACATCAGTCAGCCCTTGCAGTCCTATTACGCCTTTACAATCTTATTTGGTCACAAGGAGTTCTTCCACAGCTGTGGAAATCCGCCATTGTTCTCCCTTTCCGCAAACCAGGCACTACGGGACATGAAACCTCCCACTATCGTCCCATTGCTCTTACCAGTGCAGTTTGCAAAGTAATGGAACGCCTAGTAAATAGACGTTTAGTGTGGTATTTAGAGACACACAACAGTCTCTCCACTCGTCAATATGGCTTTCGTAAGGGACGTTCTACCATAGACCCCTTACTACGCTTGGATACGTATGTTCGTAATGCCTTTGCGAATAACCACTCAGTTATTGCCATATTTTTTGACCTTGAGAAGGCATATGACACAACTTGGAGGTATAATATTTTAGCCCAAGCCCACTCCTTAGGCCTTCGAGGCAATCTACCATCCTTCCTTAAGAACTTTTTAACTGACAGGCATTTCCGTGTTCGGGTTAATAATGTGCTCTCCCCGGACTTTATCCAAGCTGAAGGTGTCCCCCAGGGATGTGTTCTGAGCACAACACTTTTTCTCCTTGCTATTAATGATTTGGCCTCTAGTCTTCCATCAAATATTTGGTCATCACTCTATGTTGATGACTTTGCTATTGCCTGTGCAGGCGCTGACTGTCACCTCCTTACAGTTTCTCTCCAACATGCAGTCGACCGTGTTTCCAATTGGGCCACCACACGTGGGTTTAAATTTTCCAGCACTAAAACCCACCAAATCACTTTCACTAGACGCTCTGTCATCTCCGATCATCCTTTGTACCTCTATGGCTCCCGTATCCCTGAACGTGATACAGTCAAGTTTCTGGGCCTTCTCTTTGATCGTAGGTTATCCTGGAAACCTCACATTACCTCTCTGAAGGCAACTTGTCACAGCCGGCTGAACCTTCTTAAAACCCTTGCTCATCTTTCGTGGGGAGCTGATCGTCGAACCCTCCTTCGCCTACATTCCACCCTTATTTTATCGAAACTTGATTATGGTGACCAGATCTATTCAGCGGCATCTCCTGCTACTCTCTCTAGCCTTAACCCCATTCATCACCAAGGATTACGTTTATGCCTTGGTGCTTTCCGCTCTTCCCCTGTCGAGAGCCTCTATGCAGAAGCGAACGTTCCATCCTTATCCGATCGCCGTGATGCCCATTGCCTGCGCTACTATGTACGCTCTCATGATCTCCGCAATCCTTCCATTTATAGAATGGTCACTGATATTAGTAGACATTCTTTATTTGTTCGACGCCCCTGTTTACTCCGTCCCTTCTCTCTTCGCCTTCATTCGCTCTTGTCTTCTCTTCAACTACCACCTTTCTATGTACATGTAGCATCTCACTTTTCCCTACCCCCCTGGGAAGTTCCAGCTGTTCGAGCCTGTTCTTTCTCCCTCCCTTGCTCGAAAGCCCAACTGTCTACGGTCGCTTCCCGCTCTCTTTTTCTTGACCACTTTCACTCTCATTCTCATGCCATTGCTGTGTACACAGATGGCTCTAAGTCTTCTGACGGCGTAGGATTCGCAGCAGTGTTTCCGGACAGCGTCGTACGAGGGCATTTACTATCTTCGGCTAGTATTTTTACTGCTGAATTATATGCCATCCTTACAGCACTTATCCGTATTGCATCTATGCCTGTGTCATCTTTTGTGGTTGTCTCAGACTCCCTTAGTGCTTTACAGGCTATACAAAAATTTGATACACCTCACCCCTTAGTCCTCCGTATCCAACTTTGGCTACGCCGCATCTTTACCAAACATAAAGATATTGTTTTTTTGTTGGGTCCCTGGTCATGTTGACGTACAGGGCAATGAACAGGCAGACACTGCTGCGCGGTCAGCAGTACATGACCTACCAATTTCTTATAGAGGTATTCCATTTAAGGACTATTTTGCTGCAATATCTTCCCACCTTCACACCCGTTGGCAACAACGTTGGTCTACTATGCTCGACAACAAACTTCAGTCTATTAAACCGAGTATAGGTCACTGGCCGTCTTCTTATCACCAATGTCGAGGTTGGGAGACTATTCTCTCCCGTCTTCGCATTGGCCATACTCGTCTTACTCATGGATATCTCATGGAGAGGCGTCTTGCTCCTCTCTGTGAGAATTGCCAAGCTCCATTATCAGTCAGCCACATTCTGTTGGACTGCCCACTTTATCAACGAGCACGCAGAATTTACCTCTGTCGTCGTCTTCGCTCCGCTGCTCTCTCTTTACCTTCCCTTCTCGCTGATGGACCCACCTTTCATCCGGACTCTCTCATTGACTTTTTGACAACGACTGACTTACTTCACAAATTCTGATACCTTCAGCCCTTTCTACTTCAATCTCTTGCTACCTTCTACCCCCGTACTATCCCCTGCCCCGCTGTTTTCTGTAACCTGCTGATCATCCCCCCTCCCTTCTGCCATCCAATTCCCTTGCTTCCTTCCCTACCCTGCAGCGCTGTATAGCCCTTGTGGCTTAGCGCTTCTTTTTGATTATAATAATAATCGCACCTACTCCTAGGTTGAGGGACTGATTACCTCATCTTCTGTACATAGTTCTACTGTCTTCAAGTTATGTCCTAGAATTTGTATTGATAAAGCCACTGGATGGCGAAACGTCTACAATAAAGATACCCAGATGTTGCACATGTGTCTTACTCTCATCATGAGCACTAGTTCCAGGCATTTTTTCCTGTTCACCTGGGTGTAAGTCAACTGTTGTGGGTCGCATCCTGGGGGACAAGATTAAGGACCCCCAATGGAAATAAGTTAGACAGTCCTCAATGATGCACTGACTTTCTTGGGTTATCCTGGGTGGCTAACCCTCCGGGGTTATTCGTTTCTCGGTAATTGTTTCACGTTAAGCCACACCAACAACACTCTCTCCACATCTTCGAGTAATACAGCTGATGGTGGTGCAGCAACAACAACAGCTGACTGTGGTGCAGCAGCAGCTGCACCTTTGGCAAGAACAGCTTCCTTGATTGCCGTTTTCTTACCCACAATAGTAGCGATGGTTGATTGGGGTTTATTATACAACCTGACCAGCTCAGAGACACGCACTCCACTTTCATACTTAGCAATGATCTCTTTCTTCATCTCCATAGTAATTCTCACCCTTTTTGCTGTAGGGTTGGCACTAGAAGCTTTCTTGGGGCCCATGGTGACTTATTTTGCAGGTGCAATCACTACAAAGGCTGTGATAATATGAAATGTTCCAGTTGTTGTATGTTTGGAAGCGACCGCGGTGGCTGGCTGGCTTGTAAACACTGGCACCCAAGGGACAAGTGAGGCGCGCTCAGGCCAAAGTGGACGTGTATGGTACGGAACAAATAGCGCTGGTCAGGTTTTTAAGCGCTAGTTGAGGCAAAATTTTTGCGTTAAAATGTATCGCTAGTCAGATTTATCATTAATCGATGCCATCGCTGGTTAAGGGTCCACTGTATTCACTCAAGTTCCTTGTTTTTGTTACTTGTTTTTCTCACTTAAGAGCGACAGTTTCTAAAAAGATATTGAAATGAAAAGTCATTTCTTTGCTTTTAGGGAAAAGTTCATCTGATTAAAGTACAGGAATATTATGTTGTAAAAAAGTTATAACCCTAATGGATACTCACCAATAATGATACCGATTGAAGATGATTATGATGAATTAGTATTATATTTTATATGGAAATTTTACTGAATTTACATTAATATTTATGTTACAAAATTATTAAACTATATTTTTCTTAATATTTAGCATTAAAACGCATAAAAAATTATTGCCATGAAAAAAGCCATAAAAAATTCCTCAAATTTCCTGGGATTGCCGTGAACAATTATTAGTTAGGTTCTAAGGAAAAATCCATGAATTACTGATGCAGGGAATTCATGGGGGTCCACTGTATGTAGTATATACAGTAGACCATCATTTAGTAAGAGTTTATTTGGCACGATTCAGGTGTAGCACGATTGAAGAATTGCAGCACAACTTCATGCAACATGTCATAAAATTAATTTAACACGGTTCAGTTTCCGGGAAGGAAAAAAAATTCCCTTTTCCTCAAGCGGCTGCCTTGTTGTGGATCAGAGGGGGAGACCTCCCGCCACCCCCTGCCACCCTGTCACCACCCCACCATCCCAGAATTCGTACTTCATTTGCATCCAGTCTTTCTTCTCTGCTACAAGTTAGCTGTGTTTGTGAATTGTGTTTTGATCTTTTAACGCTTTGACTGTTTTGGTCGTATATATACGTCTTACGAGGTACCGTGTTTGACGTATATACACTCATAAATTCTAGCAGCTTCAAATCAAGCAGGAGAAAGCTGGTAGGCCCACATGTGAAAGAATGGGTCTGTGTGGTCAGTGTGCACCATATAAAAAAAATCCTGGAGCATGCAGTGCATAATGAGAAAAAAACTCCGACCGTTTTTTTAATTAAAATGCCATCTTTGTGGTCTATTTTCGTATAGTATTTATGGTTGTATACTCATTTACTTGGTCTCATTTGATAGAATGGAAAACATATAGAAATAGAGGTGATTTTGATTGGTTTTACTATAAAAAGAACCTGGAAATGGAGCTCAAAGTAGGGGAAATGTTTGATTTTTTGCCAATGTTCAAAAGTAAACAAATGATGTCCTTGTCCAATAAATGTCCAACTAGCCATTCTAATATACAGTCATGAATGGGTTGACATTATTTGTACAGTTATTACAATATTGCAGTAGTCTGCATAGCAGTAAATCTTCTAATTTTTGTTTGAATAAAAATTCAAAATAGAAAGCAAGTGTAATATCAGAAGCTCATGGAGATGTGACTGATAAACAAAGGAAATGTTATTTTAGAGCCAGGATTGTCTGCATTGTTCATTCTGGACCTTATTTTGAAATTGTCATATTTTTTTTAATTTTTGTGAAATTGACCAAATTGCAAATTTCTGACCACGTTATTGGGTAGTTGAAATCGGTAAATGGGCATTTTCTTGTACTCAATCGATAGAAAAAAATGGAGTTCTAAAGAAATAGCTATGAGTTTGGTAGACTGGAACAATGGAATTAGCCGAAAATAGGGTTCAAAGTGGGCGAAATCGGCGATTTGTAAATATCGCTGAGGTCGCTAACTTCGCAAGAGCGTAATCCCATCAGTTTTCCATCAAATTTCATTCTTTTGGTGTTATTACAATCAGGAAAAGATTCTCTGTCATTATATAATAATTTTTTTTTTTTTTTTTTTTTTTTTTTTGGAAATTTTGCAACACCTGGAGACACCTCAGGATTGGGGGGTTGCGACAGTCAAGGGGTTAACACATGAGATGCACCTTCTCTCAATCTTCTCCACGACACTGAAACAAATTTGCTCACTGTGAAACTATAACACTGTTGATGTGACATCCCTTAGTGATGTCAGGCATAACATCATGAGGGATGTTGTGGGGTGACATTGCAAGGTGACGTTGTGGTGACGTCGCAGGGTCACGTCATGGGTGAAGTTGGGAAGACGTCCAGGGTGATGTAGGGCAGACGTCATGATGTCGGGCAGCATTGTGGGTGACGTCAGGCAGATGTCCACGATGACCTCATGTAAAATGGAAGATGGCGCAACGTAATGTTATACCAGAAATATCTCCGGGAAGCACCCTGGCTCAACAGGCACATACCAGGGAACTAATGAAGCTTTGTGAAAAGTACTCTTTAAACCAACAGGTAATTGATCCCACTAGAAATGAAAATGCCCTGGATTTGATATTCACAAACAATGAGGAACTGATCAGAGACATAACAGTTACAAAAACAATATACTGTACTCTAACCATACCACGGGCGGGATTTGAACCCGCGGTCAGAGAGTCTCAAAACTCCAGACCGTCGCATCATCGTAACATCATAGAGGTTCAAACGAGTATTAACTCTGGGTTAGAAAACTGCGTCACTAATGTTGGGTTAGAAAACTGCGTCACTAATGTTAGAGACAGGATGTTCAGTAAGTTTAATTTTAACAACCATAGAATTGACTGGGAAAAAATAAACCTAGAGCTACCAGACATACCCTGGGAATCAGACATGAGCACCCTAAATTCCCACCAGTGCCTAGAGAAGCTGAATACAGAAGCTTACAAGGTATGTATGAAATGCGTACCATTGAGGAAACCCAGAAGATCAGATATAGAGAGAGCATAGGAGATGGTACAGAAGAAGAAAACGGGTTACTGAATTGCTTTAAAACACAGATATGCTACAACAGAGGAAAGATAGACTTAGCCGAGAGATCACTGAATTAGAGCAAAAACTTAGGATGTCATACCTGACAGAAGAAGTACAAAGGGAACAAAGGGCCATACAGGATATTGCAAAAAAAAAAAAAATATTTCTATTCCTACACAAAATCCAAGCTAAGAACTACCTGTAGAATTGGACCACTACTGAGAGGAGACTTGTATACTGACATTGAACAGGAAATGAGTGAAATCCTAAAAGAACAGTATGAGTCGGTGTTCAGAAACCCGCTAAATGACAGCAAGGTAGAAAATGCAGAAATATTTTTCACTCAAGAAGAAGGTCACACAGACCAACTAACTGACATTGGTACAAATCCCGTAGTTTTCGAAAAAGAAATGGACAATATGCCCACTCACTCAGCATCTGGACCAGATTCATGGAATGCTCTACTTATAAAGAAGTGCAAAGTACCACTAGTGATGAGGATATGTGTGAAATTTTCAATACCTACTTCCTCTCAGTTTTTACCCAGGAAAATACTAGCGAAATTCCTGAAATAATAGATCGTGTAGAACAGGACGATAATAAACTATGCACGATTGCGGTAACTAGTGACATATTCCTCAGACAAATAGAGAAACTAAAACCTATCAAATCCCCAAGCCCTGATGAGCTGTTTGCAAGGGTGTTAAAGGAATGTAAAGAGGAACTTAGCATACCTTTGGCTAATCTTTTCAACATATCACTACAAACTGGCATAGGGCCTGATAAGTGGAAAATTGCAAATGTAATACCTATTTACAAGGCAGGTGACAGGTCCTTAGCCTTGAACTATAGACCAATAGGTCTTAACTCCATAGTAGGAAAATTTATGGAATCAGCAATTGCTGAAGCAATTCGTATCCATCTTGATAGGTATAAATTGATTAACCCCTTGAATGCTTCGGTTGTATATATACGTCTTACACGCCACTGTTTCTGATGTATTTATACGCGTAAATTCTAGTGGCTTCAGATCAAGCGGGAGAAAGCTGGTAGGCCCACATGTGACAGAATGGGTCTGTGTGGTCAGTGTGCACCACATAAAAAAAATGCTGCAGCACGCAGTGCATAATGAGAAAAAAAACTGACCATTTTTTTGGATTAAAACGCCGACTTTGAGGTGTGTTTTCATATAGTATTTATCGTTGTATTCTGATTTTAATGGTCTCAGGTGATAAAATGTAAAACATATTATAGAAATAGAGATGGTTTTGATTACTTTCACGATGAAAACGACCTTGAAATTGAGCTCAGAGTAGCGGAAATGTTCAACTTTTTACCAGTGTTCAGGAGTAAGCAAATCACACCACATGTCCAATAAACTCCAACTGGGGAGTCTAATATTCTTTCACTAGTCCACTGATATTATTTATACCATTTTTACAATAATGCAGTAGTCTGCATAACAGTAAATTTTGTATTTTTTTGTATCAATAAAAAAATCAAAATAGAAAGCAATAGCAATATAAGAGGGGCCTAGAAACATGACTGATGAACAGAGGATATGTTATTTTAGTGCCAAGAATGTCTACATTGTTTATTCTGGACCCTATTTTGAAATTGGCATCTTTTTTAATTTGCATGAAATTGGCCAAATTGCCAATTTCCGACCACTTTACTGGGTGGTTCAAATCGGTAAATGGGTGGTTTCTTGTATTCAACTGATAGAAAAAGTGGAGTTCTAAAGAAATAGCTATAAGTTTGCTTAACTGGAACAACGGAAGTGGCCAAAAACAGGGCTCAAAGTTGGTGAAATCACCGATGCGTAATGTCATCTAGACGCTAACTTCGTGGGAGCGTAATTCCATGAGTTTTCAACCAAATTTCGTACTTTTGGTGTCATTATCATTGGGAAAAGATTCTCTATCATTTCATAAGAAAAAATAAATTTTTTTTTTCCAAAAATTTATCGACAGAATGACAGTTTCAGAAAGGGGCCTGCGACAGTCAAAGGGTTAATGAATCTTGTGAAGGCTTACTCAGCCCTGTAACAACTTCAGACCGTATTACCAAGGCTGGCTCCTACTCAGGAAAATTAATGAATAGAAAAAGAAATAATAATTCACAAAGATAAACACTTTATTATTTAGTAATGCAAAGATAAAACATTGAAATATGAAGGTGTATCCTACTTGAAAGAAAAATGAAAAATTAAATGAAAAATTGCCATTTGAATTCAACGCTAATATGTACAGTTATACTGGGGTGTCTGGTTGATGTTGACACCGTCTTGTAGAAATTGTAACCGTTGATGATGATGTGGGGGGGGTCACAGGTGTTGGTGACAACCCAACGACTAGTTCTTCACAGAATCTATAGCCTTGGATAGTCAGTCCAGATGACAGGAACACAGGTTTTTTACCACTGCAAAGATGAGGGGTAGTGTCCTGTACAATTAATCAGGTAGGTAGATCATGAAGTGACGTCCCAAGACTGTTTTCAGTCCGTCTCCTTCAACACTTCTCGTTGGTTGGCAGGTGACCCGATCTGTCATTCCAAGAGTTGTGCTGGGAGCTGTGAGTCGAGTGATTACTGTTTGGCCGGTGCCCCACATGTCACCTTTCGGGGTGGGGAGAAAAGGGGGGGTGGGGAGAAAAGGGGGGGAGGGGATAGCAGGAGCTAGACTGACCCTACCTTAACAAGCAGCCAGCAATCAAACTATCGTTACCATATACTCGCTCGCTACTCCTATCTGTTGAACTTTTTCCCTCACACTCCCCCTAACCGATATAAGCTGGGAAGATATACTAAGCAACACAGACCCCAACTTATGCCTAGAACAGATTAACTTGGTGGCACTCGATGTATGCACAAGACTTATTCCTCTAAGAAAAAGGAGGAGTAGATGTAAAATAGAAAGAGACAGGCACTCTCTTTACAGGCGACGGAAAAGAATAACAGAGCGGCTAAAAGAGGTTAATCTATCTGAAATGCGTAGGGAGACACTGGTCAGAGAAATAGCAAACATCGAACTTAAGCTAAAGGAATCTTATAGGAGTCAGGAATCGCGGGAAGAACTAAAAGCCATAAATGAAATCGAAAGAAACCCAAAGTATTTCTTCTCCTATGCCAAATCAAAGTCGAGAACAACGTCCAGTATTGGGCCCTTACTTAAACAAGATGGGTCCTACACAGATGACAGCAAGGAAATGAGTGAGCTACTCAAGTCCCAATATGACTCAGTTTTTAGCAAGCCACTAACCAGACCGAGAGTCGAAGATCAAAATGAATTTTTTCTGAGAGAGCCACAGAATTTGGTTAACACAAGCCTATCTGATGTTATCCTGATGCCAAATGACTTCGAACAGGCGATAAATGACATGCCCATGCACTCTGCCCCAGGGCCAGACTCATGGAACTCCGTGTTCATCAAGAACTGCAAGAAGCCCCTATCATGAGCCTTTACCATCCTATGGAGAGGGAGCATGGACACGGGGGTCGTCCCACAGTTACTAAAAACAACAGACATAGCCCCACTCCACAAAGGGGGCAGTAAAGCAACAGCAAAGAATTACAGACCGATAGCACTAACATCCCATATCATAAAAATCTTTGAAAGAGTCCTAAGAAGCAAGATCACCACCCATCTAGAAACCCATCAGTTACACAACCCAGGGCAACATGGGTTTAGAACAGGTCGCTCCTGTCTGTCTCAACTGTTGGATCACTACGACAAGGTCCTAGATGCACTAGAAGACAAAAAGAATGCAGATGTAATATATACAGACTTTGCAAAAGCCTTCGACAAGTGTGACCATGGCATAATAGCGCACAAAATGCGTGCTAAAGGAATAACAGGAAAAGTCGGTCGATGGATCTATAATTTCCTCACTAACAGAACACAGAGAGTAGTACTCAACAGAGTAAAGTCCAAGGCAGGCACGGTGAAAAGCTCTGTTCCACAAGGCACAGTACTCGCTCCCATCTTGTTCCTCGTCCTCATATCTGACATAGACAAGGATGTCAGCCACAGCACCATGTCTTCCTTTGCAGATGACACCCGAATCTGCATGACAGTGTCTTCCATTGCAGACACTGCAAAGCTCCAGGTGAAAGTTTTGGCTAGGCTGTAAGGTGGCATACCTGAAATCTTTCCTGTAAGAATTTGTGGTTTTTTGATATGCTTTAAGGATTACCTTCTTCAGTAGGTTATAATTACATATGATATCCTGCGACAAAGTTGCATAGATATTCAAAGCTGTACCAGAAAATAACATTCCTAACCTGGTAGCCCAGGTGTCAGCAGGCCATTCACAGAGGGTAGCGGTATTTTCAAACCTGATAATGTATGAAGTAATGTCTTCACCCTCTGTGAAGGGAAGTAAATTAGGTGTTGGAATATGTGCACTAGCTGTATGATGTTCAATTACTCCTTCCTCTAATTGTTGTTGTGTAAAAGTTAACTTTTTATTTTCTAATTCAAGGCAAGATTTTTCGAGCTCGCGATCTTTTTCTCTCTCTCTTAACTCATGTTATCTAGCTCTTTCCTCAACTTCTCTATCCTTTGCTCTTTCCTCAAGTTCTCTTAACCTAACTTGTTCCTCACGTATTTTAGCTTGTTCCTCACGTACTCTAGCTTGTTCCTCACGTACTCTAGCTCTCTCCTCACGATCAAGTCGTATCACGCTCCTTTTTGTCTTCTCTCTTTCTAACTGTCTATCTTGGTTTTCTCTTTCAATTCGATCTCTCTCCTTTTTCTCCTCTCTTTCGATTCTCTCTCCTTTTTCTCCTCTCTTTCGATTCTCTCTCTCTCTCCTTTTTCTCCTGTCTTTCTCTGTCTAACTGTCTTTCTTCTCTCTCAGTTCTTTCCTTTTCTATTCTTTCCTGGATCTTAGCACTAATGAAAGCTTCTAAATTTTTCCCCGTTATTCCTAACTTACTCCCAGCACTCATCCAAAACTGGTATTCCTCCATACTTGCAAGAATAACTTAGGCTAGGAGGATTCGATCCCTGCTTCAATTAAACAGTGTGTGTGAATGAAAACGGAGGGTTCTATGCCGGCTGCGAGCAAACAGTAAATAGAATGGGGTCCCTTGACCATCCAGTCTTCTCACCAACAAATCAAGAGTGTCCTACAACAGTTCCCTTGATATAATAAAGAGCTAAAATGAAACAACTTGTCACTGGAAAAGCTAGGGTCCCTAGAGTCTATTCCTCCAAATCGTTTCAAGCTCAAAAATAAAGGTGACAGAATTAACTAGTATATCCTGCCTTGACTTACAATAAATTGAGACTATGACAATCACCAAATCTTTTAAATACCTGTACTGTAGTCCTACCATAGAGAATGATTACTCATGGCTGGCGGTAACCGTCTGTGGTATGCGGCGTTGAAGTTTCAGTGATAGATTCGAGATGGAGTTGAATCTTGATTCAGTAGAGTTGATCCTGGCAAGGTCGCCACTTGTGAAGGCTTACTCAGCCCTGTAACAACTTCAGACAGTATTACCAAGGCTGGCTCCTCCTCAGGAAAATTAATGAATAGAAAAAGAAATAATAATTCACAAAGATAAACACTTTATTATTTATTAATGCAAAGATAAAACATTGAAACATGAAGGTGTATCCTACTTGAAAGAAAAATGAAAAATGAAATGAAAAATTGCCATTTGAATTCAATGCTAATATGTACAGTTATACTGGGGTGTCTGGTTGATGTTGACACCGTCTTGTAGAAATTGTAACCGTTGATGATGATTTGGGGGGGGTCACAGGTGTTGAGTGACAACCCAACAACTAGTTCTTCGCAGAATCTATAGCCTTGAATAGTCAGTCCAGATTACAGGAACGCAGGTTCTTTACCAGTGCAAAGATGAGGGGTAGTGTCCTGTACAATTAATCAGGTAGGTAGATCATGAAGTGACGTCCCAAGACCGTTTTCAGTCCGTCTCCTTCAACACTTCTCGTTGGTTGACAGGTGACCTGATCTGTCATTCCAAGAGTTGTGCTGGGAGCTGTGAGTCGAGTGATTACTGTTTGGCTGGAGCCCCACACGTCACCTTTTGGGGTGGGGAGAAAAGGGGGGGGGATAGCGGGAGCTAGACTGACCCTACCTTAACAAGCAGTCGGCAATCAAACTATCGTTACCATATACAGTGGACCCCCGGTTAACGATATTTTTTCACTCCAGAAGTATGTTCAGGTGCCAGTACTGACCGAATTTATTCCCATAAGGAATATTGTGAAGTAGATTAGTCCATTTCAGACCCCCAAACATACACGTACAAACGCACTTACATAAATACACTTACATAATTGGTCGCATTCGGAGGTGATCGTTATGCGGGGGTCCACTGTACTGGGTAGAGGCATGGCTGACAAATAGACAGCAAAGACTTTGCATAAATGGGGAGAAATCAGAATGGGGGCACGTCACAAGCGGTGTTCTGCAGGGGTCAGTGTTGGGCTGCTTGCTGTTCACAATTTACATAAACAACATAGATGAGGGAATAAATAGCGAAATAAGCAAATTTGCTGCTGACACCAAAATAGGTCATCCAATTCATTCTAATGAGGACACTAGAGCACTCTAGGATGATTTGAATAGACTGATGCAATGGTCGGAGAAGTGGCAGATGCAGTTTATTATAGCCAAATGCAAAGTTCTATATGTAGGACAGGAAAATAACCATGCAACATACAAACTAAATAATGTAGATCTTAGTACTACTGATTGCAAAAAGGATTTAGGAGTTCTGGTTAGAAGTATTCTAAAACCAAGACAACAGTTCATTAGTGTTCGCAATAAAGCTAACAGAATCCTTGGTTTCATATCTAGAAATATAAATAATGGAAGTCCTCAGGTTGTTCTTCAACTCTATATATCCTTGGTTCGGCCTTATTTAGATTATGTTGCACAGTTCTGGTCATCGTATTACAGAATGGATGTAAATGTACTGGAAAACATACAGTGGAAGATGACAAAGTTGATTCCATGTATCAGAAATCTTCCCTATGAGGATAGACTGAGGGCCCTGAATCTGCACACTCTCGAAAGGCGTAGAATTAGGGGGAATGTGATTGAGGTGTATAAATGGAAAACTGGAATAAACAAAGGGGATGTAAATAGCGTGCTGAAAATTTCCGGCCAAGACTACTCGCAGCAATGGTTTCATGTTGGAAAAATTCAGATTCAGGAAGGATAGAGGAAAGCACTGGTTTGGTAATAGAGTTGTGGATGAGTGGAACAAACTCCTGAGTACAGTTATAGAGGCTTAAACATTGTGCAGTTTTAAAAATAGGTTAGATAAATACATGTGTGGGTGGGTGTTAGTTGGACCTGACTAGCTTGTGCTACTAGGTCTGATGTCGTGCTCCTTCCTTAAGTGGAAGTGACCTGACTAGGTGGGTTATTGGGCTAATTCGGGGGGGGGGGCCATGGACCTGCTTTGCATGGGTCAGTAGGCCTGCTGCAGTGTTCCTTCTTTCTTATGATCTTATGTTCACGAGCCCTCAGTATTCTTTGGAGAAAGAGCTTAGATCTAGGTGAAGTACCAGAGGCCTTAAAGAGTGCAGACATAGCTCCTTTGCATAAGGGAGGTAGTAGAGCACTAGCTAAAAATTACAGACCAGTAGCCCTAACCTCGCACATCATAAAAATCTTCGAAAGAGTGATGAGACGGCAGAATACAAATTTCATGGAGCAGCACAACCAACATAACCCGAACCAGCATGGTTTTAGAGCAGGACGATCATGCCTGTCACAGCTGCTGAATCATTATGACAGAATTATGGAGGCACTGGAAGACGACCAAAATGCAGATGTGATTCACACAGATTTTGCAAAGGCGTTTGACGAATATGATCATGGAGTGATAGCACACAAAATGAAAGCCATGGGCATTATGGGGAAGGTAGGCAGATGGATTTTCGGTTTCCTAACACACAGAACACAAAAAGTAGTAGTGAACAGGGCAAGATCCAGCATCAGTGAGGTCAAAAGCTCAGTGTCCCAAGGCACTCTCCTGGCACCTCTGCTGTTTCTCATCCTCATAGCAGACATAGATAAAAACACCCGGCACACTTTTGTATCATCATTTGCAGATGACACTAAAATAAGCATGAAAGTCACTATGGTAGAGGACACTGAAAAAGTACAGGAAAACATAAACAGGGTTTTCCAGTGGGCAGTGGAGAACAACATGATGTTCAGTGGTGATAAGTTCCAGCTGCTTAGGTATGGAAAGAATGAAGAACTCAAAAGGAACACTATACAAAACTCAAGAGAGTCACCAAATAGAACGTAAGGAACACCTAAAAGATCTGGGAATAATTATGTCAGTGGACCTTTCTTTTGAAGACCATAACAAGACAAAAAATTACAACAGCCAGGAAGATGACGGGGTGGGTATTGAGAACTTTCAAAACAAGGGAAATAATGCCAATGGTGACACTCTTCAAATCGCTAGTGCTCCCTCACTTAGAATATTGCTCAGGGCTGACAGCCCCATTCAAAGCAGGAGAAACATCGGAGCTGGAGCAAATACAGAGGTCGTTTATGGCTCACATTGAGCCTGTAAAGCACCTAAACTACTGGGAACGCCTGCAAGTCTTGAACGTGTATTCATTGGAGCGGAGGAGAGAGAGATACATGATAATATATATGCCTGGAAAATACTCGAGGGCCTGGTCCCAAATCTGCATACTGCCATAGCATACTGGAGTGAGAGATATGATAGTAAGTGTAAAATAAACCCAGTGAGGAGCAGGGGTGTGGCAGGGACAATAAAAAAACACTGTCAACATCCTGGGTCCCAGATTATTCAACATCTTACCAGAAGTTATCAGAAACACTGCTGGAACAAGTGTAGGAGCCTTCAAAAGGAAACTGGACAAGTATCTTCACCAGGTGCCAGATCAACCAGGCTGTGATGGATATGTGGGGCAGCAGGCTCCAGCAGCAACAGCCTGGCTGACCAGGCAAGCACCAAACGAGCCTGGCCCATGGCCGGGCTCAGAGAGTAGATAAACTCATGCAATTCTTCAAAGGTATATCAAAGGTATAAAGGTATGGATGATACCAGGCAGCATGTGGCTTGGGATCTGGCTTAACCAACATGGCTTGCTCCATGTGACTTGTAGATCCACATGGCTTTGAGTGACCTTGGGCATGCGGATACACAGCTCTGGCAAAGGATTCACACTGAATTCACAGAAAAACAGCAGAGAGGGAGTGAGTAGCTTGAGTGGTGTATGGTGGCAGCATGAGATGAGCGTGGATGAGGTGCGTATTGTGGAGCCAGGACTGCGCGCCTACCCTCCTCGCCCATACACACGTGGAAGATGGTGCAGATTCTACCACACTGGGCACAGAAATCACCACAAACTTATCTCTGCCTTGCTGAAATAGCCGTGCTGGGCTGAAAACAGAAGGAGAACCATACAGGTGACACTGAGCACGTGACTGAGAACAGTGGGGGGGCGCTGTGAAGGCTCAGTCACAGGGGATGCCACTTAAATTTCTCGAAGAAATTTAGTAAATTTTTCTCAGATTCTACTTGTACCTATGTCTGGATGCTGAGACTTGCAGACACAACATCAGGATAACTCATTGAGAGAGAGATGCTCCTTGTATGGGGTGATGAAGTGAAGACAACATCTTCATTCCTTCCTTCCTCTCTCCAGGCAAATAACTGCTGTGACCACCACTTCCACCATTTGTGACCTAATGATTACATGTGTGTTTGGTAGCGGGAATGAATGATAAGGCTTCAGAGGCTACTTACTTTATTTGCAGTTCATGGTACACAGGCAGTGTGTTTTAAGTGCCCAGGCCCAGTGGACAGCCATGCCTGTGAGGGAGAGATGGAGTAGACCTTGTTGACTGAGTGAAGTCAGCTGCCTGAGTGAGAGCGAGGCAGGTGTAGTACGAGCTGAGCTGGGTATGCCCACCGAAGCTTGCTCTCTGGTGGACCTATGAAAACTAGCCATATAGGCTTACTGTTTACACATAGTGTTAAATATTAAAAGCAATTAAAAAACAAAAACAATCATATCTTGACATCAGTAACTGTAAAATAAAAATATTGCTGGCACTTTTACAAAACATTTTTTCACCAACTTTAACACACCATTAAACTGTAAGTTTTTATGAGATTCCACTCACTTTAGTCTTATTCATTTCGGGAAAATGAACTTTCTCGAACTGCAAGTTTTTTTTTCTCTCTCTCTCTAAAATCTTGCCACACCACCAGGAATTTTTTCTGCCCACTTGCCACAGCTAAAGGGTTAAAAGGAGGGAAAGTGCAAAAGGGACAGGAGACAACATTTCATAGCCAGTACTGTCAAGCCAGTATTTAATGTTTCATCACTCCTCATAGGGTAAAAGCAACCTTGTTTTGTATTTGTGTGTAGACACTACTACATTTGAGTGATTTTAGTTCATCTCTGTTAAGACCTACATCAAGTGATTTCTTCTGGTGAATATATTAATAACAGGAGTATGAGAATTATTGGGGTAAAAACTGCTGATTATATGAGAAATTGCTTGGCAGAATTGTAATAGTAATTTAGAGAGACAGGAAGTATTATTGCAGTAGGCAAGAGCAAATTTCAATAAAGACAATAAACGAATCAAGTCAGTAAACACTCATAATGCACCAGATGCATTCCTGAAAATTGGCACTTTATGGAAAAATAGTGTTATATGAAATGAAGACCATATAGGAAATACAGTGGACCCCCGGTTAACGATATTTTTTCACTCCAGAAGTATGATCAGGTGCCAGTACTGACCGAATTTGTTCCCATAAGAAATATTGTGAAGTAGATTAGTCCATTTCAGACCCCCAAACATACACGTACAAACGCACTTACATAAATACACTTACATAATTGGTCACATTCGGAGGTAATCGTTATGCGGGGGTCCACTGTATAAGGTTGCATTCCAGACACTTCTAAATTTGCCCATCAGTCTTTTCACTATTCTTTTTCAAAATTAATCAGGTATAAAAATGAAAGCCTTATTTTTATATAAAATTTCACTAAGCATGTAGGAGTTCGTCACACATACACTAAACTATTCACCAAAGATAAATGCATTTGATAGAACAAACACATTGAAAAACTGTTAATACAAAAATTTTGGCAGCAGCATCAGCTGGGCATGTCAACATCGAAAAAATAAGATCCACATTTCTGAACAAAAAAAATAAAACAGGAGCCCATCACACCAAACAAACATGTACTAAAAATGAATGTATCTGAGAAAGTACTAACAAAGAAAAATTAGGAAATATTTACATAAAAAAATGTGTATGGAAGCAGTGTCTGGGAGATGTTGAGAGCTGCCAACTCTGCTTTTGGTTACCACCAATATTGAGACATGACATAATTCTGTATGTAACTCATAAAAACATAAGAACGAAGGAACACTGCAGCAGGCCTACTGGCCCATGTGAGGCAGGTCCAAGTCTCCTTAAGCCAATGCACCCAACCTAGTCAGGTCAGGTCACATTGACTTAAGGGAGGAACACGGCAACCGACCTGGTAGCACAAGCTATCAGGTCCAACTCACACCCACCCACATCCACTCATGTATTTATCCAACCTATTTTTAAAGCTACACAACGTTCTGGCCTCTATCACTGTACTTGGGAGTTCGTTCCACTCATCCACAACTCTATTACCAAACCAGTACTTTCCTATATCCTTCCTGAATCTGAATTTTTCCAACTTAAAACCATTACTGCGAGTTCTGTCTAGGCTAGATATTTTCAGCACACTATTTACATCCCCTTTATTTATTCCTGTCTTCCATTTATACACCTCAATCATATCCCCCCTAATTCTACGTCTTTCTAGAGAGTGCAGATTCAGGGCCCTTAGTCTATCCTCATAGGGAAGGTTTCTGATACATGGGATCAGCTTTGTCATCCTCCTTTGTACATTTTCCAGAGCATTTATATCCATTCTGTAATACAGTGACCAAAACTGTGCAGCATAATCTAAATGAGGCCTAACCAAGGATGTATAGAGTTGAAGAACAATCTGAGGACTCCTATTATTTATGCTTCTTGATATGAAGCCAAGGATTCTATTAGCTTTATTGCGAACACTTATGCACTGTTGTCTTGGTTTCAGATTACTGCTAACCAGAACTCCTAAATCTTTTTCGCAATCCGTAATATTAAGATCTACATTATTTAGTTTATATGTGGCATGGTTATTGTCCTGTCCAACATTATAACTTTGCATTTGTCTATATTAAACTGCATCTGCCACTTCTCCGACCACTGCATCAGTCTATTCAAATGTTCCTGGAGTGCTCTAATGTCCTCGTCAGAATGAATTCGACGGCCTATTTTGGTGTCATCGGCAAACTTGCTGATGTCGCTCTTTATGCCCTCATCTATGTCGTTTATGTAGATTGTGAACAGCAGGGGGCCCAACACTGACCCCTGTGGAACACCGCTCGTGACGCTTCCCCACTCTGATTTCTCCCCATTTATGCAAACTCTCTGCTGCCTATTTGTCAACCATGCCTCTATCCAGGAAAAAATTTCTCCTCCTATTCCATGTGCCTTAATTTTCCTCAATAGTCTCTGATGTGGGACCCTGTCAAAAGCCTTACTGAAGTCCATATACACAATATCATATTCATTACCATGATCTACCTCCTCAAATACCTTAGTGAAAAAAGTTAATAAATTCGTAAGGTAGGAACGCCCCTTTGTAAAACCATGCTGAGATTCGTTGATTAATTTATGCTTTTCAAGGTGGCTACAAACTGCCTCGGCAATTATTGACTCCATAAATTTTCCCACATGGAGGTTAGGCTTATTGGTCTATAGTTCGAAGCTAAGGACCTGTCACCTGCTTTGAAAATAGGTATCACATTTGCTATTTTCCACTTATCTGGCACCATGCCAGTTTGTAGTGATATGTTGAAAAGATTAGTCAAAGGTTTGCTATGCTCCTCTTTACATTCCTTTAGAACCCTTGCATACAGTTCATCAGGGCCTGGGGATTTGTTAGGTTTTAATTTATCTATTTGCCTAAGGACCATGTCACTTGTGACCCTAATCGTGCACAGTTTATTATCGTCTCGTTCTACATAATTTATCATTTCTGGAATATCGCTGGTATCCTCCTGTGTAAAAACTGAGAGGAAGTATGTGTTAAAAATTCTACACATTTCCTTATCACTGTCAGTGAGCTGACCCGAGGAACTTTTGAGTGGGCCTATCTTGTCCCTGATCTTACTTCTGTATACCTGAAAGAATCCTTTTGGGTTAGTCTTCGATTCTCTAGCAACTTTAACCTCATAATCTCTTTTTGCTTTTCTAATTCCCTTTTTTATTTCTCTCTCTAACTGAATATATGGATTTCTTAATTGCCCCTCTCCTCTTTTGATTTGCCTATATATGCCTCTCTTTTTGACCAGTCAGATATTTTAATCTATTGTTCATCCATTTAGGATCATTTTTGTTTGATCTGATTTCCCTATTTGGAACATAATTTGACTGAGCAGCTAGGACTATGCCCTGGAAAGCATCATATTGGCAACCATCACCACCTACCTGAACCTTAGTCAGGTCATTCCAGTTCAGCCCACCTAAGTAATTTTTCAGTCCTATGAAATCAGCCAAGCGAAAGTCAGGGACGGAGACTTGATTGCCATTATTAGGGGAATTCCATGATATATTAAAACTGAGTGATTTGTGATCACTTTCCCCAAGCTCATCATTAACCTCAAGATTATTAATTAGTGTTTCCCTACTGGCAAGAACCAAGTCAAGGAGGTTATTTCCCCTAGTTGGCTCTGTCACAAACTGTTTTAAAAAACAATCCTGGATCGTATCAAGAAAGTCACCTGACTCTAAATTTCCTGTCAAATTACTCCAGTCAATCTGTCTATAGTTGAAATCTCCCATTAGCACAACATTTTCGTATGTAAATGCCTTACGAATTTCGTCCCATAGAAGTTTACTGCACTTCCTATCAAGATTTGGGGCCCTGTAAATCACACCCAAAATTAGTTTTTCTCGGCCCTCGAGAAGCTGTAACCAAACAGATTCAGTGGCCGACGCTTCTAAT
The DNA here is from genome assembly GCF_038502225.1 of Cherax quadricarinatus. Lineage (NCBI taxonomy): Eukaryota > Metazoa > Arthropoda > Malacostraca > Decapoda > Parastacidae > Cherax > Cherax quadricarinatus. The sequence goes on from NC_091293.1 coordinate 60,838,929, forward strand.
TTTATATCTTGTCTAACGCAACAATTTAAATTGTCTCTGACATACATTGCTACTCCACCACCCTTCCTGTTGACCCTGTCAGTGTGGAGTAATTTATAGCTTTGTATGTTACATTCAGAGGGCATCTCTCTATCTTTCAGATTGAGCCAGGTCTCTGTTAGAGCAATAATATCTATGTTTCCTGCACTAGCAATTAATCTTAGCTCATCTATCTTATTTCTTACACTCCTGCCATTAGTATAGTAAACCTTAAGGGAGCTAGTCCCTTGCTGCCCTCTGCTGTCCCCCTTTGTTTGCTGACCTGATCTATTGCCTTTATTTATAACTTCATGCTGAATGCCTTTTATACATATACTGTTTCCAACCCTAGTATTGCAACCTGCTTGTTTCCCACACACACCCATACCTCTATCTTCTATCAGTTTAAAATCATAGGCATTTCACCAATGGCCTTCTCAATTGAGTTTGCAAGTGCTACCACCCTAGCCCCAGAGAGATGTACCCCATCCCTTGCATACATATCATGTTTGCCATAAAAGTTGTTCCAGTTGTCAATGAATGGGATTGCAAGTTCCTTTCAGTATCTGTCTAGCCAGCAATTTACACCAATTGCCCTAGACAACCATTCATTTCCTACTCCCCTTCTAGGCAGTATGCTACATATGATTGGGACCCCTCCCTTAGACTTAATGAAATCTATAGCTGACCTGTACTTATCTAGCAGCTCTTCTCTCCTACCCTTCCCAATATCATTTCCACCAGCGCTGAGACAGATAATGGGCTTGTTCCCATTACCTGACATGATATTATCCAGCCTGTTAACTATGTCCCCAACACCAGCTCCAGGGAAGCACACACTATCTCTCATCTTCTTATTCCTATTACAAAAAGCACGGTCAATATATCTTACCTGAGAGTCACCAACCACAAGAATGCGCTTACCTCTGTTAGCAGGGGCAGTAGTACCCTTACCTTCACTGGCCACTGAAGTACATTCATCCTGAAGAACAGAGAAGTGATTTCCTACCTTCAGATCTTCACTCTTAACTTTCCTTATTCTGATTCTCCTTCCATTACTGATTACCACTCGCCACTTGTAGCAGGTGCTGGACTGCACCTCACTGCTGGTAGCCGTTGCTACCTCCCCACCTACAGCCTCCTCACAGCGAGAGACAGACTGCACCTCACTGCTAGAAGCCTCATTCCCCACAACTCCAGCCACCTCACACTCTCTCCTAATCTCCTCCTGGAGAAGCAAGACCTCCTCCTTCAACTCTCCAACCTCAATTTTTAAAACACTGCAGAAGCAAGCCATGCTTCGTATCTGAATTACCTGGATAACTTTTATTTTGTTTAATTTTATGCATGAGGAGCCAGTAATGTCATGTTTAGTTATACCATATGCTTCGGGAAAACTAAAACCAAAGTCACCTGGAAAAGGGCACATCTCGACCTCGTATCTCAAAACATTCCTAGGGTGTTGTTGATATAACAGGAGCAACAGCTGGTAGGAGGCTCACTGATACATCTTCCTTCATTTTATTAGGCAAAATATGTACTACTTTGCCTTGTATACTTAAGGTGATTGTAAGCTCTAAAATATTCAGTGTTTGGGCTGTCATTGAATTCATACTGTACCTTAACTTCAACCATCTCATGTAAGGAACATGTTCAACTGTTATATTATAGAGAACTCACCTAGGGTAGATACATTAATGTTAGAGGCACAGGAATATGTAATTATAGTGTAAGTACTGTATGATACTGTGTAATACTGAACTTTAGTAAATTCTTGATGTTAATTCTCTGAATACAGTGGAACCTCGGCTTACGAGCTTAATCCATTCCTTGACCTTGTTCGTATCCTGATTTGTTCGTATGCTGAGTCAATTTTCCTCATTTAAATTAATTGAAAAGCCATTAAATCCATTCCGGCAGAATTCCTGCTGTCAGAGGCAGGAAAAATACACCTCAATATAATGCTAATATCAATTCTACGGCTCATTTATCTATCGCAATTGATCTAATATTACATAATAAACAGTATAAATAACATAGAAACTTGATATATACTCTAGAATGAATAAAAGGTCATTATGTGACAAGTAGAGGAGGGCATAATATAGTGATGGTCTTTCGAAGCCGTCAAGTATTATAATTACTTTTATAGTACACCTACCATCCAACTTACGACCTGCTCGACTTACGACCACTCGACTTACGACTTTGTTTTTATGCCAAATTTCTGGGAAATAAACAACTATTTGTGTTGTACACAGTGTTTATCCTAAACCTTACAGTATAAAATACAGTGGTCCCTCGCTTTTCGTAGTTCTCGGCAATTGTAAAATTCGCCAATCGTAGGGGTATTTTCGTATAAACATGAACTCGCTTTTCATAGGTTGACTTGTGAGTCGTAGTTCGTCCGGGACGCGTACCCACGGCGGGAGCCGTGGCGGCAGCCAGTCTGGCATTGTTTACCAGTGAGCGAAGGTCCCCTCACGTGCTCCAGCGAAATATTTCATAATAAAGGACGCTGTTGCTGCAAAGGGAGTAACTATGCTGACAAAAATGAGATCACCAGTACTGGAAGAGGTTGAGAAGTTATTATTGGTGTGGATAAATGAGAAACAATTAGCAGGAGATACTCTTATGACTTCGATTATTTGTGAAAAGGCTAGGCAGTTGCATGAAGATTTGGTAAAGAAATTGCCTGCAAATAGTGGTGATGTGAGTGAATTTAAGGCCAGCAAAGGCTGGTTTGAGAGATTTAAGAACCGTACTGGCATACACAGTGTGGTAAGGCATGGTGAGGCTGCCAGTTCGGACCACAAGGCAGATGAAAAATATGTGCATGAATTCCAGGAGTGCATTGAGGCTGAAGGACTGAAACCTGAACAAGTGTTCAATTGTGACGAAACAGGCCTCTTTTGGAAAAAAAATGCCAAAGAGGACCTTCATTACACAAGAGGAAAAGGCAATGCCAGGACACAAGCCTATGAAAGACAGGCTGATGCTAATGTTCTGTGCTAATGCTAGTGGGGATTTCAAAATGAAGCCATTACTAGTGTACCATTCAGAAAATCCCAGAGTGTTCAGGAAAAACAATGTTATGAAGAGTAAATTGTGTGTGCTTTGGAAATCAAATAGTAAGGCATGGGTCACAAGGGAAATTTTCGTCGAGTGGTTCAATGAAGTGTTTGGCCCTAGTGTGAAGGAGTATCTCCGGGTAAAGAAATTGGATCTCAAGTGCCTGCTAGTAATGGACAATGCACCTGCTCATCCTCCAAACTTGGATGACCTAATTTTTGAGGAGTTTGGGTTCATCACAGTAAAGTTCTTGCCCCCGAATACCACTCCTCTCCTCCAGCCCATGGACCAGCAGGTCATTGCAAACTTTAAAAAACTCGACACAAAAGCAATGTTTCACAGGTGCTTGACTGTGACCACAGACACTCACTTGACCCTAAGGGAATTTTGGAGAGAACACTTCAGCATCCTCCATTGCATAACCCTTATAGGTATGGCTTCGGAGGGAGTGACTACCAGGACTTTGAACTCTGCCTGGAGAAAATTGTGGCCAGATTGTGTCGACAAGAGGGATTTTGAAGGGTTTGGGACTGACCCTGATGAGCCTATGTCTGTTGTAAAATCAATTGTGGCACTGGGGACTTCCATGGGGTTGAATGTGAGTTTGGAGGATGTGGAAGAAATGGTGGAAGACCACAACAAAGAGCTCACCACTGAGGAGCTGCAAGAGCTTCAGCAGGAAGAGCAACACATCGCAGCTCAGAATCTTGCTGCAGAGGAGGAGGAAGAGAGATGGAAGAAGGTGCCTTCTTCAGAAATTAAAGAGATTTTTACTATGTGGGGTAAGATGGAAAGCTTTATGGAGAAACATCACCCTAACAAGGTTGTTGCAAGCCATATTGGCAACATGTACAGTGACAAAGTCTTGGGCCATTTTAGGGAAGCGTTAAAGAGATGCCAGAAACAGAGCTCTCTCCACAGTTATTTCGCGAGACAGGACTCCATTGACTCTCAAGGTGGTCCTAGTGGCATTAAGAAACAGAGAAGACAAGCAACCTCTGAAAAGCAATTGGTACCTGAGGTGTTGATGGAAGGGGATTTCCCTTCCAAACTCTAAACAATCCACTCTCTCTCCTCCTCCAGTCTCCCATACACTAAGAAGAATCTCCAATAAAGGTAAGTGTTATGCTGTTAATGTTTCATTCATCATTTCCCATTGTATTGTTTATGTACTACATGTATATTTCATGTAAAAAAAATTTTTGTTTTAATACTTCTGGGTGTCAAGAACGGATTAATTGTATTTACATTATTTCTTATGGGGAAAATTGATTCGTAAATCGTAAATTTCGTTTATAGTAACGGCTCCAGGAACGGATTAATTACGAAAAAATGAGGGACCACTGTACAATACTAACAACATAAAAAGTAAAGTAAAACATGAAATACCAAAATAAAACAATAAAATAAAGTCTTAACAAAAATGTTTTGTTGATATTCAGTAGTAAAGTTCGACATGACCATTTCAACTTACGACCGGTTTCTCGGAACCGAACTCGGTCGTTAGTCAGATGGTAGGTGTACATTATAGTATTATTATTATACACATTACAGTGGACCCTTGGGTAACACCTTTAATCCGTTCCAGAGAGCTAGCCTTTAGTCGAATTAATTTTCCCCATAAGAAATCATGGAAATCCAATTAATCCGTTTCAGACATCCAAAAGTATTAACAAAAAATATTTTTTTTTAAAGATTAAATATATAAATATACGTACATACAGAAAACAGTGACGAATAAACATAAAGCACTAATAAAATGGATACCAGTGCAACTAATGTGACATTTATTGTGGCAACATTTCGCTCTCCAGGAGCTTTATCAAGCCATTACAAACAATACATGGACACAGAGGGTATATAAAGGCTCAGAGTGAGGTGCAATACTTGTGAGGTAACATTTCGATGTTCAGTAGTGGTAGTAGTAGTAGTAGTAGTAGTGACAAAAGTAATGCAATATGATAGAGCAATTAATTCGTACAAGAGTAAAAGGATATAAAAGCTATTACTTGGGTAACATAAAAATAGGTTAGACAAATATAGACTGGAAAGAGGCAGCTTGTTTCAGTGTTCACTCTCTGTAATGTGCTTTGTGTAGTATAACAGGAGAGACTATGTGATGGCAGGGTTTACTGTTTTCAGGAGGATTCTTGCTAAGACTTCGGAGATGGTGAAGCTGCCGTTGTTTTGTTTAATTGTATTCGAAACAGCGATCAGTGCTGATTCGAGGCACTTGCATCTGCGGAAATTAGTTTCTTTGATCACTAATTGTGCGTCTCTGAATTTCATGAGATGACTGGTGGAATTTCGGTGTTGTACACAGGCGTTGTTCAAGTTATCGTTCCTACATGCGTAAATGTGTTCATTGAGGCGGGTGTCGAGGTTTCTTGCTGTTTCACCTATGTAAATCTTGTCACAGCCTCCACAGGGTATAGTGTAAACTCCTGCATTGACTGGTTCATGGTGCTTGGATTGTGTCCTGGTTAGATCCTTTATTGAAGTGCTAGAAGCGATGGCGACTCTGGTGTTGTATTGCACCTCACTCTGAGCCTTTATATACCCTCTGTGTCCATGTATTGTTTGTAATGGCTTGATAAAGCTCCTGGAGAGCGAAACGTTGCCACAATAAATGTCACATTAGTTGCACTTGTGTCCTTTTACTTTACATATTGTCGGTAATTCTACCAACTTTATTACAAAATGGATACCGGAATTTTGGGGCGTCTGCTGGGTTCACCCATCCACGCACTGGACTCTCGTTGAGTCCAGTGCGTGAAGCAGTGCAGCCTTGAAGCAGACCAGCCCTGCAGCCCTATAAAAAGTCCTTGACTAGGCTAAAGGAATAACTTACCTTTATTGACTTATCTTTATTGACTTGACTTGTTGGTGTATGATAGACACGTAGGAGGCAAGAGGAAGGCAAGTTTATTATGCTTCAATATGACGCTAATATCATCCCTACAGCTTATTTATCTATCACAATTCATCTATGATATTATAAACAATATTAATAACATAGAAACATGATATATACTCTAGAATGAATAAAATATGTCATAATGTGTGAGAGGAGTAAATGGTGTAAGTGTTGTTGTTGGGTTTATAAGGGCCACTGAGAGAAGCTGTACATAGTGGAGGTGGAGGCACCAGCAGAACCCACCACCACTATCACACTTAAACAAAAGTATATGTAATTTATAAATAAGAAATATTTACATTATAATTTATAAATAAGAAATATTTACATTTCAATTGATAAATAAGTTTATACAGGTATACACAAATACAGTTAAGTACATAGATTATCATACATAGCAGCATATGTGTAAAGTACCTAGGCTAACCCAAAAAAGTTAGAGTGACCTATGTACTATTTCCATTGGGGTCCTTTTATATTTACGCTTATATTTACTTTTATACTTACATGTTTATATTTACACTTACCTTGGAAGAGATGTTAGTTTAATTAGTTAGTTTGATGGTGGAGATGCTGGCAGAGGTTTAGGGTGGTGGAAGATAGGGCAGCGTATGTTCAGCGGCCCTACACACATTCAACAACATTGGAGAGTTACTTTCGTATCATTTTTCTATCGCTTACTCACTTAACTTACTTGCTACGCTGTTAATTCTACACTTTATCGCTGGCTGACACTATAGCTTTTATCGATACCTGCTGCTTTAGTATCGTACATATCGTAGAATCACTCCAAAAGGCACATTCTCCCCTCTCTCTTCCTCCTCCATTTTGGTACTTTGCTACAAGTTTTTTCTTGAATTTTATTGTGTTTCTTTCCTTCTTTGTCACAGAGCTGGCACTAGAAGCTTTCTTTGGGGCCTTGGTGGCTTATTTAGCAGTTACAAGCACTAAAAACAATGGATAATACCAAATACATTACTTGTATGCGTGGAATCGTCCTCATTGGCTTGTAAACACTGGCTATACACGGAGTCATGGAGTGGCCGGGCCCGCTCAGGCTGCGCAGACATGTTCAGGACGAAAGCCCTTAGCCGAGTTATTTGGCGTTAGCCGAGCCAATATTTTTATGCCAAAGCGAGCCGTTAGCCGATTTTGGAGCTAACCGATGAAGCCTCTACCCGAGGGTCCACTGTATTATTGTATTATTATATTATATGATTATGATTATTATTATTATTATTATTATTTCTTTCTTTCAACACACCGGCCATATCCCACCGAGGCGGGGTGGCCCAAAAGGAAAAACGAAAGTTTCTCCTTTTACATTTAGTAATATATACAGGAGAAGACGTTACTAGCCCCTTGCTCCCGGCATTTTAGTCGCCTCTTACAACACGCTTGACTTACGGAGGAAGAAGTCTGTTCCACTTCCCCATGGAGATTATGATTATTATTATTATTATTATTATTATTATTATTATTATAATAATTATTATTATAATAATTATTATTATAGTGAGGAAGTGCTGGGGGGGGGGGATGGAACATATTCAAGCTTAATTTAAGGAACAGGAACATAGATCCAATTCCCTAGATCAAGAGCCCTTCACCAAGTACAACAGATAAGTATTAGGTTAAGTCTGCCCAAAATGCCTTGGCGTGATAGTGGCTTTCTTTGCTCCAATCATATGATATGTACAGTGCCTGCACTCTGAAGGAGGGGTGTTAATGTTGCAGTTTAAAAACTGTAGTGTAAAGCACCCTTCTGGCAAGACAGTGATGGAGTGAATGATGATGAAAGTTTTTCTTTTTCGGGCCACCCTGCCTTGGTGGGAATCGGCCAGTGTGTTAATAAAAAAATGTTAATAAATAAACATACATTGTAACCTTTGCAAAGAAATAAATATTTAGTTATTTATTTATTTATGTAAGGAACCTCCCTCGAGGGGGAAGTACGCATTCTGAAATTTTGTTCGTATCTTGAAGCCAAAAATTGACCGAACAATGGTTCATATCCTGAAAAGTTCACATGGTGGGGCGTTCATAATGCTGTCTAGTACATGACTTTCTCTCACTTAGCAAGAACAGTGAGAGTCTGGGAGCACCACTCCTGGCCCAGCCAACACCTGAAAAATCCATGGAGCTTACTACCCAAATTTTGCACATTACTCAGTTAAGAGATTTTGGATGCTTTTTTTTTTTCAATTGCATCTACACAAAATTACATAGTGCAAGGTTGTGGTATTAGAAAAATTGCTGTACCTATTAGTGCAAGGTTGTGGTATTAGAAAAATTACTGTACCTACTATAAATAAGGAAGCATTACTAATAGGAATATGAACTGTTGTATTCATGGATTTGGTAAATTTATTAAACAGTGGATTGGGGAAGTAAGGTGGTGGGTAAGTATTGTAGAGTTATGAAATACAGTGGAATCTTGACTTAGAAGTTTAATCCATTCCAGGAGCTAGCTCGTAACTCAATTTACTCGTATATCAAATTAATTTTCCTCATTTAAATTAATTGAAAAGCCATTAATACGTTCCTGCACTCTGGAGAGACAAGAAAAAATACACCTACCATCCGACTTACGACCGAGTTCAGTTCTGAGAAACTGGTCGTAAGCGAAATGGACGTAAGTCGAACTTTACTACTGGATATCAACATAACATTTTTGTAATGACTTTATTTTATTTTTTTATTTTGGTATTCCATGTTTTACTTTACATTTTATGCTGTTAGTATTGTATTTTATACTGTAAGGTTTAAGATAAACACTGTGTACAACACAAACACTTGTTTATTTCCCAGAAATTTGGCATAAAAACACGGTCGTAAGTCAAGTCATCGTATGTCGAGCAGGCCGTAAGTCGGATGGTAGGTGTACTTGAATATGACGCTATTATCAACTTAACGGCTTATTTATCTATCACAATTCATCCAATATGACATAATAAGCAACATAATTAGCACAGAAACATGATATGTACTCTAGAATGAATAAAATAGGCCATAATATGATTGCAGAGGAAGTGGCAGCGGCAGAAGCGTCGGCCATTTCTGTCACAATGTGACCATAGTATCTTCCCATGTTCTTACTGTAAGAGAAAATGGAGTATTTTTGAGGCTAACTGCAGTAGATCACTAGGACCCATGGTTAGAAAAAAAAATTTGGCCAAATGACTGTAAAAAATTCAGACAAGCACGAGAGAACTGCCCCCCCTCCCTCAGGGATGTAAACATGTTTACTGCTGATCAGCTGTGCCAACTAGCAGAAGCAATCTGAATTATTACATACGTATTATGCATTATTATTATTATTATTATTAGTTTAGGGAACTGAAGCTCTATCATTATTATAGTAATAATTACAGGTCCGCCATCACAAATCCGGCAATCAGTTATTCGGTTCCTTCAGTTATTCGGCACTAATTTTGGCTAGCATAATTTCAAATTTCCTGGGTTGCCACACTAACCTGCTGGTACTGTTTGGTAGGGCTACTTGCTGCATAAGTCATTCTAATTTCTTTTTCTCCATTTATTGTTTTAACCTGCTTACTTTTAGCCCTAGCCATGGTTCCAATGAATAAAAGAAATGCTTCTCATTATGTAAAGCACTTACACAGTACATTATCCATTAAAGATAAGGTGGCTTTAACCCTTTGACTGTTTCAGGGCCCTCTCTGAAACTGTCATTCTATGTCGCCAAATATTCGAAAAAAAAAAAATTATTTTTTCTTATGAAAATGTTAGGAATATTTTTACTAGTGTTTTAAGCCTAAAAAAAAATTTTTGCCATCAGTACTTACCGAGATATAGAGCCGCAAAGTTTGCAGAAATCGACGTGCGTATGGCAACAGCGGCGACTGCTGCCCACCCGGTATTCTTTTATTTACTCTAATTCAAAGGTTTCTGGCATTTTTCAATATTTTTCTTTTCCAGGTAACTTATGTGGCCTGTGAGACCAATGTAAGGTGCATTGTTCAAATATACACTCATTATTTACAACACAATAACAGAACAAACTTTATCACTATTAGTTTGTGTATACACTTTGTTTACACAAACAAACAATACAAAACAATGTTTATTACTATTGTTCCATAATATATATACATATGTACAGTCACTAAGCACGTTCCTAGAACTGCTGCAGCTTGTGGAACTCCTTGAAACATGGGTATATGCAGAGGGGCACTTCACACTCCTCACACATAAAACGAGTGTCTCTGCGTGTTTGTGGGCGTTTTGTGGTATGCATACATACATAACACCTCTTCTGAGCATTTTTCTTGGCAGTAGTAGGAGGCAGTTGTATGGGGTAGTGATCACCAGGCCTCAAACGAGATGACGTCTGTGGGCGCTGGTCTATTGCAGGAGTTGCTCCTTTGTACTTTGCAATTATTTGTCTGATTACTGACAGGCAAAATTCACCATATTTTGGTGTTTTGTTGGTCTTCAACTTGTATATGTTATAAGCATTTAGCATAGAGATATCAACAAGATGGAAAAAAAGTTTGATATACCACTTATAACTCTTGCGTACACAGTCTGCAAACCCAATCTGCATGTCACATTTGTCCACTAAGCGCATATTGAGGTTGTAGTCCATGACAGCTGCAGGCTTTAGAATGGGTTCATTGGTCTCTCTGTTGTCCCTGCCACTGGGTACCATTTCGTTTGTGTGAACTGATGTCAACAATGTGACATCACGTTTGTCATGCCACCGAAATGCCATGATGTCATTGGCAGCAAAGGCTTGCACCTCACCTCTGCGAGTGCCAGCGTCGAACCTTGGCATATGTTTGCGATTACCACGCACTGTGCCACACACGTCTGTCAAGTTCACTCGCAAGAAATCACTGAGTAAGGGGCTTGTGTACCAGTTATCAGTAAATAACATATGCCCCTTACCAAGATATGGTTCCATCATTGTTCGAACCACATCACCAGAGATACCCAATAACTTCATGGTATCTCTCAAAGTATTACTGCCAGTGTACACAATAATATCTAAAACAAGACCACTTCTGCAATCACACAGTACAAATAGCTTTATACCAAAGCGTTTCCTCTTGCTTGGTATATATTGCTTGAATGAGAGTCTTCCTTTGAATAAAATCAAGGACTCATCAATAACAAGCTTCCTGAAGGGATAAAAATACATGCAGCACTTTTGTTTCAGGTACATAAACACATTTCTTATCTTATATAACCTGTCGCTTCTGTCAGGCCTGGTTTTGTCTGAAAAGTGTAACATACGCAACAGTATCAGGAAACGATTGACACCTATAATGTCACTAAAACCTGGAGTTGAAATCAGGCGATCTGTTGTCCAGTATGTGGTGACAGTGTGCTTATACACATGTGGCATAAGCATTATTGTGGCAAAAAACAGGTACATCTCTGCCACAGTTGTCTCCTTCCACTTGTGTAGCCGTGATTTTGGTGAGAGAATTGTATTTGCCATGGTGTATTCACAGTATGTGTTGGTTTCCCTGACAATGATGTCCATCAGGGGTTCATCGAAGAATAACTCAAAGCAGTCCAGTTCACTGGCATTGTTCCCAAGTGGACAAGATGGCTTTATTCCACTTTGTGTTTCATCAAAGTCATGGGGACTGGGAACAAACTCGTCACCGTCCTGCCAATCCCAGATGCGGTCTGCTGGTGGGGTCTGGATATTGTACCGTGGTTGTGGCTGTGCAGGTTGTGGTGGTGCAGGTTGTGGCAGTGTGGGGTAGGGTGAGGCTGGTTGTTCTGCTGAGTCAGCCGCGTGGCTAGTAGCGTGGCCCGGTGATGGTGCCACATGGGCCGTGCCACCCTCACTATCACCACCACTGCCTCCTCCCTCACTGTCACCATTCATACCCATCATTACAATATCGTCATCTTCACTATCAGGTCGTGGTGTTGGGCCACGGGATGTGCTCCCAGAGTTTCTCCTTCCCCTTGGAACAACATATGAAACACTACCAGACCGCATGCTACGTCGTACATACTGGCGCTTCACTGGGGAATATTCACTCTCACTGTCACTAGAACTGCTTTCAATGACCTTGAAATCACTATCACTATCACTGCTATCATCAGGGTGTTGTACACGACCAAATAGTTTCCTCTTTCGTCCTGGTACAGGCGAAGGTGAATGTGAACAAGCCGGCACAGCACCAGAGGTCGAAGGTTGTGGGTCATCTGGGTTTTCGTCACTATTTACGTTATCCTGGGCACTTTTTTCGGTAACACTCACTTGAAAACCCTTGAATTCACTGTCACTGACATTTTCATCGCTGTTAGAGCTATCACTTGGGAACAAAAGACCTCCAATCCGCCGAGGAGTGAGGAACTTCTTACCGAGAGGCATGGTGAAAATGGACTGACAACATGGCGTTCCCACAATGCACCGCTAGGTCCCAGATTTTTTTCACAGGGTGCACACCGACCACTGAGACCCATTCTCTCCCGTGTAGGCCTACCAGGCCTTTGGCGCGCGATTTGAAGCCGCTAGAATTTGTGCGTATAAATACGTCAGAAACATTGGCTCGTAAGACGTATTTATACGTCGGAAACAGTCAAAGGGTTAAAGCCACTGTCGGTTGCCATGAACTCAGTCTCATGAAGCAGGAGAATATGCTTTATTATTACGCTAATATCAACACTACAGCTTATTTGCCTATCACAATTGATCTAATATGACAAAATAAACAATATAAATAACATAAAACATGTTAAATACTCCAGAATAAATATTATTTGGCATAACACCGAGCAGTTCGACGGAGGTATGAAGAGGATATGGTATACAAATACCATTCTCCTATCCCTGTCTGGGGGCTTATATTAGAGAAAACGGAGTATAGCACAGGGCTAACTATGATATACACTCGTACTGCACCATAAACCGGTAACAAAAAAGTTATTTTCTCTATATAGATTATCACACACAGCAGCATATATGTAGAGAACCTAGGATAACCCAAAAAAAGTCAACGTGGCTTATTTCTAGTACCTGGCTTGGGTTAGCCATACAGTGGACCCTCTACCAACGATATTAATCCGTTCCTGAGAGCTCATTGTTAATCGAAATTATCATTAGTCAAGTTAATTTTCCCCATAAGAAATAATGGAAATCAAATTAATCCGTTCCTGACACCCCAAAGTATTGAAAAAAAAAATTTTTACCACATGAAATATTAATTTTAATACAAACTGAAGAAGAATGCACAGTTACATGGCACTTACCTTTATTGAAGATCTTGTGATGATTGATGGGATGGGAGGAGGGGAGAGTGTTAATGGTGTTAGTGTTTAGAAGGGGAATTCCCTTCCATTAGGACTTGAGATGGCAAGTCCTTTTCCGGGGTTACTTCCCTTCTTTTAACCCTTTGAGGGTCCGTCCCGTAGATCTACAGCTTTACGTTCAGGGTCCAAACTGTAGATCTACGTCATGAGCTCAGCTCACTCTGATAAACTGTGACTGGTACATTTGGGCCTAGATATGAGAGAATACATCTGTGTGGTATGTGTGCACCACATAAAACAGATCCTGCAGCACGCTGTGTATAATGAGAGGAAAAAAACTGAAATCATGATTTTTCGATTAAAACAGCGACTTTGCAGTGTTTTTTCGTATGTTTTTATAGTTCTATTTGCGATTTCTTGGTCTCATTTGATACAATGGAAGACATATTACAGAAATAGAGATGATTTTGATTGGTTTTAGCACTGGAAATGGCTTGAAACTGAGCTCAAAGTAGCAGAAATGTTAAATTTTTGCCGATATTCAAGAGTAAACAAACGACCTCACACATCTAATACACGCCAGCTGGTGGGTCTAATATGCATTCACAAATATGGTGATGATATTTATACAATTATTACAGTATTGCATAACAGTAAATCTTCTATTTTTTGGTGTGAATAAAAATTCATTATGTGAATAAAAAATCAAAATGGAATTTATTTGTAAAGCCTCAAAACATAGCTAATGAACAGAGGAAATGTTAGTTTAGTTCCAGGAATACCTACATTGTTTATTCTGGACCCTATTTTGAAATTGGAATATTTTGAACTTTGTGTTAAATTGGCCAAATTAACAATTTCCGATCACTTTAATTTGTAGTTGAAACAGTTGACTTGGTGATTTCTTGTGCTCAATTGATAGAATAGAAGTAATACTAGTGAAATAGCAAAGAATTTGGTTGACTGGAATAATGTAATTGGCCTAAAATGGGAGTCAAAGTCGGCAAAATCACCGATTCGTAAATATAGCTGACATCAAAATTCACGAGAGCATAATTTCGTCAGTTTTCCATCAAATTTCATACTTTTTGTTTTATTACCTTCACAAAAAGATTCTCTACCATTTCATAAGAAAAAATAACAAATTTTTTTTTTTGAAAATTCTTGGACACTGGGGCACCACTTCAGATTTGGGCCTTGGACCCTGAAGGGGTTAATGCCACTAGGACCAGCTTGAGAGTCACTGGACCTCTGTCACACAACATATCTGTCCATAGAGGCCTGTACCTCCCGTTTATGACATTCCGAAAGTGTTTCACAACATTGTCAGTGTACAGGTTGCCAACACAGCTTGCAGTAGCTGTGTCAGGGTGATTTTCATCAAAAAAGCTTTGCACTTTAAGCCACATTGCACATATTTCCTTAATCTTTGAAGTAGGCAACTTCTTCAATTTCTCTATCCCCTCCTCCGAAGCAGTTTCCTCAGGTGTGGCCTCTTGCTGTTGAAGATGATCTAGCAGCTCATCAGTGGTTAGTTCTTCATTGTCCTCCTCCACCAACTCTTCCACATCTTCCCCACTAACCTCCAACCCCAAGGACTTCCCCAATGCCACAATGGATTCCTCAACTGGCATAGGATTCCCAGGGTTAGCCTCAAACCCTTTTGTCTACACATTCTGGCCACAGTTTTTTCCAAGCAGAGTTCAAGGTCTTCTTAGTCACTTCCTCCCAAGCCTTACCTATAATGTTTACACAATTGAGGATGCTAAAGTGATCTCTCCAAATCTCTCAGTTGAGTTTCTGAGGTCACTACAAAGCACCTTTCAAACATAGCTTTTGTGTAGAGTTTTTTGAAGTTTGCAATGACCTGCTGGTCCATGGGCTGCAGGAGAGGAGTGGTATTAGGAGGCAAAAACTTCACCTTAATGAAGCTCATGTCCGCAGAAAGTCGCTCTGGCAAGTCTGAAGGATGACCAGGAGCATTGTCTAATACCAGGAGGCACTTAAGGTCCAATTTATTTTCCAGGAGGTAATTTTTCACAGTGGGGGCAAATGCATGGTGTAACCAGTCATAGAAAAAGTCCCTAGTGACCCATGCCTTACTGTTTGCACTCCACAGCACACACAAATTAGCCTTGAGGACATTGTTTTTCCTGAACACTCTGGGAGTTTCAGAGTGATACACCAATAAAGGCTTCACTTTGCAATCACCACTAGCATTGGCACACATCAACAGAGTAAGCCTGTCTTTCATAGGCTTATGTCCTGGGAATGCCTTTTCCTCCTGAGTAATGTAGGTCCTGCTTGGCATTTTCTTCCAAAATAGGCCTGTTTCATCACAATTAAACACTTATTCAGGTTTCAGTCCTTCACTGTCTATGTACTCCTTGAATTCCTGCACATATTTTTCAGCCGCTTTTGGTCCGAACTGGCAGCCTCGCCATGCCTTATCACACTATGTATGCCACTACAATTCTTAAATCTCTCAAACCAACCTTTGCTGGCCTTAAATTCACTCACATCACCACTAGTTGCAGGCATTTTTTTAATTAAATCGTCATGCAGCTTCCTAGCCTTTTCACATATGAACGCTTGACAGATGCTATCTCCTGCTATCTGTTTTTCGTTTTTTTTTTTTATTATTTTTTATTATCACACTCGCCGATTCCCACCAAGGCAGGGTGGCCCGAAAAAGAAAAACTTTCACCATCATTCACTCCATCACTGTCTTGCCAGAAGGGTGCTTTACACTACAGTTTTTAAACTGCAACATTAACACCCCTCCTTCAGAGTGCAGGCACTGTACTTTCCATCTCCAGGACTCAAGTCCGGCCTGCCGGTTTCCCTGAATCCCTTCATAAATGTTACTTTGCTTACACTCCAACAGCACGTCAAGTATTAAAAACCATTTGTCTCCATTCATCCTATCAAACACGCTCACGCATGCCTGCTGGAAGTCCGAGCCCCTCGCACACAAAACCTCCTTTACCCCTTCCCTCCAACCTTTCCTAGGCCGACCCCTACCCCGCCTTCCTTCCACTACAGACTGATACACTCTTGAAGTCATTCTGTTTCGCTCCATTCTCTCTACATGTCCGAACCACCTCAACAACCCTTCCTCAGCCCTCTGGACAACAGTTTTGGTAATCCCGCACCTCCTCCTAACTTCCAAACTACGAATTCTCTGCATTGTATTCACACCACACATTGCCCTCAGACATGACATCTCCACTGCCTCCAGCCTTCTCCTCGCTGCAACATTCATCACCCACGCTTCACACCCATATAAGAGCGTTGGTAAAACTATACTCTCATACATTCCCCTCTTTGCCTCCAAGGACAAAGTTCTTTGTCTCCACAGACTCCTAAGTGCACCACTCACTCTTTTTCCCTCATCAATTCTATGATTCACCTCATCTTTCATAGACCCATCCGCTGACACGTCCACTCCCAAATATCTGAATACGTTCACCTCCTCCATACTCTCTCCCTCCAATCTGATATCCAATCTTTCATCACCTAATCTTTTTGTTATCCTCATAACTTTACTTTTTCCTGTATTCACCTTTAATTTTCTTCTTTTGCACACCCTACCAAATTCATCCACCAATCTCTGCAACTTCTCTTCAGAATCTCCCAAGAACACAGTGTCATCAGCAAAGAGCAGCTGTGATAACTCCCACTTTGTGTGTGATTCTTTATCTTTTAACTCCACGCCTCTTGCCAAGACCCTCGCATTTACTTCTCTTACAACCCCATCTATAAATACAGTGGACCCCCGCATACCGATTTTAATCCGTGCAAGAGGGCTCATTGGTATGCGAAATAATCGGTATGCGAATGAATTTTCCCCATAAGAAATAATGGAAATCAAATTAATCCGTGCAAGACACCCAAAAGTATGAAAAAAAAATTTTTACCACATGAAATATACATTTTCCTACACACAAAGAGAAGGATACATGCACAATAGTAGAGTAGTACATGCACAGTATATATTGTGCATGTACTAGTCTACTAAATGAAGAATAAATGACACTTACCTTTATTGAAGATGCAGCAATGACTGATGAGACACTGTGTCCTGGGAGTGCCTTTTCCTCCTGAGTACTGTAGGTCCTGTTTGGCATTTTCTTCCAGAACAGGCCTTATCACACTGTGTATGTCACTACGATTCTTAAATTTCTCAAACCAACCTTTGCTGGCTTTAAATTCACCAATATGAGCACTAGTTCCAGGCATTTTTCTCTGTTCACCTGGGTGTTAGTCGACTGGTGTGGGTTGCATCCTCGGAGACAAGATTAAGGACCCCAATGGAAATAAGTTAGACAATCTTCGATGACACTGACTTTTTTGGGTTATCCTGGGTGGAAAATCCTCTAGGGTTAATTGTTTCTTGGTATATTCTCAATAAGCCACACCAACAACAGTGCTACAGCAGCAGCAGACGATGCTACAGCAGCAGCAGACGATGTTACAGCAGCAGCAGACGATGCTACAGCAGCAGCAGCAGCTGACAGTGCTACAGCAGCAGCAGCAGCTGACAGTGCTACAGCAGCAGCAGACGATGCTACAGCAGCAGCAGCAGCTGACAGTGCAGCAGCAGCAGCAGCTGTACCACCAATAGTAGCGATGGTTGATTGGGGTTCATTATACAACCTGGCCAGCTCGGAGACACGCACTCCACTTTCATACTTATCAATGATCTTTTTCTTCATCTCTATTGTAATTCTCACCCTTATTGCTGTAGGGTTGGCACTAGAAGCTTTCTTGGGGCCCATGGTCACTTATTTTCCAGATAAAATCACCAAAAACACTGTAATAATACGAAATGTTATGATTGTATGCTTGGATGCTACCGCGGAGGCTGGCTGGTAAACAATGCCACCGGCGGAACATGTGAGGCTGGCTAAGGCGCACATTGGACGCGTCTCGGATGAACAGCGGTGAGCGGGTTTTTGAGCGGTATGCGAGGCAAAATTTTTGCGATTAAAGTGAGCGGTATGCGGAATAAACGGTATGTGATGCCAACGGTATGCGGGGGTCCACTGTATATTAAACAACCACGGTGACATCACACATCCTTGTCTAAGGCCTACTTTTACTGGGAAAAAATTTCCCTCTTCCCTGCATACTC
This sequence comes from Cherax quadricarinatus, assembly GCF_038502225.1. Classification (NCBI taxonomy): domain Eukaryota; kingdom Metazoa; phylum Arthropoda; class Malacostraca; order Decapoda; family Parastacidae; genus Cherax; species Cherax quadricarinatus. Next base: position 60,857,315 of record NC_091293.1, read on the forward strand.
TAACTTGAGCCTCACTATCCTCGTAAAAACTCTTCACTGCTTTCAGTAACCTACCTCCTACACCATACACTTGCAACATCTGCCACATTGCCCCCCTATCCACCCTGTCATACGCCTTTTCCAAATCCATAAATGCCACAAAGACCTCTTTAGCCTTATCTAAATACTGTTCACTTAAATGTTTCACTGTAAACACCTGGTCCACACACCCCCTACCTTTCCTAAAGCCTCCTTGTTCATCTGCTATCCTATTCTCCATCTTACTCTTAATTCTTTCAATTATAACTCTACCATACACTTTACCAGGTATACTCAACAGACTTATCCCCCTATAATTTTTGCACTCTCTTTTATCCCCTCTGCCTTTATACAAAGGAACTATGCATGCTCTCTGCCAATCTCTAGGTACCTTACCCTCTTCCATACATTTATTAAATAATTGCACCAACCACTCCAAAACTATATCCCCACCTGCTTTTAACATTTCTATCTTTATCCCATCAATCCCGGCTGCCTTACCCCCTTTCATTTTACCTACTGCCTCACGACTGGCTCTTCCTCACTCCTACAAGATGTTATTCCACCTTGCCCTATACACGAAATCACAGCTTCCCTATCTTCATCAACATTTAACAATTCCTCAAAATATTCCCTCCATCTTCCCAATACCTCTAACTCTCCATTTAATAACTCTCCTCTCCTATTTTTAACTGACAAATCCATTTGTTCTCTAGGCTTTCTTAACTTGTTAACTTAACTTGTTTTTCGTTTATCCACACTAATAACAGTCTCTCAACATCTTTTATCACTTGCGATCTCAGTTTCGAAAACATAGTTGCACCTTTGGCAAGAACAACTTCCTTGATTGCCGTTTTCTTGCCCACAATAGTAGCAATGGTTGATTGGGGTTTTGTGTACAACCTGGCCAGCTCGGAGACACGCACTCCACTTTCATACTTAGCAATGATCTCTTTCTTCATATCCATAGTAATTCTCACCCTTTTTGCTGTAGGGTTGGCACTAGAAGCTTTCTTGGGGCCCATGGTGATTTATTTTGCAGGTGCAGTCACTACAAATGCTGTGATAATATGAAATGTTCCGATTGTGTGTTTGGATGGGACCGCTGTGGCTGGCTGGCTTGTAAACACTGGCACCCACGGGACAAGTGAGGCGCGCTCAGGCCATAAGTGGACGCGTCTCGAATGGAACGAATAGCGTTGGTCGGGTTTTTTTGTGCTAGTTGAGGCAAAATTTTTGCATTAAAATGTATCGCTAGTCAGATTTAACGTTTAACGATGCCAACATTGGTCGAGGGTCCACTGTATATGATTTTTGGTAAATATTCGATTCCCAGCCAGGGTAGAAACATTAGGCGTGTTTCTTTACAGCTGTTGTCTATGTTTACCCATCAGTGAATGGGTACCTGGGTGTTAGCCGACTAGTGTGGGTGTTATCCTGGGACACTGACCTAGTTTTCTTGAAATACTCTGCATAACAAGTGGCTTTTTATACAGTAGTATGTCACTGATGTCAGCTAGGCCTGTATACCTTGTACATATAGTAAATAAAGATATTATTATTATTTTTTTTTTCCGACAAATCGGCCGTCTCCCACCGAGGCAGGGTGACCCAAAAAAGAAAGAAAATCCCCAAAAAGAAAATACTTTCATCATCATTCAACACTTTCACCACACTCACACATTATCACTGTTTTTGCAGAGGTGCTCAGAATACAACAGTTTAGAAGCATACACATATAAAGATACACAACATATCCCTCCAACCTGCCAGTATCCCAAAACCCTCCTTTAAAGTGCAGGCATTGTACTTCCCATTTCCAGGACTCAAGTCCGACTATATGAAAATAACCGGTTTCCCTGAATCCCTTCACTAAATATTACCCTGCTCACACTCCATTATTATTATTATTATTATTATTATTATTATTATCATATAATTTTCTCAGTTGTTTGTTGGGTTATCTTATTCAAACTTGGGCAATGTATGCTGGAAAGACACTTCTTCACGTACACCAAAAATGAAAGAAATCAGACCATAAATAGCGGAGTTCACTTCTCAGCCATTAGCGGCCGCTTAGCGGTATATTTTTGTATGGTTGTTATGGTTATATTCTCATTTTTTCGGTCTCATTTGATAGAATGAAATATATATTACAGAAATAGATATGACTTTCATTGCTTTCATGATGAAAAGTACCTTGAAATTGCGCTCACAGTAGCGAAAATGTTCTATTCTTTAGCGAAGCTCAAGAGTAAACAAATGACATCACTGTCCAATACCTGTCCGCCTGCCAGTCCAATATGAAGTCAAGAATGGCTTGACATTATTTATACAATTATTACAATAATGCAGCAGTCTGCATAACAGTAAATCTTCTATTTTTTTTTTGTGAATAAAAATTTCAAATGAAAAGCAAGAGTAATATAAGAGGGGCTGTAGCAGTGACTAATGAACAGAGAAAATTTTATTTTAGTGCCAGGAATGTCTGCATTGTTTATTCTGGACCCTATTTTGAAATTGGCATCTGTTAAAATTTGTGTGAAATCGGCCAAATTGCCAATTTCTGACCACTTATTGGGTAGTTGAAATAAGTGAATGGGTGGTTTCTTGTACTCGGTTGACAGACTAGAAGTAAATAAGCTTATTCAGGTTCCTGACCAGCCGAAGGCGGTTCCTGACCAGCCGGGCTGTGGCTCGTACGTTGGTTTGCGTGCAGCCAACAGTAACAGCCTGGTTGATCAGGCTCTGATCCACCAGGAGGCCGGGTCACAGACCAGGCCGCGGGGGCGTTGACCCCCGGAACCCTCTCCAGGTAAACTCCAGGTATACACAAATACAGTTACATAGATTATCATACATATCAGTGTATGTATAGAGAACCTAGGATAACCCAGAAAAGTCAGACAAAGTGACTTATTTCCAGTACCTGGCTTGGGCTTGCCATATATGATTTTTGGTAAATATTTTTTTTTTCCTGGTTGTTTGTTGGGCTATCTCATTGAAACTTGGGCAATGTATGATGGAAAGATGCTTCTTAACGTGCAGCAAAAATAAAAAAGACAGACGATAAATAAGGGAGTTAACTTCTCAGCCATTAGTCGCCTCTTTGCAGTATATTTTCGTATGGTTTTTATGGCTGTATTCTCATTTTTTGGACTCATTTGATAGAATGGAAGATATATTACAGAGATAGACATGATTTTGATTGCTTTGATGACGAAAAGTACCTTGAAATTGAGCTCAAAGTAGCGGAAATGTTTGATTTTTGCCGATGTTCAATGAACTGTGTAAGTTGGTTTATTTTATTAAGTGTATTCTAACCTAACCACTCTGTAATCTGGCAAACTCAGTAATCCCGCACACTACAAGTCCCAATGATGCCGGATTTGTGATGGAGGACCTGTATTATTAATTTAGGGAACTGAAGCTCTATCTTTATTAATAATAATAATAGTAGTAGTATATTATTATTATTATTATTATTATTATTATTATTATTATTAATATTGTTGTTGTGACTTCCAGCAAGCGTGCGTGAGCGTCTTAGATAGGAGTGAATGGAGACGAATGGTACTTGGGACCTGACGATCTGTTGGAGTGTGAGCAGGGTAATATTTAGTGAAGGGATTCAGGGAAACCGGTTATTTTCATATAGTCGGACTTGAGTCCTGGAAATGGGAAGTAAAATGCCTGCACTTTAAAGGAGGGGTTTGGGATATTGGCAGTTTGGAGGGATATGTTGTGTATCTTTATACATATATGCTTCTAAACTGTTGTATTCTGAGCACCTCTGCAAAAGCAGTGATAATGTGTGAGTGTGGTGAAAGTGTTGAATGATGATGAAAGTATTTTCTTTTTGGGGATTTTCTTTCTTTTTTGGGTCACCCTGCCTCGGTGGGAGACGACCAACTTGTTGAAAAAAAAAAAAAAAAAAAAAAAAAAAAATAATAATAATAATAATAATAATATAATACTACTACTGCTACTAATATTATTATTATTATTATTATTATTATAATGATAGAGCTTCAGTTCCCTAAATTAATAACAACAATTTTTTTTTTTTTTTAACAAGTCGGCCGTCTCACACCGAGGCAGGGTGACCCAAAAAAGAAAGAAAATCCCCAAAAAGAAAATACTTTCATCATCATTCAACACTTTCACCACACTCGCACATTATCACTGTTTTTGCAGAGGTGCTCAGAATACAACAGTTTAGAAGCATATATGTATAAAGATACACAACATATCCCTCCAAACTGCCAATATCCCAAACCCCTCCTTTAAAGTGCAGGCATTGTACTTCCCATTTCCAGGACTCAAGTCCGACTATATGAAAATAACCGGTTTCCCTGAATCCCTTCACTAAATATTACCCTGCTCACACTCCAACAGATCGTCAGGTCCCAAGTACCATTCGTCTCCATTCACTCCTATCTAAGACGCTCACGCACGCTTGCTGGAAGTCACAACAACAATATTAATAATAATAATAATAATAATAATAATAATAATAATAATATACTACTACTATTATTATTATTAATAAAGATAGAGCTTCAGTTCCCTAAATTAATAATACAGGTCCTCCATCACAAATCCGGCATCATTGGGACTTGTAGTGTGCGGGATTACTGAGTTTGCCAGATTACAGAGTGGTTAGGTTAGAATACACTTAATAAAATAAACCAACTTACACAGTTCATTGAACATCGGCAAAAATCAAACATTTCCGCTACTTTGAGCTCAATTTCAAGGTACTTTTCGTCATCAAAGCAATCAAAATCATGTCTATCTCTGTAATATATCTTCCATTCTATCAAATGAGTCCAAAAAATGAGAATACAGCCATAAAAACCATACGAAAATATACTGCAAAGAGGCGACTAATGGCTGAGAAGTTAACTCCCTTATTTATCGTCTGTCTTTTTTATTTTTGCTGCACGTTAAGAAGCATCTTTCCATCATACATTGCCCAAGTTTCAATGAGATAGCCCAACAAACAACCAGGAAAAAAAAAATATTTACCAAAAATCATATATGGCAAGCCCAAGCCAGGTACTGGAAATAAGTCACTTTGTCTGACTTTTCTGGGTTATCCTAGGTTCTCTATACATACACTGATATGTATGATAATCTATGTAACTGTATTTGTGTATACCTGGAGTTTACCTGGAGAGGGTTCCGGGGGTCAACGCCCCCGCGGCCTGGTCTGTGACCCGGCCTCCTGGTGGATCAGAGCCTGATCAACCAGGCTGTTACTGTTGGCTGCACGCAAACCAACGTACGAGCCACAGCCCGGCTGGTCAGGAACCGCCTTCGGCTGGTCAGGAACCTGAATAAGCTTATTTACTTCTAGTCTGTCAACCGAGTACAAGAAACCACCCATTCACTTATTTCAACTACCCAATAAGTGGTCAGAAATTGGCAATTTGGCCGATTTCACACAAATTTTAACAGATGCCAATTTCAAAATAGGGTCCAGAATAAACAATGCAGACATTCCTGGCACTAAAATAAAATTTTCTCTGTTCATTAGTCACTGCTACAGCCCCTCTTATATTACTCTTGCTTTTCATTTGAAATTTTTATTCACAAAAAAAAAATAGAAGATTTACTGTTATGCAGACTGCTGCATTATTGTAATAATTGTATAAATAATGTCAAGCCATTCTTGACTTCATATTGGACTGGCAGGCGGACAGGTATTGGACAGTGATGTCATTTGTTTACTCTTGAGCTTCGCTAAAGAATAGAACATTTTCGCTACTGTGAGCGCAATTTCAAGGTACTTTTCATCATGAAAGCAATGAAAGTCATATCTATTTCTGTAATATATATTTCATTCTATCAAATGAGACCGAAAAAATGAGAATATAACCATAACAACCATACAAAAATATACCGCTAAGCGGCCGCTAATGGCTGAGAAGTGAACTCCGCTATTTATGGTCTGATTTCTTTCATTTTTGGTGTACGTGAAGAAGTGTCTTTCCAGCATACATTGCCCAAGTTTGAATAAGATAACCCAACAAACAACTGAGAAAATTATATGATAATAATAATAATAATAATAATAATAATAATAATGGAGTGTGAGCAGGGTAATATTTAGTGAAGGGATTCAGGGAAACCGGTTATTTTCATATAGTCGGACTTGAGTCCTGGAAATGGGAAGTACAATGCCTGCACTTTAAAGGAGGGGTTTGGGATATTGGCAGTTTGGAGGGATATGTTGTGTATCTTTATACATATATGCTTCTAAACTGTTGTATTCTGAGCACCTCTGCAAAAACAGTGATAATGTGCGAGTGTGGTGAAAGTGTTGAATGATGATGAAAGTATTTTCTTTTTGGGGATTTTCTTTCTTTTTTGGGTCACCCTGCCTCGGTGTGAGACGGCCGACTTGTTAAAAAAAAAAAAAAATTGTTGTTATTAATTTAGGGAACTGAAGCTCTATCATTATAATAATAATAATAATAATAATAATATTAGTAGCAGTAGTAGTATTATATTATTATTATTATTATTATTTTTTTTTTTTTTTTTTTTTTTTTTTTTTTTCAACAAGTTGGTCGTCTCCCACCGAGGCAGGGTGACCCAAAAAAGAAAGAAAATCCCCAAAAAGAAAATACTTTCATCATCATTCAACACTTTCACCACACTCACACATTATCACTGCTTTTGCAGAGGTGCTCAGAATACAACAGTTTAGAAGCATATATGTATAAAGATACACAACATATCCCTCCAAACTGCCAATATCCCAAACCCCTCCTTTAAAGTGCAGGCATTTTACTTCCCATTTCCAGGACTCAAGTCCGACTATAAGAAAATAACCGGTTTCCCTGAATCCCTTCACTAAATATTACCCTGCTCACACTCCAACAGATCGTCAGGTCCCAAGTATCATTCATCTCCATTCACTCCTATCTAACACGCTCATGCACGCTTGCTGGAAGTCCAAGCCCCTCACCCACAAAACCTCCTTTACCCCCTCTTTCCAACCCTTTCGAGGACGACCCCTACCCCTCTTTCCTTCCCCTATAGATTTATATGCTTTCCATGTCATTCTACTTTGATCCATTCTCTCTAAATGACCAAACCACCTCAACAACCCCTCTTCTGCCCTCTGACTAATACTTTTATTAACTCCACACCTTTTCCTAATTTCCACACTCCGAATTTTCTGCATAATATTTACACCACACATTGCCCTTAGACAGGACATCTCCACTGCCTACAACCGTCTCCTCGCTGCTGCATTTACCACCCAAGCTTCACATCCATATAAGAGTATTGGTACTACTATACTTTCATACATTCCCTTCTTTGCCTCCATAGATAACATTTTTTGACTCCACATATACCTCAACGCACCACTCACCTTTTTTCCCTCATCAATTCTATGATTAACCTCATCCTTCATAAATCCATCCGCCGACACGTCAACTCCCAAGTATCTGAAAACATTCACTTCTTCCATACTCCTCCTCCCCAATTTGATATCCAATTTTTCTTTATCTAAATCATTTGATACCCTCATCATCTTACTCTTTTCTATGTTCACTTTCAACTTTCTACCTTTACACACATTATCAAACTCATCCACTAACCTTTGCAATTTTTCTTTAGAATCTCCCATAAGCACAGTATCATCAGCAAAAAGTAACTGTGTCAATTCCCATTATTATTATTATTATTGTTAATTTATGGAACTGAAGCTCTCTCGTTATTATAATAATACAGTAGACCGCCATTGAAGAATTGCTGCACAATTTTATTTAACACGTTGTAAAATTAATTTAACATGGTTCAGTTTGTGGGAAAGGAAAAAAAATTCTTTTTTGCTCAAGCTTCCACCTTGTTGTAGAACAGCCGGGGAGCCCTCCAACCACCCCCGACACCACCCCCCACCATCTCCTACCACTCCCCAACACCACCCCCACCATCCCAGCATTCCTAATTCATGTGTTCAGTCTTTCTCTGGTACAAGGCAGCTGTGATTGTCAATTGTGTTATGATATTTTATTTACTATATCTTGTATCTGCCAAGCAATCATGACACCCAGTAGCCATACTAGTGTTGCAGAAAGTGGCACCAAGAGGTATAAGCACTTAAGTCTTAAAATTAACAAAGATATTAGACAAGAGATAACCTGTAGCGGTAACTGAAGTGTTACTTTGTACACAGAAAAAGAGGTTAACGTGAGTTTGTGTGACAGACTGAATGACTGACTTACTGAATGACTGACTTACTGAATGACTAGACTGACTTATTGAATGACTTGACTGACTTACTGAATGACTTGACTTTCTGAATGACTTGACTGACTTACTGAATGACTTGACTGACTTACTGAGCGACCTGACTGACTTACTGAATGACTTGACTGATTTATTGAGCGACTTGACCAACTTACTGAGTGACCTGACTGACTTATTGAGTGACTTGACTGTAATAATATTATATTATTATTATTGCTCAGAAGAAAAAGATAATGATTTCCATGGAATTAAAGCATGAAATCATAGATAAACAAGCGAGGTGTCCAGGTTTTGAATGTTGCAGCAAGATGTCTTACCCGAGACTTGAATGTTGCAGCAAGGTGTCTTACCTGAGACTTGAATGTTGCAGCAAGGTGTCTTACCTGAGACTTGAATGTTGCAGCAAGGTGTCTTACCCGAGACTTGAATGTTGCAGCAAGGTGTCTTACCCGAGACTTGAATATTGCAGCAAGGTGTCTTACCCGAGACTTGAATGTTGCAGCAAGGTGTCTTACCTGAGTCTTGACTGTTGCAGCAAGGTGTCTTACCCGAGACTTGAATGTTGTATCAAGGTGTCTTACCTGAGTCTTGACTGTTGCAGCAAGGTATCTCACCCAAGACTTGAATGTTGCAGCAAGGTGTCTTACCTGAGTCTTGAATGTTGCAGCAACGTGTCTTACCTGAGTCTTGAATGTTGCAGCAACGTGTCTTACCTGAGTCTTGAATGTTGCAGCAAGGTGTCTTACCTGAGACTTGAATGTTGCAGCAAGGTGTCTTACCCGAGACTTGAATGTTGCAGCAAGGTGTCTTACCCGAGACTTGAATATTGCAGCAAGGTGTCTTACCCGAGACTTGAATGTTGCAGCGAGGTGTCTTACCCGAGACTTGAATGTTGCAGCGAGGTGTCTTACCCGAGACTTGAATGTTGCAGCAAGGTGTCTTACCTGAGACTTGAATGTTGCAGCAAGGTGTCTTACCTGAGACTTGAATATTGCAGCAAGGTGTCTTACCCGAGACTTGAATGTTGCAGCAAGGTGTCTTACCCGAGACTTGAATGTTGCAGCAAGGTGTCTTACACGAGACTTGAATGTTGCAGCAAGGTGTCTTACCCGAGACTTGAATGTTGCAGCAAGGTGTCTTACACAGGACTTGAATGTTGCAGCAAGGTGTCTTACCTGAGACGCAAGGTGTCTTACCCGAGACTTGAATGTTGCAGCGAGATGTCTTACCTGAGACTTGAATGTTGCAGCAAGGTGCCTTACCCTAGACTTGAATGTTGCAGCAAGGTGTCTTACCTGAGACTTGAATGTTGCAGCAAGGTGTCTTACCCGAGACTTGGATGTTGCAGCGAGGTGTCTTACCCGAGACTTGAATGTTGCAGCAATGTGTCTTACCCGAGACTTGGATGTTGCAGCAAGGTGTCTTACCTGAGACTTGAATGTTGCAGCGAGGTGTCTTACCTGAGACTTGAATGTTGCAGCAAGGTATCTTACCCGATACTTGGATGTTGCAGCAAGGTGTCTTACCCAAGACTTGGATGTTGCAGCTAGGTGTCTTACCCGAGACTTGAATGTTGCAGCAAGGTGTCTTACCTGAGAATTGGATGTTGCAGCAAAGTGTCTTACCCAAGACTTGAATGTTGCAGCAAGGTGTCTTACCCGAGACTTGAATGTTGCAGCGAGGTGTCTTACCTGAGACTTGAATGTTGTAGCAAGGTGTCTTACCCGAGACTTGGATGTTACAGCAAGGTGTCTTACCCGAGACTTGGATGTTGCAGCAAGGTGTCTTACCCGAAACTTGAATGTTGCAGCAAGGTGTCTTACCCGAGACTTGGATTTTGCAGCGAGGTGTCTTACCCGAGACTTGAATGTTGCAGCAAGGTGTCTTACCCGAGACTTGGATGTTGCAGCAAGGTGTCTTACCTGAGACTTGAATGTTGCAGCAAGGTGTCTTACCTGAGACTTGAATGTTGCAGCAAGGTGTCTTACCTGATACTTGGATGTTGCAGCAAGGTGTCTTACCCGAGACTTGGATGTTGCAGCAAGGTGTCTTACCCGAGACTTGAATGTTGCAGCAAGGTGTCTTACCTGAGACTTGGATGTTGCAGCAAGGTGTCTTACCTGAGACTTGAATGTTGCAGCAAGGTGTCTTACCCGAGACTTGAATGTTGCAGCAAGGTGTCTTACCCGAGACTTGAATGTTGCAGCAAGGTGTCTTCCCCGAGACTAATGTGTGATGTGACTTCTGTACTGAGAATAAGAATAATAAATGTGATAACTAGACTACAGAATGTCAATGTGAAAAGTCTTCTTTTTATTTTTTATTTATTTACACTCCCACCAAGACAAGGTAACCTGAGAAAGAAGAAACAAACTATTACTCACTCCATCACTCTGTTGCAAGAGGTACACTGATACTACATTTCAGATGCCCCAGCCTTCAGAGGGGTGGGGATTGTGCAAGATAGGCTGGCATAAAGGATGCACAAGCCTTTGGTGGATGAAAGGAAATGTAGGGGGCAGCCTAGGAGGAGTTGGACTGAGGGTGTGAGGTGTTAATGAGAGGCAAGAATAGTTGAATATTTAGTAGGCCTTTGTGAGCATGTTAGTGAATAGACAATTTTTTTTCTTGTGCTGTTGTAGTGTGAGTCAGGTAATGTCTGTGGTGAGGCTAAGGAACTTGGTAACAAACATTGTGTTTTGGAAGCTGGAGGTTTCATGCATTAGGTTGTATATTATGAACCCTTTTGGAAAGCCACCTTGTAACTGAGAGATTTTAAATATTTCCATTTGCTATATCTAGGTGAGAAATAGCCTTTGAGTTAAAAACTGAAGGTTGTGTTATTATGAGAACAATTGTTTATTATTATTGATGGTATACAATGCACCTAGGTAATAGGTTGGTAGACAGCAACCACCCACAGAGGTACTACCATTCTGCCAGGTGAGTGTAAAACAGAAGCCTTTAATTGTTTTACATGATGGTAGGATTGCTGGTGTCCATTTTTCTGTCTCATAAACATGCAAGATTTCAGGTACGTCTTGCTACTTCTACTTACACTTAGGGCACACTGTACATACATGTACAAGCATATATATACACACCCCTCTGGGTTTTCTTCTATTTTCTTTCTAGTTCTTGTTCTTGTTTATTTCCTCTTATCTCCATGGGGAAGTGGAATAGAATTCTTCCTCCATAAGCTATGCGTGTTGTAAGAGGCGACTAAAATGCCAGGAGCAAGGGGCTAGTAACCCCTTCTCCCGTATAAATTACTAAATTTAAAAAGAGAAACTTTCATTTTTCTTTTTGGGCCACCCTGCCTTGGTGGGATACAGCCGGTTTGTTGAAAAAAAAAAAAATACAATACACCTAGGTAATAGGTTGGTAGACAGCAACCACCCACAGAGGTACTACCCTCCTGCCAGGCGAGTGTAAAACAGAAGCCTGTAATTGTTTTACATGATGGTAGGATTGCTGGTGTCTTTTTTCTGTCTCGTGAGCATGCAAGATTTCAGGTACGTCTTGCTACTTCTACTGACAATTAGGTCGCA